>NC_087202.1:17968844-18016344 GCF_015104395.2 Macrobrachium nipponense
ATACATATACATATACATGTATATGTATATATATACATCTATGTATCATGCAAGCATACACGCATTTATAATTTTTAAACATCCAAATGGAAAATGAAACTTGATGACTATCATCTTTAAGATAACTTAACAATTATAACTTTGCTCTGAAGGAGCATTTTATCTTTTTGTACTTTAGAAAAAAAAAACAAAAAAAACTTTACAGTAGAACCGATGCCTCGAAAAGAGTTGTGACCTTTCAATTTGAAAGATTAGTAGCTATATATGTCTCGAACCTTTAACGAAGCTTTGCGTTCCACTTCAGGTTGTGCCCCCAACTTTACAAGCTTTGCTCAGGAAGGCCATGAAAAAATGAATTAAAATTCTTAAGAAGAGAATTCAGTGTTAAATTTTCATAAACTTGAATTTTTCTTATTTGGTTCTTTAATTGATTGTTTAAGTAACAAAGGCAAGACACCAAATATTAAGAGTACGACAACGTAAATAGGTTTTGCGTAGAAAGCGTCTGATAAAAATAACTAAAATGAATAAGCATGCCTTCGTGAAGTATTTGTACTAAGCCACAGAACGCGGAAATCGAATATTGAAAATGCTTAAATGTTATACCATGCTTTTCAACCGACCGAGCTCCAAATATATAACTCGTAAATGTTTAACGGCATCCGGTCTCAAGTATTGATTAATAATTCCTTCGGCTAACGCTACGCTTTTTTGAGCGGCGCTGCCACCGAGAGTACCGAGCTTTATCGACTCTCATCAAATGGTCAACAATGTTAGAAATTATTAAAAGTGTCGACCAGTTAACAGTTTACAGATCTCCGACATTAGTAAACTGCTCTTAACTTCCTCATTCCTTATCAGCTATGATTTTCATTTAGAGAGAATAAAGAATTACTATGGCTGCGACTTTTATGATAAGAAAAGAAAACGAAATTTATATGAAATAAATGTCAAATTAATGTAGCGTCAGTAATCATATATAAATAAATGGGTCATTCATCCTACTCTCTCTTCTCTCTCTCTCTCTCTCTCTCTCTCTCTCTGGCTCAGAAAGGAAACCAAGTAAGTCCCATTATAATATATGTCATTTAACCCAGCAAGGATATTATTCATGTCCCGTTGGAATGTCTCCCTCTTGCCCTAGAAAGAGAAAGAGTTAAACACCAATTAAATGTCCGTTTCTTGACCCAGGAAAGGAGCCATTTTAGTACCCGTCAAAAGGTCCCTTCCAAACCTCACACAACTCCCCCCCCCCCCTCCCCCCGCCCCGGGCACAACCTTTCCCTTGCAACCTCACCGCGTCTCATTCCTTCCACGTAATCACGCTTAATGAAACGGTTTCATAAGTCTCTTTAGCAAGTCACCAGCAAGCGTACTATTCACCCGAGTGAAATTGGAGAGTATAGACGTGATGTCATTAAAGTGCGGCAACCACCGCAGTATTACGCAACTGTTATGACCACTTCATGTGTGACGGCATTACCATAAGCTGCATCAGTGGTGGGCGTGATGTCACTGTTGTTTGACGACAGGGTGGTGTTTGTTCCTGATAACCTAAGGGAAAATGTATATCCTGGTGAATGGATTTCATCTCAAGTGCGTTTGAACTATCCATGACATTCTGTCGTGCATTATTTTCCCAAGTTAAATTTGGATTATCAATAACGCAATAAAGTGACATCAAATCAACTCGAAACCATAATTAATTCTAAATAATATGACTCACGAAACAGCGAAGCAACTAGAATTATCAGTTGCATTCTGGGATGGAAATCACAACGAGAAGTGCGATTATTTTAAATACTCAATAAAATCTAGTTATTGAGTAATAAAAGACTATATTAGGTTACAACATACACGACATATGAGACTTATATTTCTAAGTCGTATGCAGACGAGGATAGCTGCATTTATTAATAAAAAAAAAACTCCGGGATACACATTTTTTGCTGTGGTCTTGTATTTAAATTCTAATTTATATTTCTATTCATCCATTATTTTAGTAATCCATACATTACCTTGTTCTCTCTTAGACCTTGATAAATCAAGGGCAATAATTCATCTTAAATATTTCTTACTGCTAATTTGAGACTGCCTTTGGAACACTTCTAATGACTCCCACAGCTCCTGAAGGAACTATGTTTACAGTTATGAGAGAGAGAGAGAGAGAGAGAGATGGGTGATTGGAAAGAAGAAGACGGAAGGGAGGAGTCAAGAATATGAGAGAAATAAGGGCAAGAAAACGGGGAAGAACAAGTTTTAAAAATATAGAAATAGAAAAAGGATGTGAATGAATCTTAAATACACTTGTAAACTAGTGATATGAGATATAATATGACTGCGCTATGATAAGCTATATATCACAATACTGGGAACGCCTCTGATCACTTTTTACGGCGTTTGTACATTTTCTATACGTTTCTACAATGAATATGCTATTTCAAGTCAACTGCTCTCTCTCCCATCACCTGCTTCTTCGGAATGTAAATGTTATTAAAACATGAAATACTTCCATAACTAGGGATTAGACTGAATACCGTATATCTATGAGAAACATTGCTTCAATTACGTGGCTAGAGAGTGCTCCAGTTTTTATGATAATATTGGGAAAAATTACGTCAGTTATATCCTTAGAAAAAGCTGTAATTTTCACAATATCCGAAAAATTACATCAATTATATCGTTGGAGGATGCTGAAGTTTTCGCGATAATATTGGGAAAATGACGACGGTTATATTCTTAGAAAAAGCTGAAGCTTTCACGATTTATATCAGAAAAATGACACCAGTTAAATCGTTGGTGGATGCTGAAGTTTTCAGGTTAATATTTGAAAAATAACGTCAGTTATACGTTAAAAAAAGTTGAAGCTTCGTGATAATATCAGGGTTGGAGGATGCGGAAGTTTTCATGATAATATCGAGAAAATGGCGTCAGTTATATTTCTTAAAATAGGCAGAAGCTTTCACGATAATATACGAAAAATTACGTCAATTATATCGCTGTAGAATGATGAAGTTCCAACGACCATATCGGAAAAATAACGTCATTTATTTCGTTGGAGAATGCTGCAGTTTTCACGATAATATTGGAAAAATGGAGTCAGTTATATGGTCGAAGAATGTTGAAGCTTTCACGATAATATAAGGAAACAGACGTCAGTTGGAGAATGATGGAGTTTTCAGAGGAGTTTTTCACCTCAAAAAATCCTACTTAAAAGAAGAAAACTATTTATTTTGATTAATGTATCTTCTGATAATCACTAATTCATGGAAAGTCGTAAAACTGTTCTTCCAATTATATTATTTCGCTACTACATATACCCGAGTTTGAATCCTATTTATCTAGGCTGTTATGGCATTATTAAACTTGGTAAACATAAACACTTGGAAATTATAGAAATGAAAGCTATAACGTAGCTCTTGCTTTGTGATTTAAAGAAAAAAAATACAATATCCAACCATATACCTCCAGATCATTGAAGAATCGAAACAGTGAATATCTTTTTATTCATTTACTAATCTTGCTTTTGCTAGTTCCCATATCCGCACCATACCCATACCCATAACCATACCATTACCCATATCTTTATAATACCCATATCCGTACCATACACATACATATATCCATAACCATACCCATACTCATATCTGTACCATACCCATACTTATACCAACATCCATATCCGTACCACGCCCATACCCATATCTGTACCATGCCCTTACCCATACTCATACTTGTACCATACCAATACCCATGCCTATGCCTACTACACCCATGCCCATATCTGTAACATACCTATACTTTCAGCCACGGCCCGATGGCAGCCTCGTGCTGTTGGCCTCTATAGCGGAGAAAGGCGCACGATCGTTGCTAAGTTTAACTTTAAATAAAATAAAAACCACTGAGTTAGAGGGCCGCAGTTTGGTATGTTTAATGATTGGAGGGTGGATGATCGACCCCTGACCCGGCCTTATATGACCTGTGTATCTGCCGGTGTTTGCCACCTATGGTGTACTGGTGCGAACTATCCTTCATGCGTGAATTCCGTCAGCCCGCCCTTGGGATTTTCACGTGTCTCGTTCTGGATGCTGGTCTTGCCTGGAAAAGAGGCCTTTTCGGCCAGGAAAAAGTCATAAGAAGAGGGTAAGGCACAAAGCAGGCGATTTATTAGAGGTTCAGCGAAGGAAAGTACAGAGACCCTGACAAATCAATTGCCAAGTTTTAATAAAGAGGTGGCTTAAGGCTCATCTTTCTTGCTTTGTGCGTGGGCTTGGACTTCTAGATGTGTTCTGCCAAATAGAGCACGAGGGTTGTGGAGTGGTGACACATAGCAATAAATTTAATATACATACACATATATATATATATATATATCTATATATATATATATATATATATATCTTTATATATGTATATATATATATATATATATATATATATATATATATGTATATATATATATATATATATATATATATATATATATATATACTATATATATATAGTATATATATATATATATATATATATATATATATATATATATATATGCGTGTGTGTGTGTGTGTGTGTTCTTATGGATTCCAGTCCATTGAGCTCGTCTTTGAAGCTTTCCTTTTAAAAAGAAAAGTCCTGAGTGTTTCTTCGAATGCGTGCAACGAGATGAGACCAGAAGACTAGAAAAAACCATGGGTCCATCTCCCTAGCAGATGCTATTTGCGAATCCTAATGCCATCCTACTCTTACCCTTCTCAGTACTATCCCAAAGGTCAAAGTACTGGTGAGACTCTTATCCTCAGGTACACCAAGGACACCATAGAGAGAGAGAGACAGCGAGAGAGAGGCGAGCTGCTTCAAGTGACAGACCCATCAAAGGTCAGGCGTATATCGTCGTCTCCTTCCATCCCACAACGCACTTGGGAGTCCTTTCTAAGATCATGGAGGGCTAACCAGGAATTCCAAACTGGTGGATCTCATTTCTAGAGGACTAGCTTGATTTAACCAAGGGAATGTGTATTCTGGGATCGAGAGCCTCGTTAATCTTTAAATCTGTTTTTCTGGCTTCGCAAGGAAGCCTTTTCTCATTCAAGTTCATTTTATTCTTCAATAGCCCACCCACCCCTTTGTTAATGATCTCTCTCAAGCATTCAAACAATAAATTCTCAAGTAAAGTAACGCTCTATAGCAATGTGGCGCTGCATTGTTAATGCTTGAATTAACTTAATTATTTCAGTGGCCGTTGTGCTCAGACGGCAAGTAATTAGTTCACGTTTCCAAGCCCCTGGAAACGTGTTTCTGCGCATGACCGTTCTCTCTACTTGCAACAGGAGAGTTGTTTTTGCAATCCTGCCAAATGGCCCCAGTTTGAATCCTAAGACTTCTGCCGAAGCCTACAAGGGCCTACTTATATATTTGCTTCTCCGTTTCATAAAGATTCACAACCCGGAGAGTAGATTACCCAGTACACTTGCACCTTTTATTGAAATATGTATGACCATGAGTGGGCATCAAGGTATTATCCAGAGGTTCATTAATTATACATACATACATACATACACACACACACACACACACATATATATATATATATATATATATATATATATATATATATATATATATATATATATATGTGTGTGTGTGTGTGTGTGTGTGTGTGTGTATACATACATATATATAAATATATATATATATATATATATATAACTATATATATATATATATATATATATATATATATATATATATCTGTATATGCTTCTGCGTGCATACACTCTCACCATGAAAAATATCATTTAAAAGTCAATGGAACAATCCCTCTGAATCTGAGTACCACAAAGGGCCATTACCCTGTATAAAATAAAGATATATTTATTTTGAAATAAATCTCGAATCTACTCATTATTAGTTCCATCATAAAATTTTATTATGTAAATCACATTTTTTCAGTTATGTTATTGAGAAATTACTAATTTAACCAAAATAAAATAGTGATGAAGACTAGTACGTAAATCCCTCGTTTCATTACTGACAAAGCTTTCAAACAAATAATGTTTTGTCTTTTAATCCTCACAAAAGAAAAAAAATTACTTCCTTAGAAATTCCCCTGGAATTTATCTCAGCGTGGCTGCTAAACGACAACATTGTACACGTCATGAAGCAAAACACGCTGTGAGCCAGTACCTTCCGTGAAGCAGTGCACGGTACTGAATGGTACACGACACTTACACAACTTGAAGTAGTACAAGACAACGAACAACACACGGTATGAGACAGTTACCCAATTAACAGAAAAAGTAATACATATGTTAAAAGGGAAATAAAAATTAGGAATAGACTTAAAATTGATAAGGAATCCGAAATACCTTTAGAAATAAGAGACAAGCAAATGTACGATTGAAAAATAATGGAAACAAAGTGATAAGGAATTATAAATGTCTTTATAAAAAAAAAAACGTTAAAGCAAAGATTCGACACTGAAAAAATGAATGAAATTGTTTGAAATATAAGAAAAAACAAGTATTTCATATAAAAACCAAAATAAAAAGATGAGGTAATAGTAACATTTGATGAAGAAGGGGCAGAGAGAATATTCGACTAAGAAAAGTAATTAAGAAATTATCAAGATCAAGAAATAATAATTACTCAACAAAGGAAATACGAATCAAAAGTTCGAATAAACGACAAAGCAAACACAAAACCATTACTCTTAGAGATGGGATGCTGATACCAATCGGATTTCCAGACAATCGTCTCTGATCAATCTTCTCATGGTATCTTTAGATTTACTTTGCAAAATGATAAACTTCAAGGGAGATTGCAAGGCGTAAGTACAAAAAGCATACACTTGCAAACTATTCTCATAACTAAACAGATAATGAATATTAGAGGAGTACGTTTACAATAAGTTAAAGATACTGACAAGAATACCTCACTAGCTAATGGCATGGTTTGCGAAACAAAAATACCTATTGCAATATTATTTACACGCTCATTTTCTGTATCGTAATACGGATAAAACCATTTACACGGCTTTGCTGTATGTTACGGCGACGTCTATCTATCTATCTATTTATCTATCTATCTATGTTCCTTTCTATATAATGTATATACATAAATGTAAATATTTAAATATGACTATACAAATTCCATTAAAATAATCAATCGGTAGCCCTACACACTATATTTGATAATCAGGCCAAAGGTATTGTATGTTGCCTGATATAAATAGATAAACGAAAAACCATGTAGTATTTCTAGAAACGATAAATTCACTAACGTTAGATTGTAAAATTAACTAACTACAGATTTCAAAGTGGAAAAATTACACGTTATGTTAAACACGTAACATTTCCAAAATCATATATTATCATTAATGAGTCAACATTTAATTGTCATTACAACGGTAATTGTGACATTATAGATCATTATACGATGATTATGTAATAATCTCTTACAGAACTATCATGAAAGTTAATTGGGAGTCATTTTATCAGCAAAATCCAATGATAGTATTGATGATTTAAGTGAGGTTAATGTTGAGTTTATTCGTCTATTTATCTATCCATATATAGTTTACTTTGAAGAGTTATCATTGGCAATTACAAGCCAAGTCTGAATAAAATACACACACACATTCACATACCCAAACGCATACACAGATTCCCTAAAAAAAATTTTGGAAATACTTGGGTCAAGAAACAAAAAGGTAGAAAAAATAATTCGGAAGTAAAGGGCATGATGGAAGTTTTTTTTCCCTTACTAGAAAACGGAACATGACTCTCTCTCTCTCTCTCTCTCTCTCTCTCTCTCTCTCTCTCTCTCTGTTTTACTGATATTAGTATAACTCATAATACGAATTTGCACCTGGATTTGATATATATTATTATACAAATTTGAACAAATATAAACAATCGGATGTCTCTCTCTCTCTCTCTCTCTCTCTCTCTCTCTCTCTCTCTCTCTCTCTCTCTCTCTCTCTCCGACTTATACGTGATATAAACAATCTAGGTGTCTTTTCTCTCTTAAATGAACATTCAGATCTCTCTCTCTCTCTCTCTCTCTCTCTCTCTGTCTGTCTTATACGTGAAATGAATAATCTAGGTGCCTTTTCTGTTTTATATAAACATTCTCTCTCTCTCTCTCTCTCTCTCTCTCTCTCTATCTGTTGTCTTAATACGTGAAATGAATAATCTAGGTGCCTTTTCGGTTTTACATAAACATTCTCTCTCTCTCTCTCTCTCTCTCTCTCTCTCTCTCTCTCTCTCTCGATAACTGACCGAAACCAGCTTTCTCTCACAAACACACCTTCGTCAACCAGCCGAATAGAATACCAAGTTTTAATTGCCAATCTCATACTCGACACCAGATGTGGCTCAACTGGTACTGTAAGCTGGAGAGAGAGAGAGAGAGAGAGAGAGAGAGAGAGAGAGGAGAGAGAGAGAATGTTGTATTTCCTTACTCTGTCACAATATGACTTAATGGAGTTGACATCATCTTGTGACAGAATTAACGGAAACGTAATGTCTCAATTTTACTTTAGTATTCAAGGTAGGGTTACATGTTCCAAATATCTTACAGTAACCCAATAGGATCCATAAAAGGAAAGAATTTTTTTATTTAAATCTTTAATGAACACCTTAAGTATGTAAATAATAAGGTGACTTCATGATGTACTATATTCAACTTTTGATCCGTTGGTATTATTTTTCCGAAATGTTTTGTGATCGTATTGTTGTATGACTGATATCCTGAACTTTTTAATTAATTTGATTTTGCTTTGTTTATAATCTGTATTTTCATAGGTTTTTTTATTTGACTATCCAAACTAAGAATGTTGCATATAGACTAAGCTTTAAAGTGTTAACGTGTTGACTGCGATAGTTTTTTGTGTTAACTGAACTTTTAGGTGTTGTGCACGATCCAGTATTGGGTTGCGTAGGCATAAGTAATACATTGATATGCTGATCGTCTAACAGAACTTGAAGGCCTACATCGATATTTCACATTTCATTCTTTGTTATGTGAAATACCTCCTGGTTTTCTACCATGAGATGTTCGATATTTTCCATACAGAATATACGGACGGATGAACACACAAACAAAAGGTGATTTACAATCATCATCATCATCATCATCAATTTTGATGTTAATTTTTATTCATTTTAAGCCAACAATAAAAAACAATTTTTGTACACAGGATAAAAATGTAGATGCAGTTTACTGCAGACACAACAAAATCTCAGTAGATTTTTCACTGCTTTCAATACTGTCTTATTAACCAGGTTCCTCAGATAATGAATATGACATAACAACACCCATTAAATATAAAAGAATAAGCTCAATTATTTAAGAGAAGTGAAGTGTAGTGAAGGCGCTTTGCTTGAGCTCGTATTTGGTTGTGTTCTTTCTGTTACTGATAAGCAAGCTTTTCTAGCACAAGGAGGAATATCAGGCTCTGACACTTACTCTTTTCTGAATTAGGCAGCGTTGATATGCAGACTATTTATTCGTCAACAGTGAGAGTAGCGTGTCCTTTCTGCTCTTCAGTTTCTAGTTTCAGCTTTGAAATACGTAGAAAAATAAATTGATAATTGTAAAATTGATGATCTTTTTATAGTCTTTGTGTGATGTGACACAGGGGCATTCCAATACAGACTACAAATCGAGGACAGGTAGGAAGCGAACTTGACTGTCCCTTGCAAAAGAATTCGAGAGCGAGCTCCTTTTAAAATGAGTAATTTAGATTCAAGCACATAAATATACATCTGTAGTAGCATGTATATTCACCTTGTAAAATTCATGTTGACAGCAGATGGAACGGAGTGTTAAATATTCCAAAGACTGCAATCGTTGTAAGCAATTACAGTATTGCACAGATAGATGTAAAGCTATAAAAATCTTAGATTCTCTACGTTAAAAACTTCTCAACGTATAAATGCAATAACATACATAGGCGTAGAAAATTAGACAAAACAGAAATGCATTTCATTCATTATTCTTTATACATACATATATATATATATGTGTATATATATATATATATATATATATATATATATATATATATATATATATATATATATATATATTTATATATATAAACACAAATATTTGCTTGTAAAATATAAAAAATGATATAAATACTCTCTACTTGGTGTTTTTTATGCAAAAATTTGAAAACGTACAGAGGTGAGTAAAAATATGAACCAGCATGAAATATGAATATTTACTATACGCAAATACAATATAATCTATACGTGCAAAAATTTTGGTATCCCGCTTTGTAATTCGATATCAGAATAAATGCAATGAGAATGACACATATGTAAAATCATGCATATCTACCTTGCAATACTTTAGATACACTTAAATTTAATTAAACATACATACATACATACTTATGAAAGTGTGCATACACTCTTATTAATATTCAAGATAGTAGCTGATACCAATGATTCACTAATGAAGAGTTAGAGCGAGCATATGTCTTTCTCTGAAAGATGCCTGGGCGCAATTTCCTTGCGCGAGCTTTATGACAAACATAGACCGTTTCCTTGGTGATATGGCTAACGTCTACATTGTTTCGCACAACATTAGAGGACTGGCAATAAAACGCTGGAGGGGATGAATAACATCAATAACACCAGCTGTTGAAATTTACAACCAGCTGAAAAAAAATTAACCGAATAAAACGACTATAGACGTATTCTCTTAAAAATAAAAGTGATGCCTAAAGTTTTAGGCGTATTGATAAGGCATCAATCAGTGGCTTAATTATTTAATGGTTGTATTATTCTTCAAAAGGAAATTCACCATTATGGGATATTATCGTCTTATGAGGGCAAAAGATCATATCAATAACAAAGTTGAAAGAAAAAAAAGGTCACTGGGAGTTACTAATCAGAAAGCGACTACAGAACACTTCTCAAGTTTAAGGTCTTATTGTAAAAAATATTTATAATAAAATATGTAGAGCGTAAAAAATCAGTTCTGACAGGTTCAGTTTTATATTACGTAATGGTTAACTGTCAGAAAGCTGGTTGTGAGGAAGGAAGCGCCTTAGTAAAGATACAATACTTATATGTATGTGTGTATGCATGTAGATACAGACATTTACACGGCTCAAAGGGGTTTGTACCCTCGCCTGCTAACCTTCCATTTCACTTTTTACTTGCATACCATATCACTGGCATATTCATTCATGTGATTATAATAAAGGCTCACCTCATATCCTAAAAATCTCACCTTTATCACCTGCAAAAATATTCTAATGACCTAGGGCTGTTCTATGAGCAAGAGCCCGTGCTGGCATAAGGCCAGCTTAATCTTCAACAACAACACTCTTTCAGTTCCACTACTGACTAGTCAAGATGATAACCTACAAGGAGGTCGAAATATAACGCTAACACCAGGTATACCAGCACCAACACCAGCTGTATACCAGAGACGACCCTGTGCCGGATTTGAACTACGCTCACCAAATAATACTAGCACTGATGACGACCCTTGCTTGACCTGAACCTGAGATCCCTGTTTACCAATATACTGTTAGTTAATGCCAGTATACCGGATAAATGGCACAGGAATCGTGTTTTGGACAAATAAATCCTCTCCAGCATTTTTTAGAATTTCCCAATATGAATATTGGCCAGTTACTAAGAAGCATCGCGGAGCCAGAGAAGCAGTTAATAAGTAAAATAGAGATATAATATAAAAAAAAAAAAATTCCCGTAATTCTGCCATATTATTATTCAGATGATGAACCCCATTCCTACTGAACAAGAATACAGGGGCCATTGACTTGAAATTCATGCTTCCAAAGAATGTAGTGTTTATTTGAAAGAAGTAACGCAAGGTAACAGGAAATACAGAAAGAAGAGATGACTTATTATAAAAGAAAAAATAAATTAACAAATATATGATAAATACATAAAACTATTAGTACATTATTAAAATAAACTAATGTAAACCATCGGGTCTTCACCTCTAAGTATCTACACGGAAATTTTTTGGGAATAGGAAAACACAATCCGTTAATTTCAACAACAGAAAATAATTCATAAATAAATTCTTTATAAGTTTCAATACTCTACGTTGCCAGTGTACTATGATTTTTGTAATTTCTTTCTTTTATTTTACCTTTCGTAGGAAAACGAAAAAAATAACAGTAATGCAAAATATCGGTTCCCTTAGCACTTCCGGGAAAAGCATCTCACTGATGAATAAATAAACAGAGGGTAAGACAGGGAGAGAGTAGAGACAGCACGGTTAAACAGAATAACAGGTAAAGCAAAAGAACAAAGGACAAGAAGATGAAGAAGAACGATGGACACAGAATGAAAGGTCTGTAAAACAGACAGAGACGGATAGAAACAGAGAATTAGAACAAATAGTAAGGAAAGAGGAACAAAAGAAAGAATTCTATAAAGAGGTACCGTCATACGTGAGGAAAGTTCTTATCTACGTTAAATATATTCAGAAACTATTAGATGATAGCAGAGAGAGAGAGAGAGAGAGAGAGAGAGAGAGAGAGAGACAGAGAGAGAGACAGAGACAGACAGAGAGATTACGATGTAGAAGGCAACTTGGAAAATGGATATCGATGATTACACGAAACCAGGCGGATCACACACACACATTATATATATATATATATATATATATATATATATATATATATATATATATATATATATATATATATATATATATACTATATATATATATATATATATATATATATATATATATATAAACGTTTTGCCACGAAGAATAAAGTGAAAAGCGAGATAGTCAAGAACTTTCGGTCTAGCGCGACCCTTTACTCAGGCACAACTGATTACACAGAGGAAAAACATAGTAAAGGTAGGGTTAATATCCAAACTGACATTACAAAATTAGCAACAAGGTCGATTTCACTCTACAGAAGCAAGGAAACGCCTGAGGGCAAGATTAGCGATTTTTAAGGCAGCCACACCTTGGAGGAGCACACACGTGGTCAACAGGTGATTCATCCAGAAAACAATACATTTCGAAATACAAGGATGCATATACAACTTGTTACCATGAATTTACGAAAAAGTTACCAAAAATGAGTGAAAAGACGAAAAAGGATATAAATATACGAGCAAGAGAGTTAGAGAGAGAGAGAGAGAGAGAGAGAGAGAGAGAGAGAGAGAGAGAGAGAGAGAGAGAGAGAGAAGGCAAAAACGTTTATTTATACATACCATCACGTTTTATATACTTCGTGATCAAGTTATTCATATATATATATATATATATATATATATATATATATATATATATATTATATATATTAATATATATATTATTAGATATATTATATATATTTATATATTATTAAATATCTATATATGTGTGTGTGTGTGTGTGTGTGTGTGTGTGTGTGTGTGTGTGTGTGTGTGTTCTTTATTAATACCATTAATGATAAGAGTTAAAATAGAATCGGATGCGTGTATACCCTGGGGAGAAAATGGGAATCTTCTTGACTCATTAAGCTGATGACATAGTTTTGATCTGCGAGGGCCAGAAAAAATGCAGTGTTGGGTTGTCTAGTCAGTGTAAGTCAAAAGGTTGGTTTGGTTATTAACAGTGGAAAAACTGAAATCATGAAAATGAATATTGAAAATGCTTAGGATTTTATAATTGGAGGCATGGTTGTAGAGCAAGCGGATGAATTTAAATATTTAAGCACTCATTTAGATAAGGATAAGGTTCTCTGAGCACGGAATTTATGGAAAGGTTGAAAAAAGGCTCATCAGTAATGGGAATGCTTGAAAATATTTCGAATAATAGTAATTTTTCTCTGTATACAAAAATCAAAATTCATAAGGTAATGGTTAGGAGTATTTTAATGTATGGGTATAGTTTATGCTACAGTACAATGACTTTGGATAATAAATTCGTAGCATTTGAAAATAAGGCACTCAAAGGAATATTTGAATTACTTGGAGGGATAGGATATCAAACAGCAGAACTTGAAAAGTAACGGGGCTGCAGCCAATCGATGAGTATGTTATATGCTGGAAGTGGCTAGGCCATGTGTATAGAAGCCAGGGAAGAAAACGAGACACACCAGGGTGTGTTGCCCTTGGTAGAGGAGGTAGAGGTAGGCCAAAGGAGACGTGGTTGAGGACAGTGAGGCAGGAAGCAGGAGATGAGTGTCGGGGAGATCTTGAGAAGTTATCCCAGGATGTGGTGGCGTGAGATCATCGAGGCCCTAAGCATCCACTTGGGTGGCGCGGGAAATGATTGACTTATTAATTAATTATTATTATTATTATTATTATTATTATTATTATTATTATTACTTTCTACACGCTCCTATTTCTACAGTCCCTTCAGCAAACTGTTCCGAAAAAACGAAATCGACATCCGCATGACTTTAAATAAGAATGTTCTCTGGGCAGCCCTTTCACCTAACTGCTTCCAATTACCATATTGGGTCCTATATTTCTCCCTCTATGGTGGCCAGCGATCGTCACTCCCCCAATACTGTGAGACAATCCGGTTGTCCCGAGGATTTGTAAGGCCATGGGCTTCACAGTCCGTTGTCCGCTTTGCGCAATTTCAGTGAAATGTGTTTCGAAATACGGGTTTCTTGTCTCTCTCTCTCTCGTTCTTTGTTGTCTTGTACACAAACACAACACACACACACGCATATATATATATATATATATATATATATATATATATATATATATATATATATATATATATATATATATATATATATATATATATAAATATATATATATATATATATATATATATATATATATATATATATATATCTATATATATATATAATATACATATATATATATATATATATATATATATATATATATATATATATATATATATATATATAAACTTTATCACTTACACAATTGTTCTGTGCATTGATAAAATTTAGACATAATCTCATTGAAACCGGTATGGGGGGGAAAGAGGTAGGAGGGGATATATATATATATATATATATATATATATATATATATATATATATATATATATATATACATATATATATATATATATATATATATATATATATATATATATATATATATATATATTATATATATATATATATATATATGGCAGCGTGTCTAGATTTTGAAGAGCGTTACTTTGGCGAAAGTGACAAATCTTGCAAAGAACGAAGAAAACGTACAAAACATGAGACACTACAATCAGACGTAAGCAATTGCCAAGCACTGTTGAAAAAAAGGCCACAAAATAGACTGGGAGAATATGAATTATTTATAATGGGACACTCGCAAAACAACAAGACTGATTGTAGAAAATGCCTACATATCATGCTCTAATAGTGCATGACAGGCAATACTGGAAACGGATTTGAAGATAGCGTACCAAGACAAATCGTTCACTCTACAAAGAAAAGAAATGTAAAAACACAGAGACCACATGGTCAACAATGAATACCTGGAAGAAGCTACAGGCAGAGAAAGGCCAAGGTCATGAGGGTGGGACCACTCGGGTTGAGGGTAATAAAAGGACCAGGGAAGCCAGCGTACAGAATTGGACAAACAAGGGCTTTAATCTACTCCCCCACACACATATAAATACAGCTGGACTACGCGTCCGGACAGTTGATGGTCGAAAGCTTTAATCCTGTACAAGATATATATATTTTAAACTACAAGAGGATATTACTTCATTGTGGATTGTATCCCCATATATATATATATATATATATATATATATATATATATATATATATATATATATATATATATATATATATATATATATATATATATATATATATATATATATATATGTATATATATATATATACGTATATATATATAATATATATATATATATATTATATATATATATATATATACCATATTATATATATATATATATATAAAGGTATAAGCCACGAAGGAAAAATAAATAATGGAATGTTAATAAAGAATGGCCCCAGGGAAAGCAACAACATAATATATAAAATTCCATGTATGGACTGTATTTTTTATCTCGGACAGTCGAGCAAGGGCTTAGAAGTAAGATTAAGCAGCATAAATATTCTGTAGAAACTGGGCAAACATCTAATGCAATATTCATTCATTTAAGTGAAAACAACTACCGATTAAATTGGATTATATATCATATATATATATATATATATATATATATATATATATATATATATATATATATATATTTATATATGCAACTTTAGTTAAGGAGTTGCAATCATTTTAAAATTAATAACAAAATAAGCAATAGAATTTCTATAACAACAAAATGAATTAATTTTTTCTGAACCTCATAGACATTTAGAAGTATCAAGATATGTATATGAAATATTTATTTGCAACATTAGCCTATTACAATTCAAGTAAAACATTCATGGGAAAATGTCACATTTTCTTGAAAAACCCAAAGTTTATTTAGAAATTAGTTACATAGTGGGTTTTTTCGTTGCATCTAAAATTGAATATGAAACTTTTGTTAGGGGCACATAGGATCGGATTTTATCACAACTTAATTTCAGTTAGCATAAAGAAATACAGAATCATGATTAATCTTCTCTTTGACTCTTATGTTGCCTGGCAATCTTACAAATAGCTCCGTTTTCCACTTCTTTGTCTAGTAATTTACTACCAGTAATATCGAATTTTCTTTGGGATTCGTATTGATATCTGTTTATTTTTATAATTATGGATATTTTTACAGTCATCATAGACCTGGATAGGTTCACTCATTGTTAATGCCATGGATAAAAAAAGTTTGTACACCTCTCTTTTGAATTCCATAAAATATCAGCGAATTCATGTGGGTTAAGTCTGGTCTAAATGGCTCTCTCCCGTCCCCTGTATTTGGATGTCGTCTGAATTTATTTTGCCCTTGTGACAAGTATAATTTCACTTGCAGGCTGATTAATGGAACCTGTTACAGTAACCTGCAGTACGAGAGTTTCACATAGCAACTTCAAAAAATCGTTCGTCGCAGCGGACGACTACAGTCAAGTAACAACCGCCTACAATGTGAAAGGAATTTCTTGGACTTCTTCGACCGACACCGTATCCCGTCGTTAATCTCGTTTTAATGCGGAATGCTCCTGCGGCTGTCGGAAATCGACTACAAAAGGGACATACTTCCGACAATTACGACCCGAAGGATATTCAACTCTACTTTGCTGGTGAAGGACTCGTGCTGGGGATGATTTCATTCATCGCGAACGTAATCGTGTAGCTTAGGATGCAGAGAATAAGTATGAGCGCAAAATAGAACGTTGGACCCGCCCAGGCAAATTTTCCCCTTGTTTTAACCATTGAAATAGGCCGTTTCATTTGGCTATAGGTGGTTGTCTGGAACTGTGTAATGGACGAAAAGTTGTTCGAAAGCTAGTTAAATGTGAAGTAGTATAACCTCGGTCATGTATCCTATATATATAAATGATCATAAATAACAGAATCGAAATATATCTTTGCGTGTACGCAATAGGAATCTATTTAAAGTGCACATATATTAATCATAATTATATGAATCCATATACATATGTATAAACAAATCAGGTAGCCTATAATCAATCTGTTACCTATTATCTTACCAATAACTGCAGTTATATATGAGTTAGTATATGGATTAATGAATCAGATATATAAAGGTTAGCATAAAAATCAACGAATCAATCAGCATAAACATTAATAATTTTTATCAATTCATATATGAAATTTTTATCAGTTAAAATATGATTTTTATCATGTTAACCCTCTTACGCCGATTGGACGTATTAAACGTTGAGTCAAAATGTCTCCCGTATGCCGATTGGACGTATCATACGTCGGCTCAAAAAAAGTTTTTTTTTTTAAAAATTCGCGGAAAATACTTATAGGCCTACCAGCCGAAAACTTTTGTATCACGCGCCTTGGGGGATGCTGGGAGTTCACGGATCAAGGCGTTGTTTCGTTTACAATCGCTACGCAGGCGCGCAAGCGCGAATTTCTTTCTTATCGCACTAAAAAGTATCAGTGACACATCTCGGAAATTATTTCGTCACTTTGACATAATTATTGCACCATTTTAAATTATCCTTTACATGAAGTATTATATATGAAAATGTGCGCAATTTCATGCACAATACAACGAAAAAATACTCATGATTGTAGCTTTTATCAGTTTTGAAATATTTTCATATAAATAACGATAAGTGCAAAAATTTCAACCTTCGGTCAACTTTGACTCTACAGAAATGGTCGAGAAACGCAATTGTAAGCTAAAACTCTTACATTATAGTAATATTCAATCATTTGCCTTCATTTTGCAACAAATTGGACGTCTCTAGCACAATATTTCGATTTATGGTGAATTTATGAAAAAACTTTTTCCTTACGTTCGTGCGATAACTCTTCCGATAAATTTTTTCGTGCGATTGTCCTAATGTTTGCACCCTTTTAAATTTGCCGTTACATAAAGTTTTATATATGGAAATGTGCGCAATTTCCTGCACAATACAACAAAAAACAACCCATGGTTGTAGCTTTTATGAGTTTTGAAATATTTCCATATAAATAACGTTAAGTGCAAAAATTTCAACTTTTGGTCAACTTTGACTCTACCGAAATGGTCGAAAAACGCAATTGTAAGCTAAAACTCTTATATTCTAGTAATATTCAATCATTTACCTTCATTTTGCAACGACTTGGAAGTCTCTAGCACAATATTTCGATTTATGGTGAATTTATGAAAAAAAAAACATTACGTTCGCGCGGTAACTTCCGAAAAAATCAGAATTTTTTTGTGCGATTGTCGAAATGTTTGCACCATTTAAAATTAGCTGTTACATAAAGTTTTTGTATATATGAAAATGTGCGTAATTTCATGTAGAATACAACTAAAAAATGATTGAAGGTTGTAGCTTTTCTCTTTTTTCGAAATATTTGCATATAAATCACGATAAATAGAAAAAAAAACCACGTTCGGTCAAATTTGACTCTACCGAAATAGTTGAAAAACGCAATTGTAAGCTAAAACTCTTACGGCCTAGTAATATTCTGTCATTTTTCTTCATTTTGAAACAAATTTGAAGTCTCTAAAACAATATTGTGATTTTATGTGAATTTTTGAAAAATATATTTACCTTCACTCCCCGCGCCGATTCGCGGCCGCAAGTCTCCGAAATACGTACATGGCATTATCCTAATATTTGCTCCTTTTTCATATTAGACCTTTTTATAGAGTTTCATATATGAAAATGTGCGCAAATTCATGAAGAATACAATAAAAAATAATTGAAGGTTGTAGCTTTTTCCATCTTCGAAATATGTCCATATAAAAAAATATATATATTAAAATTTCGACATTCGGTCAAATTTAACTCGTCCGAAATGGTCGAAAATCTGCAATCTAATCTAAAAACTCTTACAGTATCGTAATATTCAATCATTTTCTTAATTTTGAAACAAATTGGAAGTCTCTAGAACATTATTTAGAATTACGGTTGAATTTTTGAAAAATAACATTTTTTTACGTCCGCTCGTTACGAATTCGTACATCATTTTGTGATAATATTTTTCTTTGGTGTTGCTTTTATTGTTTTACAATGTATTATATATCAAAATGATCGCAATTTAGTGTAAAATACAACGCAAAAAAAAGTAACTGGTTAGCTTTGACCGCTTTCTGCACAGCGTGATTTGAATACAATTATGTATGAATTTTTTTTTTTTCGCTACCATATATCGCATGATTTACATATGATAATGATATTATTTTTCATTTGCTGATGGTTGCATTCTAAACTTTAGGCAATGACAAAAAAAGAAGCCAAAAATGAACTCTTAATCTTCAAAAGTACGCGCGCTGTAATTTTTTGAAAAAATTATTTTTTCCACTTCCGCGCTCACTCCAAACCAGGCCCGGCATACGGGAGACGTTTTGATTTTTAGGGCTCCGGCGTAAGAGGGTTAATCTTCATTCTATGCGATTATCAGAGTACATTAGTATTTTCTGTAGCATATGTATCTTAATGAGATGAAGTGAAAAACTGTATCAGTATATATCACGTGATCACTATTATTTACGAATATCATATACATGTTATGTCTAATATTTTATTACTTGAATCTGTATTTGTGAACACCATGAATTTTTTTTTACTTATAAGTACTTTCTATTTTCACATAGTGTCTGTATCACACTCCTATAAGTCAAATGCAAGTCAAGTTTGAGTAATATTCAGTAGTTGGTTTTGGTAGCTGACCGAGCTAATGTAAGTGTTTACATAATAAAAATATTGGAATGTTAGTCCATATATATAAAGACTAAAACTAAAGAGGTCAACCAGTTTACTTGCAGGAATGTGATCAGACTAGAGACGCTAAAGATGATGTATACAATAAAAGTAGGCTAAGATGACATGCCGTCACCTGTAGTCATTCAATTGTTTATAAACATTAGTCCAAGCTCCCTGCTTGAGACAACTACCGCGACCTATAATTCAAACGGCCTACATGATCTGTAGCGTGTCTCATTTTGATTGTGTTTTCGTATGTAACTATGTCATTGTATGTATGTTCATATGTTTGAACTACTCGGTTCCTTTATGACTGGTAACGGAGATGGTAGTAGAAGCAGAAAAGAGTTAGCTATCGTCATTAGAAGACCTGTACCTCTTTACCTAAGCTTTATCATGTAGAGGGAGTAGATTAGCCATCATCATTGGCAGAAGCGAGCAAGCTATCGTCATTAGAAGACTTGTACAATCATACCTGATCTTCACCATGTAAAACTTCAGAAGAATATATCTATTTTTATACTTCGTGTTTTCTACAAGAACCTCCTCACCGAATCATCATGAGTTTAACACATCGTCGTCATAAACAAGAAGATAATACCGACTTCGTAAGTGATCTACAAACCCCAAGACACTCCATTGAAGATGGAAGTGCAATACCAACCGACTTAGCGTAAGATTATCGCAAGTCTAACATTACCTCATAGGGTGCCTTATCATACAAGGCACAAGCCCTAAAATATATATATATATATATATATATATATATATATATATATATATATATATATATATATATATATATATATATATATATATATATATATATATATATTATATATATATATATATATATATATATATATATATATATATATATATAAGCGAATACCACGGGAAATGATAGACAGGAATCCAAGCGCTTTCGTCTTTATTCAGACATCGTCAAGGTAGCTCCTTGACGATGTCTGAATAAAGACGGAAAGCGCTTGGATTCCTGTCTATCATTTCCCGTGGTATTCGCTTATTTATGAAGTCACGTGCATCTACTGTGATTTTTTAAGCATATACATATATAATATATATATATATATATATATATATA
This sequence comes from Macrobrachium nipponense, assembly GCF_015104395.2. Taxonomy (NCBI): domain Eukaryota; kingdom Metazoa; phylum Arthropoda; class Malacostraca; order Decapoda; family Palaemonidae; genus Macrobrachium; species Macrobrachium nipponense. Next base: position 17,990,252 of record NC_087202.1, read on the forward strand.
TATATATATATATATATATATATATATATATATATATATATATATATATATATATATATATATATATATATATATATATATTATATATATATATATATATATATATATATATATATATATATTATATATATATATATATATAATTTATATATATATATATATAGGTATAAGCCACGAAGGAAAAATAAACAATGGAATGTTAATAAAAAATGGCCCCAGGGAAAGCAACAACATAATATATAAAATTCCATGTATGGACTGTACTTTTTATCTCGGACAGTCGAGCAAGGGCTTAGAAGTAAGATTAAGCCAGCATAACTATTCTATAGAAACTGGGCAAACATCTAATGCAATATTCATTCATTTAAGTGAAAACAACCACCGAATAAATTGGATTGGTAGTTCAGTAATTGCAAGGTCAAAAGATGTTTCATCATGAAATCTTTTAGAATCTGCTATAATAAAGCTTACTTCACATTGTAATTTTAATATAAGTCGTGGCCTGTTTCATTTAGACCCTTGAATTTGTAACATGTTTAAGAATGACCTCAAAGATACAATTACACACTTAAATACAAATCAGTTGCCTTACAGATATCTTCGTTGTATATGTATGTTTAATATGTATTGTGAATATGTATTGTGAACAAGTTTTTGTTTACCAAAGTTCTGAATAGCTGTCACCCTATATTATCCTTTAATTGTCTTGCACTTGTGTCTGAGCAGATTGACTTAATCTTTTTGTTTTTAAATTGTACCCATGTTTATGCTTGTTTGGAAAGGTTACTCTTTCTCCAGGTGTGCCGGATTCTAGGTACTAATCTCCTTATAATCCCTATCTGTCAGATATACGAGCTTTCCTGTACTGCCAATTCCTCATGTAAGTCAGTTTATCTGCTAAGTAAAGGACACTGAACGTCGAAAGATCTTGCGGAAACTCCGTTGTTTATTTTTCCTTCGTGGCTTATACCTTTATTTATGGATTTACCACGTTCCAAACTTTCGTGATTCAGTTATACATACATACATATATATACATATATATATATATATATATATATATATATATATATATATATATATATATATATATATATATATACACACACACACACACACATATATATATATATATATATATATATATATATATATATATATATATATATATATATAATCTTATCAAGAATAATCGCCCCATATGATATATTTAAATGAAGTCACGTGCATCTACTGTGATTTTTTAAGCTATATATATATATATATATTATATATATATATATATATATATATATATATATATATATATATATATATATATTGGGCAATTATTCCTAATGAAATTTCAAAAATTGATTATGACTCCTTCTGAACATAGATGATGCAGCAACTGTGATAGGCATATAAGAAAACAGTATTTTATTGGTTACTAAACAGGGAAAATATATAATAAACCGTACCAAAAGACGCAACAGAATCAATGGAACTCGAGTAAAACTTCCATTCTTCCATGATCGAGGATATCATTCTGATCGAAACCTTCAAGCATCTAACATCTGTAAAGAGATATGGGATGAAAACCTAAGTCCTTTAAATTACCCAGCTTGGGGATGAAACAAATTTCCTTTGATAGCTTCGAAATAAAACCTAGTTTCTAGAACAGACATTCATGATAGAACTTCTGCATCTCCCAGTCTAACGTGGCTGCGAGGAAACACATGTGAAACATCCGAATTACCCGGTGACTGGAACATACAAACTTAAGAGTGACCTCTGAATCTTCCAGGTCAGACTGCAATAGACCAAACACGTGTGAAGCCTTCGAAATCTCCCTTCCCTCTTTAACGTATGGAAAAGACAAAACTTGACATAAACCTCTGAATCCTACAGCGTAATCTGGAACAGACAGAACTCCAGTAGTGAAGCCTTCAAATCACCCAACTTCTGGAATGGGAGAAGGTTTACCGGAACAATCCGTTCCCCAAGCCTCTGGAACACACGGAACTTGGGCTGGTGAAACGTTCTCGGTTACCCAGGCCAAGGACAAGGAAGAAGTTGAACAAGACCTTCCAGGCAGGCAGCCTCATCTCTGAATTATTACCAAACTCTTTCTTTCTCCTTTGACGACAAGAGAAAATACCCGCGAGTATCGTCGCTGAATAATCCTCGTGGACTTATATCCTTTTGATGAATGCAGAGGATATTTGAATATCTACTAATTATCCAGCTGATTAAAAGACAGCCATGCCTTTTGATAGGTCGCTAATTATGAATCATGTTGTATGAAAAAGACATTTTATTCTAATATTCAACGTTCCCTTTGTGCATTTTCTTTTGGGTAAGGCATCTGGAAAAAATGGATTGTTTTCTTTAACGATTATGAAAAATTTTTACTATTGCTGACATTCGACATTCTGTATTCATTGCGGATACAAAAACGAAATAATAGATAAATCTTGGATAAACTTAGGCATCTTTAAAATAATGCTATATGTTAGAAATATAATTATTTTCTACGAATATTGGAGCTTGTAAAAAGACAGTGAATTCCCAAATACCAGTTTATTTATAGTCTCAGTTCAAACTTCAGGGCAACTAAATTAATAATAATGGTGACGAATGGAAATGAACACCTGAAACTGACATACGATGGAAATCCGCATTGGTGTGAAGGCAAAGTTTAGAGAAGGTAAAATTAAGGACCGAGTTAATAAAAAACAAGAATAATATAAATAAATACTAAAATTTACATTAATAAGTAATATCTGAGTAAAAGGTGATTACAAACAAACAATTTCCTAAAATAACAGTAAAACTGACAAGATAAATAAACAAATTATCATCATTATTTTCATAAGATGAACCCCTATCCATATGGAACAAGCCTACAGGGGCCACTAACTTGAAATTCTGAACTTTCAATATGGTGTTTATTTGAAAGAAGATACAGAAGATAAGATATTTAGAAAGAAGTTAGTTATTAGAAAAGAATAAAAAGAAAAGTTAATATAGACAAATAGCACAGGAACTTTAACAGCACTTCATACTACAAGACATCGAAAGTGTTCAGCAGGGAATCTAATGCTACTGTTTTGTGCTTAGCGATAAAACCTACGTGATGTATTATACCCTTCTAGGTAAGCGTCAATGCTGAAACTTAACTAGGCGCTTGGTACATCCGATCAAGTCCCAAATGGAAATTCTGGAGAATTGAACTTGTAAAAATAAACATGAACACGGGGAAGGTGCCCTTCAGCTAACCATTAAAGTAAGCAAAAACTGCTTTTAATATTCTATTATACTTCGTAATCCTCCTTTGCATGTGTCCAGAGCTCTTTATAAACTTCCTGAAGGCGTCGTATATCTTGAACTGTCGCACTTTTAAGACTTCTTAATACGCGAATACGTGTAAAATACGACATTTTTACAGCGTATGACGCTGCGTTAATTTCGTTTTTCTTCTTTTATCGTCGTCATGAAAAGAAAGTTTATAGTGAAAGAAAGTTTATAGTGAGCTCTTGCGTCTGTGGCTTCGCATTTCTTATCTACGCTTTTCTGTGTCACTTTCTTCTGCTTTTACCCAGTTTCAGCCGAGGTTTGAAGTCCCTTCTGAGTAACTCTTTTCATTGACTACGTGCAATAGGAGTCACGATTCTCGAGCAACAAAATCTAGGTCAACGTTCAAAACGTTTGATGTTATAGAGATAAAACACAACCCTTCAGGAATATAGAGGTTAATAAGTTTTTGAATAAAACAGGTTGTAAAATTTAAGGTTGTAATAAGAACTTGGGCTAGCGGTACTGTTCGTAACATCATCATTATTATTATTCAGAAGATAAAGCCTATTCACATGGAGCAACCCCACAGGAAGCAATGACTTGAAAATCAAGCTTCCAATGAGTATGGTGTTCATTTGAATGGAGTAAAAGAAGTTGCTAGGAAATACAGAAAAATGGGATAAATTTTTACGAAAGAATAGATAAATTAACAAATTAATAGATAGATAAAAATGTAACTAAATTATAAACCACTGTTGTTGATGTTGATTTAGCTGGCCTTATGCCAACGAGGGTTTTAGCTTCTGGAGCAGCCCATAAGACTGCCGTGTGTGTTTGTGTCTGTGTGTGTGTGTGATTCGCGAATCGAACAAAGAACTCTATGCATTTCAGTTGGTTCTCCAAATCTCCGCAACACGAGAGGAAACATTATCTCGAAAAAGTTGTTCCGGAAACATCAAAGAAAAAGAAAAGATTAAAATCCAGATTTGGATCATCTGACTTTTTAATGGCATAATCAACAGAGAGAGAAAGAGGGGAGGGGGGAGTCCTAGTCATATCTTATACCTTACCAACGCAGTAACTTGAACAAGGCGTGATCCAACCTCCAGCTTACTCGGGACGCGTGCAAGGTAAAACGTGCTCAAATCTACGGTCAAATAGAGCCTTGTTTCAACAACGAAAATTAAAATAATACGCTATATTTTATTAGAATTTACTTTCATCTACTGTTTAACAGGCAAATTTTTTCTTTGTAATTTTCATTCTAATAAATAAATAATAAGTATCCTATCCTAAAATTCCTGTAACTTTAACTCAACTCAAAACACCTTTGCAGACCTTTTTAGGTTCTATAGACCTTTCCTACCCCCTAAAGAGAACAGCAATATTAACAACAACAAAGTAGTTTGTAGGCTTACTCCCCGAGTAAGCGGAAATAAAAAAAAAACTGTTCTAAAAGTAACGAGGAAATTGTACCTGCGATTCGTGCATTCTTAATTAACCATCTGGTTATTTTCACGGAATCACTGACCATTAAATCTGATCAAAGAAGGATAATTGTCCCTAATAGCCTTTGTTATCTCGTCTCGTTAGCAGCGATTTCGTGTTACCTGAAATAAGCGCCCTACATTTCGAACTTTGCTTAGTTTTTAGTTCAGAAATGTTGCCACAGTGCGCATGCGCTTCTTGTTTACGATACTTACAGGTTAAATTTAAAACCACCTTTAAAATTAATGAGTAATGACACACTTGCTTTCCTGCGTTACTTTTCCATTATTCTTTTATTGCTCAAGAAGAAAATAGCGCCAGGTGTCTTGGATATTGAATAAAAGTAAGTGTACTTTGCAGTGAAGCTGTTCCTTATTTTTTGGAAGTTAACCAGTAGATGAATGGGTCACTTCTATAAATGTGTATATATATATGAATATATACATATAACATATATTTTATATTATATATAATATATATATATATTATATATTATATATAATAATATATATATATGTATATATATCTATATATATATATATATATATATATATATATATATAGATATATATATATACTATATATATATATATATATATATATATATATATATATATATATATATGTGTGTGTGTGTGTGTGTGTGTGTGTGTGTATGTGTGTGTGCGTGTTTGTAAATGTAATAGCCACGATGCCCTCTACAGTTTTTTATATATATATACGCTTATCACCACAAAGCTTCGAGATCCAACTTCAAAGAAATATGAAAGGAATCATGATGTCCGGTAGCGGGAAACATACCGCTATACAATAATCACGACGAGGTCACCTTACCGATCTGACCTAGTTGGATATCGAGGCTTGTGGTGACAAGTGTATTAAAGAAAATGAGAAGTTAAGAAGGCATTGTGGCTATTACATTATATATGTATCTGGTAAAAATGACCATTAGATTCTACATATATATATATATATATATATATATATATATATATATATATATATATATATATATATATACATGAGAGAGAGAGAGAGAGAGAGAGAGAGAGAGAGAGAGAGAGAATGTTACGTGACTTACTTTTTCATGCGCATCCATTTTTTATTTCTTACGCCGTGACTTTTTAAATCCCCTGATATTAAGCTTCAAATATCGTTTAATACTCGCTTCAGAATCACACACTGACGACGCACTTTTCAGTTATAATTCCCCCTGGGTGTAATCATTCCCGAGGTATAGCGAACTGGATATCAGACGAGATTTGTTGCTTAATATTTTTCGCTACACGTATTCGTAGAGGTTTCACGGAGAATCGTACTAGACATTTGTTTTCTTCATCGGTTTCTTTCTAAGGCCCCATCTCTGTAACGTTCAAGGTGAAACGTTTCTGCTAAATAGATATAACGTTATTACATCACCTACAGGACGAGTAATCAGAACGTACGGACTCTTATCCCTAATGACAATTATGGAATATGCATGGTTATTAACTCAACTATCCACTCTCCACTTAGTAGAGAGTGGATAATTAATTACCTAGGAACTAAATTAGCGAATTAATATCTAGGTACTAATGGGTTGAAACAGAGTCAATATCTAATGCAAAGGTTCTATTGATCTTGGAATATTTGGACCTTGTTTTAACTATAATGCTATTTTCGGTCTTAAATAACACGTAACTTTCATCATAATTTATATCTCAAGATAATGCAAGGAAACTATCATGTAAATAGTCCAATTCGGATGAATATATTTTTTGGTCATCAAAAGCAATAATGTCCATATTTTTATTAGAAAAGAGCATTAGGTGGTTAAGTATTTTATAGGTAACAACACATACGTGTTGGTTTTCCGTTTCACCAACAGACAGTGAAATTGATAACCATGCATATTCCATAATTGTCATTAGGGATAAGAGTCCGTACGTTCTGATTGCTCGTCCTGTAGGTGATGTAATAACGTTTTATCTATTTAGCAGAAACGTTTCACCTTGAACGTTACAGAGATGGGGCCTTAGAAAGAAACCGATGAAGAAAACAACGCCATCATTAGACGAGGAAAATATACTTAAGAGAGAAAACACCTGAGAGTAATGGACGGAAATGAGATCATCAAGAGGGAAAAACACACGGCTGGGAAAACGTACGAGCGACAGGAAAATGTCTCATTGACGAGGAAACGTTCATGGAGGTTAGTAGAGCTCCGGATAACAGTGATGACTTGGGAAATGGAGAGGGTGGGAGACACTGCTGCCAATTTCCTCGGAAAATAGCTGGAGGAGAAGAGGGGAAAAGATAGGCAATACGGATAGAAGGGAAAGGAAGGGAAATCTAAACTTGAGACAATAAAATGACTAAAAAGGAAAACAGAGGGATGAAATTAAAGAAGGAAAACAAGGTAGGAGAGCTGATGCTTTACCACATAGCTTTTTCACTACGTTGCTGGGGAATATAATGATCATGTTCTTAATTAAAAAGTTATGTTCCAGTAGATAGCAAGACCATGGTTTGGTAATTAACTAAGCTTAAACAAGTTCGTACTGAATAGCAGCTAGCGTGGATTAAAACATAAGTGCACAACAAAGGCTCATTCTACCCTTGTCTCATATATGTATGTATTTATATACATACATCACACACGCGCGCGCGTATATATATATATATATATATATATATATATATATATAATATATATATATATATGTGTGTGTGTGTGTGTGTGTGTGTGTGTGTGTGTGTGTGTGGTGTATTTGTTAGAATTTCGATTCAATTTTGCAAGGGCCGTGTGTTGCCCACCATTTTATATAGCAAGAAGGCTGCACCTCAGTAGCTTCACCCCTTCTTTATGTATACATGTGCTTACACGTACATTAAACGTAACATCAAAATGAAAAGAATTCTTTGTTTGGTGTGTACCTTACATCAAACTGGTGATGGTCCATTATTAAACGCAGGCAAAACACTGTGAACACCGCTCCCCCCACTTGCTAGCTCCCTTCCGTTCTTCGTATTTTCTCTCTGAAATTTATGAGCCATTAATTTAGACAATGGGCATTTCTTTAAATAACTTCCAGGTAAAACACTGAGCACTTCCCCCCTCCTCTCTCTCTCTCTCTCTCTCTCTCTCTCTCTCTCTCTCTCTCTGAGACGTAATAACATCTGCATCTTTTTTTACGACTATCTTCTTATTTATTCATTTATATATTAATTAATTATTTTTTTATGTTGATTTTCCTTCGCTTTCCGCCTTCTTCTGTGCACTTACATCCAGCATCCACAACAAACGCTTTTTCGTAATATGGCGGCTTACAACTCACACAGTCTTAGCGCCCCGGTGAGAATTCCTTGTACTTTACATCTTAGCCCTAAAAGAACTCGCGTATTTTGTACTCCCTCGCTTCTGGGAGCGGCTAAAACATATATTTCTGGGTATATCTGAAGCTTCTAACCGAACCTATTATTGTAGCGAATAGTTTCGCTTCTTTGTGATGTTTGGTTATTTAACTGATTATTTTAGCATCCGGTATCTTTAACTGGAGATAGGATTCCTTAGGGGAATGTGGATATTTTTGCTTTTAAATGAGGCCTATTTTGAAAGTAAGGTTTACACTAAAGTTCTAAGTAATGTATGAGTCCCCATTAATATTCTTTCTAATGTTCATATGTTCGATTAACAATAGTTGAAATATCATTTGAACGATCAATTATAGGAGAAGAATGTACATTTAGTTCTAAACTGTGTCGCTATTTATCTTCTTTATAGTTTCATATTCATGAATGTCCGATTACAAGGTTTCTGTTTATTTCATTAGGTATTTATAGTTCATTAGAGAATTGAGATTTAATTAAAAATACTGATTAGTAATAAAGTGATTGCGTTTAAGTCTCTCTCTCTCTCTCTCTCTCTCTCTCTCTCTCTCTCATATCCATATGATATTTTTTCTTTCATTTTTGAAGTCGATTTTATATATATATATATATATTATATATATATATATATATATATATATATATATATATATATATATATAATTTAGAAAGACAAAGGGACTAAGCTACTATCTCTGACAATGGAGGCATAGTAACTAAAATACAAATAACAATGGTGTAAAATACGTCTGTATAATTCTCACACACATACACATACAAATATATATATATATATATATATATATATATATATATATATATATATATATATATATATATATATATATATATACAACATTTATAAGCTGTAAATAATCGGTTTTTTTGTTTAAATTAAGGATAATTGCTTTCATGTAATTTGTCACCGACGAAAATTTCAATTTTCTTATCAGTCAGGATGAAAATTCAGACTTTTTTTAAGACGATTAGAATTACACTGAAAGTAAACAATAATTATTTCTAATTTTAAAGCCACAGAAGAAAAAGAAGGAAGGATAAAGGTAACTTAACCAAAAAGTGAACAACATAACCTGACAGGAATAGCAAAGAAACACTAACAGAACAATGTCTGTTCCATTATTAAAAGGATCTTATTTACTGGACTGCTACTTTTGCCGACATTCTGAAGTCCGGATTTAATGCTACTTATGTCAGATTGCCAAAGCCTCACAAAGTGCTTTAGCTTTTGCAGTTTCGAAGGTCAAAGTTCATCCATGAACGAAAAACAGTACATCAGTGGAATAGCTCTTTCAATTTTTTTTTTTTAATGTAATTTATTGAAGAATGAAGTGTCGTTTGATCGTGAAACTATCTCAAATTTTTGGTGAGGAAAATACAGATTGAATAAAAACGAATAATGTCGGTATGAAGTGCTTTTCCATATGTTTGCGAAAGATAACTTGTCGCAGCCACAATTTGGTTTTATTGACCTAGAACTCATATAGGTTTGGCTAAGTTCAAAAACAACCAACAAAAATGGTCACTAACAGGTTAAGGATTTCCGAACAGTGGTAAAGGAAAATAAGAGTAATATATGTGCAAAGATAAATTGTTAAATATAAATAATTTCACAGAAGATATGAAATGTAAAGCTCAAGATTCCTGCAGCTAAATTTCGGATAAACAATTCACAAGGAAAAGTAATCTCCATCAGAAAAAAAAACTATTATATGGATATGAATATTATTGAACTTAATCTAGGAAAAATACAAGTAAAATGAGGCTGCTGCAAATATTTCAAACCCCTTTCTAAGGAATGAAAATAAGTAAATAATGGTTTATTAGTGAATCAGTGTTCGGAAAAGTCCTCGGGACGTCATGTGCTTAATTAACGGAGAGCGTAAACTTAACCATAAGAAAGAAATCAATGTGGAACATATTACACAGCCTCCACCCCTTCCCCTATCCAAAACCAATTGCCCACCACCTTCCCGCCCCCCAATCTCCGAAAAAAAACTAGGCATAGAAATTAACAAAACATAGGGTTTTGTGTATTTAAGTGTTTAACACAATTTCTAAGAAGAAAATTAAACCGTGGCTACCTTAAACAAACCTACGCATTTTAGTGTTTACAGAATTCCGATGGACTTTAATTAAGGTGAAGCATAAAGAGAGGCTATTTATGCCACCCTTAATTAGAGCTCGTAAAATTAGAGGCTCAGAAAGTATAATGATAGAGTCGAAGGACGAGATGGGGGGAGGACTTATACATTCGCTTTTCTTCACAGGGAAGGGATCAGAGGAAAAGACAATAACGCATATAAAATAATCTACTTCAAAGAATTTTATAAAAAAAAAAAAATATCACGTGGATATGAATATAATAAAACTTAATTTTGGAAAACTGTGATTGCTTTAAATATTCAAAAGCCCTCCTCGTGAATAAAAATATATTGAAATTGCTTGTGATTTACTGGGATAAAATATAAATAAAATTATGAAGTTATGAAAACACATGAAATTAAGGAAATATTGATCATTGGAACTTATACTGTAACCTTGGAGTTTGTCTAAGACTTTAGAAAGTTATAGGAAAATGACCAAATGAATAAACACTACACAATGAACACAACATTAAGAAATTAAGGTACAAGCGAAATGATTGGTATGACGGAGTCTAAGCTTTAAAAATAAACGAAAGTGTGGCTAATTTGAGCATAAACATAAAAATAAAAGAAAAAAAAAACCAGATACTGACAAGGAATAATGGGGGAAAAAGTTCCAATAAAATTAGTGAAGACATAGATGAAATTATTACATTATCCATAATTTAATATCATCATCAACACTGTAATCTTCATTATTAGGCATGAGGGTACTCTAAACAACAATGGCAAAGATAACTTATAATAATTATCATCACTGATCCGGATAATATTCAGACAGCGCTCCTCGGTTCTCCTCCTTCCTGTACCAGTCGGTTAAGTGAACACATCATCGCAACCCGGATACAGAGATGTATTCCTCCTGTGTCGGAGATTCTGACTTCAGTCTGATGTCCTGGACTCGCTAATGGAACGTGGGAGTGGGACGCTGCTAATGAAGCACGTTATTCCGGATTGCAATTCGGCGAATTCGTTCGCAAGTGGCGAAATCTGGATTCCGACTCTTGCCAGTCATTAGGCAGGCATTAGTTTTGAAAATATTTCCGAAATACAATATGTCACTGTTTATGGAATAATAACAAGAACAACAAGAGCCACAATAATAATAATAATAATAATAATAATAATAATAATAATAATAATAATAATAATAATAATAATATTATTATTATTATTATTATTATTTTTTTTTTTTTTTTGCTCTATCACAGTCCTCCAATTCGACTGGGTGGTATTTATAGTGTGGGGTTCCGAGTTGCATCCTGCCTCCTTAGGAGTCCATCACTTTTCTTACTATGTGCGCCGTTTCTAGGATCACACTCTTCTGCATGAGTCCTGGAGCTACTTCAGCCTCTAGTTTTTCTAGATTCTATTATTATTATTATTATTATTATTATTATTATTATTATTATTATTATTATTATTATTATTATTATTATCGTAGTAAATACTATAAAACTCTCATCAAATAAGATTTAAACTTTCAAGGGAGGGCCAAGTAAGATAAACTGGAAAGTTGTGTTTACAGTGTCTTGTTTTATAAATTACAGATATCCACACAGGAGCTATAGGAGTCTGTTACTTCACAACAAGGTAAAATTGATTAGTCCACGTAAAATAAATCGCACAAGTTGGACGTAGTGTACAGGTCGCAGCAGATACGGCTTGATTTGTCTACATTGATATTATAGCCGTTTACAGCTCTTTTGTCCATCCACGGGTGAAGATGCTTATACCATTTCCTCAATAACATATTTCGATATTTACTATATATATACAAGAACCTTACCGCCTTCTCATATAAATCGGTAAACATCCCGATATGTATCAATAATATATATATATATATATATATATATATATATATATATATATGTATATATATATATATATATATATATATATATATATATATATATATATATATATAAGCACAAAAAATGACGAGCTTGGATCTAGTCTCCTCATGTCAATCTTTTCCAAGTAGACGTATACTCACAACCGTTCAGATCACAAAATTTCCCTATCACTCCAAATTTATTATGATAACAAAGTTATGTCCACGTCCATAAACGGGAACACTAATCTTCAATGATATTGACCGTTATAGTATGAAACATTGACGAGCTAACGATAAGTGTTCCCTAAGCTCGGGCTAGTTAAAAAAAAAATAGATAAATTAAAATATAAAAAAATAAGAGGACTTCATTCTGAATTATCAAGTCCTACGAGAAATAAGCTGAACAACTCTCTAGCTCTTGTCCATCGGGTAACGTCAACACTTAAATTGAAAACAGCTCTGGAAATTGGCAATATAAGTAGGTTGGAATAAAAGAAACTTCTTCTACGTTGCCCCACCGAGCCTATAGTATATCGCTTTCCAGGGAAGTACACAGCAGTCATATTTCTAAAAGGCCATTTAGGATACTTACCAGGGCTCCAGAGAAAAAATATTAAGATAATTCGACGTGGTTTTCACGAATAATTTATCTTCCGCAATTCTCTCGGTACCTCTGCTGACCATTTATGAGAACTTGCCACCTACCCAACTCTCATCTCTTCGTAACCTTTCGCGTTTTTCCCGTGTTTATGTGCGTAATGTGGGATATTATATCACTTATACTTTTAGTGTGTGTGTGTGTGCGTGTGTGAAAATCTGTTATTTTTAATTTTCAAAATGAGGAACGGAAATATCTGTATGAAGCTGACAAAAAAAAAAAAAAAAAAAAAAAAAAAAACAAAAAAAAAAAAAAAAAAAAATTCAAAGTGACATTTTCGTATTGCCGTAAAAATTGTATCAGGGGTTTAAAAACCTGCACAAATGGCGGAAATTTTCTGTCTCTAGGCAATGTGTAGTTCATCTTGAAATTATCTGGAAAGGTCAGATAACTACGAGAGGTCACTTCCAGGTTTTGCAAATACGATTGTTATTCTTCATCGGTAAACTAAGAACAGTAAATTTTCCTTTAATTTTATGCAGATACATACTGACGCAGTGAATATTCAATTTCAAGATTTTTTTATTTTATGTAGAAAACTACTAGACGAAGGAATCCGGTGTACGCATGACAATGTGGCTATATGTCTTAATTTGTGAATACACATTTTTGGGAAAAAAATGTTTCCCCGAAATATCAGGAAGATACATCTTCAAAATTATCATGTGCCAGATTAAATCTAATCAGTCAGTCAACAGTTTCAAAACTGGGGCATAAATATTTGTGCTCACATTTTTAATACTATTGTGATTTTGGCTTCTATTATAGAATTCGCCCTGCATATTGTAACCGCAGCCTTATGACTTACGTAAATATTAGGCAAATATCTAATGAATGTATGAAAGGTCAAGCCACGCAGTAAGTGATGGAAGAAAGTTGTGAGCCCAGAATATGCCGAAGAGAACAACAATTATAATTTATATTAGATTTAGTACACACTCACAAATATATATATACATATATACTATATATATATATATGTATATATATATATATATATATATATATATATATATATATATATATATATATATATACTATATATATATATATATATATATATATATATATATATATATATATATATATATATATATATATATATATATATATATATATATATCATAAATGTTATCATAAACGATTAGAAAGTGAACCTCTTACCTTTGTCATGTAAGCCCACACACTCTACGTGTACTAATGACGTTAATGAAGAATGATCTTCCTAAACTATCGGTATACCCTAAGCAGTACCCTCCGCTGCAGTTTATCTCATTAACATTCACTCGTACCGTTAACACCTTGTCACAGCTGTCATTTACCATAATTAATTTCCCAGTTCTAACCGTAATTCGTCTCTCCATCTTAGGGATTGCCTTTCAGGCTTTATGAGAGGCTGTTGTTGTAGTTGCTGTCTTCGTTGTTGTTATAACATAAGCTGGCCTTATAGCACACAACTCTTTTTCCCTTAATGTAGACTCCAATCCTTAGATGCTTACTATTCATGGTTCTCCAAGATTAATGCCTCTCTTCTAAGCTTAAATACTCTGAAAGTCCTCATGTAAGCAACAATAAAAAATTAGACTTTTTTGTATCAATAAAAAATTGATTGTCATTTCTTCTGTTGATTTTCTTGCTTATTTCCCTCAGCGATTTAAAAAACACTTTCTTTCGTTTTTTCTTTTCTCTCAGCCTTGGTACATACTTCTCATCTGATAAATATTCTTCAACCACTTCACTCTAATTTATTCGTCTATTAATTATATGTGTAAGATTCCCATACTGAGTATTCAATCTAAGTCCCGTTCCCTCTTTTTCCTGACCTACTTCTCTCTTTTGGCATTCCCAAATACTTTCATAGATTTTATCTCATTTGTAGGCGGAAAAATTTATCGCTTCTAATACAAGACTTAAAATCTATAACAATATAGGAGAGATTCAAAACCTAAATTTCTACCACAACATCATTCAATCTCGATCACCGTTGTATACAACGTGAAACATAATCAAAAGTTATAATCGTATATTATTTATGGAATCGATCTTAACATATTAAAGGACGAACCTAACTTATCTTACGATTTCTCACTTATTTAGATGTCAATTTCAGTAAGCATGGAACGTGTGAGGGATTATTTTTTTCCACTGGGAAATGTCCACTTTATCTTTCTTTTTATTGTATTTATTTATCTTTCATTTCTTCCATGATTTCTAACGATTAGCAAATTCATTTCCTCTCGTAACTGAGTTCAAAGGATTTCAGATGACTTTCCTGTCTGGGAAGTCCTGACGCATCTTAATTTCTCAGAGAATAATCTGTTTCTCCTACGAAACTGAATTTCATCTTTTAAAATATTACCATTAGTAAAAAAAAGGTGGGGCTGGGCGAGGCAATACCAACGTAAGATCTTTTAACGTATTCGATTCTTCCATTTATGTATATAATATATATATATATATGTGTGTGTGTGTGTGTGTGTGTGTGTGTGTGAGTGTGTGTGTGTGTGTGTGTGTATGTGTGTGTGTGTGCGCGCGCGTGTGTATCACGTGAAGAGAGTGAATAGTGCAATTTGTTGCCATTATATAAAGATTCTGTTATCTCCACAGTTACCTTTGGTATAAATTGAAATGACACTGACTGCTTTTTGCTTCGCATAAACGATAACTCCTTTTGAAATGAATACCTAGATATGAAGATATTTCAAAGGAAGAAAACTTAACGCCTTTTCAGATTCTCCAAGCTAACGTCAGTTTAGCTCGTCTGCTGGCGACAGGAACGGAGGGTTGTGGTGACAGGGAGATGGCTCGAAATAAAGCAGCCATTTACCGGTGCAATGTCAAGCCTGGCAGAATTGGGTGATTCGTTCTGCATGAATAAAATATATACTGTTTCCAAATTCTCATTCATGAACAGGACTTACAATGTAAGTGCAATTGTAAGTGCAATTTAGAAATGATGTATAAATCTGTACTTTATAAAAGAATAAAAACGACTGTATGTCTTTACTAAAATGGTTTTCGTGTTTATTTTCTCGTATTAGAATTTAATCTTTCATAGTTTGTGATTTGTATGCTTTTTTCGAATGTGTATGGAATATTTTGTAAATGGATTCGAACTGATGACAGAAATGGATCATGAAGTCAAACAACAAATACAGGGTAAAAAAAAACAATGACAAATTACGGTCAGAGCTCGATATGAACTTAGAACAGTAACTTAAAAGAGCACCACTTTTCACATCTATACAGTTTGGTGTGACGACAAAATATGAATATTAAGCAAGTAGTGAGCTGTTCATTAGGGCAAATACTAATGCACCAATGTAAGTTGATCTAAGAAAAAACTCAGTTAACTAACAAATAATGTATGCAAACCAAGGTTACGAATTGTTGTTGATATAATTGACTTGAATATAATTACATTATAACAACGCGTAATTCGAATTTGGTCACCTACAAACAAAAATAAAACTACTACCATGAGTTTTATGCGAACCAGAAAACAAACAAAAAGAAAAATTATTTTAAAAAGTGATGTGTGACATCTGAAAACAGGTATGGTTAGGTGTTAGTGAAAGATCAGCACAAGACTATATTCACTGTAAGGACCCGTAGTTCCAAATATTTCGTAGAAAATTTGCGATAAGTTGCTAAAACGTGTTTGTGTCTCGCTTTACTACAGTGTTGATGCACCTCACCAGAGCAGGTCTCTAACTCAGGAGGTGCTTCGTCATCGCCGGTAGATGCATTTACCGCTTCAACAGACATGGCAGCGACACCATCACTTTTCCGGATCATAGATTTTATCGCTCGATCATCTGTCCATCCGCCTGTGGTGTTTCCGTATGGTAACACTGCGTCCCGGGCTTTAGATAGTTACATTCAGCTTACATTAAACAATAATAATATCCTATTTCGAATATTAATGGTGTACTTCGCATACAGTTAATTATTAAAAACTTTTCAGTTGCAAATGTACACCCAGATATCCTTTTATTTACCTAAAACTTACACATAGCGTAACTATTTAAAGCCCGGGACGCAGTGTTACCATACAAAACCACCACAGGCTGATGCACAGATGGAAAAAAACAGAGTTTAGGAAATTCTATATTCAAAGAGAATTTTACATCGGGAACAAACCAAGAAATAATGACACGCAACTATACAATGAATCTGGATACGCATTATAAATTATGAAAGAAACATAGCTTAAGGTCAACAAATATTCAATGTACCCAAAAATATAGGAATAAATTGTTAATATAATTGTTAATTAAACCCTCATATAGTATTAATAATTATGTGATCCATAACAATAATATAGCGCCTCAGTGGCGTGGTTGGTGCGGTCTTTGCCTGCCACCTCGGTGGCCGCGAGTTCGATTCTCGGGCATTCCACTGAGGGGGTCAGAGATGTGTATTTCTGGTGGTAGAAGTTCACTCTCGACGTGCTTCGGAAGTCACGTAAAGCCGTTGGCCCCGTTGCTGAATAACCACTGGTTGAACGCAACGTAAGACCACAAAACAAACAAACAAACAAAATAAACAAACATAAGAATAATAGAAATACATTTTTCTAAATTAGATTAATCAATACGGATTTTCTCAAGGTAAAGACATTTTTATCAGACTTTACACAAGCAAGTAAAGATATTTTGCGCAACATCAAGATCATCAGATTGGATGAGATGTGCAGCACCCAGCATTATATACCAAAGGTCAATATATGTTAGGTTTCCACCTTCATCATCAGCAGTTGGACGTTGAGAATGAAAGGTTTTGTAGTGTCATTTAACCTATAAGCAGTAACGAAACTCACCATCTCTCTAAAAGAAAAATAATTTCACTAAACAAAATTCTACGACAATAATAAAAATTACAGTTGCTGTATATGTACAACAACAATATCATGAAAAAGAATATAAGAATAGAGATGAATTGTAGTTGTTTAAAAAAATCAGTCTTCAGTTGATTTACCGCGAAGAATCTACAAATTTTCGAATCAAGAATAAGAATAAATTTCTCGTAACTGACAGAATAAATATACTATTCTCCATTTCGATGAATTAATTCTCTCACAGAGCGTTAAAGATTGCCAAGCGTTTCTCATATTCTTTGTAATATATTTTTGTTCCTTACTCATTAAGTTGATGCTGATACGATATAACCTTTTAATTTAATGATAGAGAGAGAGAGAGAGAGAGAGTACTCAACTTGACCAACTTCCAGGTCCCTCCAGGACTCAACCTCACCTGCACCCCGAAAAACCTCGTCCAGTCCATATTTTTCTTTTTAGCGTTTGTTTATCCAGCCACTGAACCTTCTCTGACCAAATCAAAGAAGCCTATTATTAAAGACTTACTATGAATTGCGTGAAGTTTCACTCAATTCAAAGACAATTCATTGCCTAACGTGAGAAGGATAAGTCAACTCGTTTATCATAAATGGTAATTAGATTATGATAATCACAGACCTGTTGCAATATTGCCGTCATGCAAATGCAGCGCCAATATATATATGTATATATATATCTTTTCTATATATATTGTTATATATATAGAAAAAAACAAAAGCTTCCAATGTCATGCAACGGAGTAAAATATGAGATATATACGTATATTATATATATATATATATATATATATATGGTGTATATATATGATATATATCATATATATATATATATATATATGTTTAATATATATATATATATATTTATATATCTATATATATATATATAAATATATATAAATATGATATATATATAGATATATATATATATATATATATATATATATATATATATATATATATATATATCTATATATATATATATATATATATTTACATATTTATATGCAAATTAAAATCATCAAACACAAACTGTGGTATATATACTGACTGGTAAAGCCAAAGAAGATGCGAATCACATTCCGTAAAAAAATAAATAAATAATTAGATTCATAAAAAATCAAGAATGTATGATATCACACGCGTAAAATCCTCATAAATGAAATATATACTATATTACAGTAAAACCTTGACAAAGACATTCAAGTTAATGGGGGAAAACTCCATCCAAGGCGTCTATATCATAAATTTCTTATAGATGATTGCATAATGTTCCATATAGGAAAAATGCAACGGGATGAAAACTTTTGCATTAAGATTTCTTTATTGAGCCTTTATTTACTGCGTAATTCTTGCAAGCACCGAAAATAACCATATAGCTAAAACATATCACTGAAAATAATCCATAAGGAAAAAAACAATATGATGAAAATAGTTGCTTTGCCAAATTACTGCCTTTTAATTATAAATTCGGAAAAATTTTCTTAGTGGCAAATTAAGCATCATTAAACTCTTTCGTAGATTTCAAAATCAATCACTACATGTACTCTACAAGCATCAAAAACTAACAGAATAAAATAAATGAAAAGGGGAAAAGAAAAGTGCATGACAATTAAGCTACCTTCAATATTTTTTTATAATAATTACCCCGTTAAAGTTTAACAGATCAGAAATCAAGTAATTACTGAAATATATTATCAAGCTTTTATTTAAAAGCAATGTCCTGACGAAATGCACCTGCCACTGATGCAAAATGTGCGAATCAACATACAACACGCCACGCGAATTGGAGTTTACATATCATCCCATGATTCTTAATATAAACCACTTCAGTAATCTATTTCTGTAAAAATAAAAATATTTATATCTTCAATGATGTGTAATAATAATGAAAAAAATATAGTCGTTGTTATATATATATATATATATATATATATATATATATATATATATATATATATATATATATCGTATATGTGTGTGTCTTTATAGTTGACTAACAAGTACCTAAAATTTCAACAATAAGGCCAAGCTTTGTTCAATGGGACATTAATGATCATTTCTAATCATATAGAAATCAAGCACTGACCATCTCAATGGCACTGCAACTGGTATGATCACTACCCACTGCAAGACCCACAAGCGTGAGAGCGAGTGCATCATTTTTTTACACAACAATCAAGAGACAGGAAAGGTTCTATGCATATAATGATGTATACCTATCCACCAAACATGAATACTTTGGCGAATACGTGGGTAATCGCAGTCACTTCGTGAAGCAACGGCAGTGGCATTAATATGATGAATAAATTCATAGTATCATCAAGCAGTGCATGGGAATATTACAATGCCTAATCAGAGTTTGAATTATTGTAGGAAAGGAAATGCACGGAGAATATCACGGGGGAGGCAGACGAGAGAAGTAATAATTGCTCCACGGAAATCAACTCTGATTAGCGCCGTTTGCGCTATGACCTGAGGACTCCAGTGCATGAGGCAGGTGCCTTGATTATGAACACTGAATAGTTATGTAGAGAGAGAGAGAGAGAGAGAGAGAGAGAGAGAGAGAGAGAGAGAGAGAGAGAGAGAGAGAATAGCTGTTTGTTGCTTTAGGTAACATATACATATAAAAGCATATTTAATATATATACATATATATATATATATATATATATATATATATTTATAATATAATATATATATATATATATAATTCTCGTCGTCCAACTGCTGCTAATGAAAGTGAAAACCTTTAGTATGTAGTAGTACTGGTGTCTCGCATCTCAACTAATGTGATGGTCATGACATTACGCAAAATATATTCATCGGCTTATTTAGGTTCTGATCAACAATAACTTGACCTGATGGCATCCCTAATGGTTAATCTAACACAGCAAAATGGTTTTCTATCAATCTTACCAAGAACAGAATTATCAATACCATTTTAGGCTTTGATTAACAGGTATATCAAAAATCTATTTCTATATCACTTACTTTGTAATTAGTTGTAGAATTTGTTTTGCCCTTTTCGGTATATTTCTATTATGATGTTAAAATACGTATCCAGATTTACTGTAAGGTTGCGGGACATTTTCTTTCAGCCTGTCCTCAAATCAAAAAGCTTGTTTGAATATAAAATTTATCATACGAACGATTTAGCGATGAATCCTATGTCCCGGAAAAAAGATCGTGTCGCCAACTTGCTTGAATACCAAGTCAAATTGATCTACTGGCAGCGATTAAACACCTCCCTGAGTTATTTATTCTTGTAATGGTGCTCTTAACCTGCATTAAAACACACTGGGAACTTATAGCATAATAATTAATATAATAATAATAATAATAATAATAATAATAACAATAATAATAATAATAATAATGCAAAGACTCAAGGCGATACTCAAGTCAAAACTCAACGCCGGAAATATCATAAAAGCCATAAACACATGGGCAGTGCCAGTAATCAGATACAGCGCAGGAATAGTCGAATGGATGAAGGCAGAACTTCGCAGCATAGACCAGAAAACGAGGAAACATATGAAAATACACAAAGCACTACACCCAAGAGCAAATACGGACAGACTATACATAACACGAAAGGAAGGAGGGAGAGGACTACTAAGTATAGAGTACTGCGTCAACATCGAGAACAGAGAACTGGGGCAATATCTGAAAACCAGTGAAGACGAGTGGCTAAAGAGTGCATGGGAAGAAGGACTAATAAAAGTACTCGAAGACCCAGAAATATGCAGAGACAGGAGAAAGACAAGCAGAACAGAGGAATGGCACAACAAACCAATGCACGGACAATACATGAGACAGACTAAAGAACTAGCCAGCGATGACACGTGGCAATGGCTACTGAGGGGAGAGCTCAAGAAGGAAACTGAAGGAATGATAACAGCGGCACAAGATCAGGCCCTAAGAACCAGATATGTCCAGAGAACGATAGATGGAAATAACATCTCTCCCATATGTAGAAAGTGCAATACGAAAAATGAAACCATAAACCACATTGCAAGCGAATGTTCGGCACTTGCACAGAACCAGTACAAAAAGAGGCATGATTCAGTAGCAAAAGCCCTCCACTGGAGCCTGTGCAAGAAACACCAGCTACCTTGCAGTAATAAGTGGTACGAACACCAACCTGAAGGAGTGATAGAAAACGATCAGGCAAAGATCCTCTGGGACTATGGTATCAGAACAGATAGGGTGTTACGTGCAAAAAGACCAGACGTGACGTTGATTGACAAAATCAAGAGGAAAGTATCACTCATTGATGTCGCAATACCATGGGACACCAGAGTAGAAGAGAAAGAAAGGGAAAAAATGGATAAGTATCAAGACCTGAAAACAGAAATAAGAAGGATATGGGATATGCCAGTGGAAATTGTACCCATAATCATAGGAACACTAGGCATGATTCCAAGATCCCTGAAAAGGAATCTGGAAAAACTAGAGGCTGAAGTAGCTCCAGGACTCATGTAGAAGAGTGTGATCATAGAAACGGCACACATAGTAAGAAAAGTGATGGACTCCTAAGGAGGCAGGATGCAACCCGGAACCCCACACTATAAATACCACCCATTCGAATTAGAAGACTGTGATAGAGCAAAAAAAAAATGAATAATAATAATATCCTTTTTCCAGCTCAGGGCCATGGACAGCGAATATAAAGTAGAGACAATACAATACACACAATTTAGGCACCCGAGATAAAAGGATAAAAACAGT
Organism: Macrobrachium nipponense; assembly: GCF_015104395.2. Lineage (NCBI taxonomy): Eukaryota > Metazoa > Arthropoda > Malacostraca > Decapoda > Palaemonidae > Macrobrachium > Macrobrachium nipponense. The sequence goes on from NC_087202.1 coordinate 18,012,639, forward strand.
AACCGGCTGTACCCATAAAGTTACTGAAGTAATAAGAGTAAAAATAATAATGGCAATGACAGTAATAACACCGAGATCCTTTTTATACTAAGAAAAATGACAGTGATAAAAGAGGAGCATACAATTAATTTTCAGCTAGAGACCTTACGTTAGGAAACAACAGGAGTCTGTCTATAAAAATGTAGGGACAATTAGATAGGAAAATCCACTGGTAGAAATATATATAGAGTAAGGGTAGAGTAATGAAAGAGTCTACCAGGAGAGGTAGAAAAGGGAGTAGATGAGTGGCAGTATCAGACTGCAGAAATAGCAGTTTCGAAAACGAGACTAAACACAGGCCGCAGTTTGCCAAAACAGTAAAATGCAAACTCCAGTGGAAAATCTGAACTTTGACACCTTCAGTGGGTGGTTACCGTAGATTAACGGAACCAATAAGACTAATCTACGGGTGGCACCGGAAGTAAGGAAAGCCACTCAAGAAGTAGTAGGATGTGTCTTAGTAGAAGTTAAGGAGGAGCTTAACTGTGTGAGTTAGGTTCAGACTTCACTTGAGGACTCTGAGAAACTCAGTCAGGATCTAAGCCTTAAACGGGGAGGCTACGTCCCTTCTCCCTCTGTTCCTTGTGTAGTGTTGTTTAAAGTGAAATTGTAGACTAGAACTCTAATTATAAGTAAGATTAATTAAGTATTGTTTAACTTGCCAAGTATCTAAGGATAAGTATCCATGCAAAACCCTCCTGAGAGACTGGAAATTGAAAAGAAATTAATCTACAATGTTCCTAAGAAAAGAAAAACTCATCTTAAGTGATAACTGAAGGTTAGCCCATATAACAGATAACCTTCCAAACATTACCAACAAGCTACCGAAGAAGACTGACTAAATATAAAAGGAGAGAAGAGAGAAAGAGAATAAAGAAACCCGTAAGTGCTCAAACAATAATTGCAATTGGGAACAAGTATACAACGCATATAGTTCGAGAACAAGTCAAAGCCCGCAAGTGTGTTTATAACATGTTTTACTGTAGTACGGACACACCTTAAGAGAGAGGTCGAGACAGCAAATCCAGACTGTCAGGGGCTAAAGGTGAGAGAAGACGAACCTGGGCTGAACGACGGCAGTTCTGAATATGGGGTTCATTGCCACAGCAAATAATCTATGAAATGACCACCACATGAGGAATATCAAAATAAACATTAAAAAAAAAAACATTAATGCTGACGACAGTTCCCACTACACTCACACTGAAAAGTTTGAGAACAACAAATGCAGAAGACGGGCCTCAGAGGAACACGGCTACACGGAGGTGAATTTTCAGAAGGTACCTGTAATAAAAGACGCATTCAAATGGAAAATTCTAAATGGAACGGGGCGAAGATAATAAATAAGGTCTTTTCGCAGCTGTATAGAATGTGAATTGCCTGAACTGGTTTTATCTATTTTATTCACTGGATAATCAGATCTGATACCAGCTGAAAAGATTATTAAGAATGATTCCATTGCAACAGAATAGGGAGTGGAATTCGTCTTAATTTAGTATGAAAATACTGAACTAATAGATATATGTAATGAAGCACAGAACATAGGTGACCGTAGAGAGAGAGAGAGAGAGAGAGAGAGAGAGAGAGAGACGACATCAACTGTCATAAATCTCATATTGAAAACTTTCAGATATCAGATAACTATTAGAGCGTTTATGACCTACTTTGTGGTGATTACAGAGAGAGAGAGAGAGAGAGAGAGAGAGAGAGAGAGAGAGAGAGAGAGAGAGAGAGTAATCTGATGATATTAATCCGAGTACGAAAAATCCAAATGTATGGTATTAATAATTCATCGAACATTACTGGAATCAAAAACACTAGTCGGATTTAGGAGTAATAGAACCTGTTGGTACATGTGACTGCTATGCAAATTATCCGTTAATTTGTTGAATATAATTAAGAAACGATTTGAATAACTCCTATTAGGTAATTTCTCTCTGAGAATCAATTGTCGTATCAAACGACAAAAGATTGTGGCTAATTAAGAGAAAATAGTTAGGAATCCGATTTGAAAACATCAGAATCGCAGTTCACATCAGTCAAGATAGATATGCATCAGGATATACGTATACTATATCATGCACACACACACACACACACACACAAATATATACACACATATATATATATATATATATATATATATATATATATGCGTGTGTGTGTCTGCTTTGTGTGTTTGTGCGTGTTTGTGCGTGTGTGTGTGTGCGTGTAATTTAAAAAATAACTGACGACAAAGTAATATACACATACCTTTACAGTACCACCGATGCTAGTTTGTAAGAGGCATAGTAGTCAAGGAGTAAACGGTTCGGATCCTTGTTCTGGAAAATAGAAAGATTTCATTATCACATATGTACAGTCCATAGACATTTAATCTTTTTATGAAATGAACGAAATCTCCTAACTCGATTCTACAAAGCGATTTTGAGGATATTAATAATGTCATTGACTTATGTATAAGTACAAACATTTTAATTCATTAGCTTTCATTTCAATCATTATCTTTGCAAACATTGCAGAGAGTATATTCAACTAAGATACAATTGTTGTGTAAATTAAAAACATCACAGCCAGCCTCTCCCTTGTCTCACTTAAAAAAAAAAAGAAACATTTCTTAATATCTGTATAGGGAATCTATGCTAATTACATTCAGTCATTGCATCAATGTACAGTATCTTCATATATACGAAAATGGAGTAAGGCTACGGAATTTCTCTCAATTATTTTTTCATTTTATCTTTGGAAGAGGGACAGAGAAGTCACAAGAGAGAAGCATAATTTGATAATCATAGGGAGATGCTATTATAAATAAGCACATTCATAATATTCGATAAAAATAAACACACGGTTTATCATTATTTTATAGGCGACTGCGAATGCTCAAGTATCATTTGGTCAGATAATCTCAAACTTGTCATAACAAAGATAAATTGACGGTGAAATAAACTCCCATCAGAGAGAGAGAGAGAGAGAGAGAGAGAGAGAGAGAGAGAGAGAGAGAGAGAGAGAGAGAGAAGCCATTAGTTATACAGTAGCCTTTCCTTTTTCCTTCACTTAACCATCAAAGTCCGTGTCATTCACTTTGAAGGATGACGTTTAAAGTAAAGGTTATATGGGATATTTCTACATCATGGTGAATGGATTTCTCAAATGATATTTGTTCTCTGAAACTGGGACGCCATTTGTATGTTATTGCCTACAGCAGTGATATCATTGGGATTATGTATTAATCTGTGTGTGTGTGTGTGTTTGCATGCCTAAATTTCTCATAAAATTCGATCAATTACTAGATTAAATTACGTTTTAAAAGATAAATTAACAACTGATTCCGAAGTAGATCTAGATGGATTATTATTTTACGGACATTGACAAAACACTCAGGGGATGGCATATACCATCCATCATCACCAGCATTCAGAAGAAGACGTAAACGAACTTCGCTAAGTCTCTGGTAAGATTAATCGTTAATGTTTGAAAAGACACCGTTGTTTTGCTTGCACCAACTGCGATAAACGATTCCCGAGAGAGAGAGAGAGAGAGAGAGAGAGAGAGAGAGAGAGAGAGAGAGAGAGAGAGAGACTGGTAAGGGAGTAAAAAGGCCGAGAAATTGCAGCATTTTATGAAAGCTCAACTTTTATGGGTACTGTAAATACAGACTGGAATA
>NC_087202.1:18026344-18031344 GCF_015104395.2 Macrobrachium nipponense
GTCATTTGTATGTTCGGGATATGAAGGAAAAACACAGGAAAGAGAAGTTTACGTGCATGCAATGTAGGACATGCAAAAATAAGTATCGATGAAACGTTTAACACAGTTGTATTCTTCTTAGCTACACAGTGGCCTTTACTTGTAATTATTACTTTAACTATATTAGTGCACAACCGGACGGCAGGTTAGACTGTTATTGACACCATGGTGACACACGTCTTTGTGTGGCCGCCGACGGGAATGAGGGGCAACGGGCACTCGTTTCGACCTGGTCTTTACTGTATGGCACCCGCTAACGAACTGATTTGACCGATCGGCAATCTGTTTTAAATGCCCCCTTTCAGATGGCATCATTATGCAAGAAGCTGATTGGTTATTTTGGCTCCTTAGACACAAGGGTGAATCAAGAAGGGATATAGAGATCCGTGGCACTCTTTTGAACTGCCAAAGCTACGCCAACTTGTAACGTCTTTGGCGGTTGACTTGTTTGTTACACATACACTCAGTATCACTTATAACGGTTTCACGGGACTTCAGACTATCAAGGAAAAGGCATATTCAAAACTGTATTGAATCAGCTCATCACTCCCTCCCTAGTTCTTGCGTCCCGCAAGACACACAACACTGATCTGATGATTTGCATATTGCTGTTCTTCTTTGAGTGCCACACCGCCTTTGAGTGCCATACCATCCAGTTTGTGCAAAAATTAAAACTATTAAGGAAGGGCCATTTGGCGTGTTACAAACAAGTTACAACAGATGAGTCTCATGCCTCACAATGTGTCACACAGAAAAACAAATTTAGGTTCATATTCAATAATATCAATAAAAAAATGGATAGTCACAGCTCCAGCTGGAAAAGCTAAATTCATAAACAAAACTTAACATAACATGAGTTAAAAATGAAACATTACTCATAAGAAGTCTGGTGAAAGTATAATAAAACTTACTGAATTCCTTCTGCAACATAATTAAAACAAGAAAATAATAAAAAAAATCAATATTCAAAGATTACACACAAAAAATAACTTTTTTTTTTCAAAATAATCTCACATTTCCACATCATCGATGGAAGATCACAAATTTCTGACAAAGCATAAACAACGTTGACAATGATATGAAATTTTGGACACAGCATAATTATCATCAATAGAAATTTTGAAAAAATTAGATGCATTGCAATAACGTGTTTAATATGACTTGAAATCGGATAAAAAACAATAATGTAATAAAAAATAATCAGTTACGAATATAGACTCACTCATGGTATGCTTGGAACTGTAACAAAATGTTTAGAAAATTAGACATCAATTTCTCAGCAATAACTGACATGGAACAAAAGTGTATAAGAATGTTTTTGTTACTCTCTGTTCACTTTGTGACGGACACATGTACTCATGACTCGCGCTGGTATGCTACGCAAGGCACCTACACGCACTTACAAATTATGTGGATGGTTTGCTGTATCGAAGAGGGAGGAGAGGCGGCACAACAAGTTACTTTTATTTTTATGAAGGATTAATCTCGAGTATTATCAGAAAACTGTGGCTTGTCAGTCAACTCCCTTACACACTAGCAAACCCACACACACTCAACTCATGTACACTTCCATGGCACTTACTCAACACGTTCACACAACAGCTGACTCACTTGCCTTTGTTTTCTGTGTGACTCACCCACAGGTGTAACTGAAACATTTAACTGTATACGTCGCAGTTCCTCTCTTTCTCTCTCTCTCTCTGAGGCTCATGTCTTACAGTACTTTTGGAAGAGCTTCTGCTCTTCTTATTACCTTTTTTTTTCTTATGATATGATCAATCCCCACAACGTCAAAGTTGCTCAATCGTACGATCTTGTTGAGAAATTAATATTCTTAAGGGTATCTCTATATCAGGGATAAAAATACAATTTGTTCTCAATTCATCATCAAATTTAAAAATTACTCCTCTTCCCGAATGAAAATCTAACTGCTCTTTCAACAAATATATCAGTCTAGTTACTTTAATCAAACAAACTCTTTAATGAATTTACGTTAATAATTCTGTCTTTAAATCTTAATTACAATTCTTCGATGGGGACAAATGGAATGCATTGTCGTTCGTGATACTTTAAATGTGATCAGAACACGGCCTAAGAGAACCATCCTTTTTTTTTCTCTCATTTTTTTTTACACATTTTTTTCCCCAACGTTACTTTCTACAAATTCCCTATCTGCATTTCCCTAACACAACATGCTATTGATTACGCTACTAAAGGCTACACAACTCGTTCATTGTGCAGTCGAACTAATATTACTATCAGCGACAATTTTCAGCAATTACTACAGAGGGTAAGGAGACAGCTACTAGGCGGGGTGAGGTTTCCCACCTCCGAAGGTGTGAAGGGTATCCTCTCATCACATCCCCATAGTGTCCCAAGACACTATCCTGTACTGTCCCTCTCTCTCTGCCATACAGTTGAGATGTTCCCGTTTTCTATGCAATTTGCTCACAGGTCAGCAGCTCTATTAGTGCCAGCAGCGGTGCCGGCAGTTCGCTACTGACGCTATTAGTTTGCTTGTATCCTCTTCACATCGTGCCTGGATTCTCTCACTGGTTGCTGGCTGTCATCTGACGTCTATCAGCTATTCCTTATTCTAACATCGCGCCATCCTATCCATACCTTAGGCAGGTATCGTGACTTCCTTCACGGGTCGAGGTTGGTAAGGGAACTTCTGCATTATTCACCTTTTTAATACCATACCTCTACTCTTCAATAGGTCGTAGTAGGAGTGGACTTCCCCTTTCCCACGGGGTCAAGGGGTACAACCTCTGGTCGACCTCTCTCTGTCCCGACATTCTTGACTCGTGGGTGGACAGGTTGTCTTCTACTCCCCTACTTCTCAGGGTTGAGGATTGGTATCCCTTCCCTCACAACAAGACAATAAGGCGTCCCTTGTTCCCGGGCACTGCATAACAGTCCCGCATGGCACTGGGGGTAACTAGGGGTACTACCTTCCCGGCATTACCTCCATAGCTCCTGCTGCCAACTTCCGTCCTTCTCCTGGTGAGGTTGGACTGCTCGCTATCTCTCCGTTCAAAACATTTTCGTTACTCCTCTACTTGGTCTGCTACATGAGTCGGTGCTGGGGGGGTCACGAAGGGTGTTCGGGTGCCACCACCACGGCACCACCATCATTTGAATTTGGCGCTGCAACCGTCGATTTTGAATTCTCCCACACTAGTCTCTGTCTCAAACGGATTTTTCTAATATTTGTTAATACTTCCGTAGATTCGAATTATTCTCTCGCCCGTTCGTCATCGAATTCGGTCGCGAAACTGTCTAACAGCGGTAATCTATTAACGATTTCTGCGATCGTACTCTTGTCCGTCTGGTTAGCACTGCTTTTTTGGAAATCGTAGGGTGTGTGATTATACACTGTTTTTCTGGTTAGAACTGTGCTTTTCAAAAGCATGGTGTGATTGTACACTGTCTGTCTGATTAGCACTGTGTTCGAAATCGTATGGTGTGATTGTACACTGTCTTTCTGGTTAGCAATGTGCATTTCGAAATCGTAGGGCCACTCGATTTATCATTACCGTTCTTAGCACAGTTCGCCACTTTTCTGTTGATTGCTTTAGCCATAACTGTTTTTATCCAGTTCGTTCGTTTCACCATTTCCCTCATCATCACCGTCCATTGAATTTTCTCTCGTTTCCATGTTTATTTCACTTCATATTACCATTTGTCGGCTAAATTGATTTAGCACTAACGTTTGTATGACACCTCATAAGACTGTATAAAACCTCACAAGACCCGCAAGACCCCATAGGACCTTACAAGACTCAGGAACCCCACAGGAACCTCATATGATTATTCGCAAGACCCCACAACTGACACCAAAATTATATGACCTGATCTCGGTCATTTGTGGATTCGGGATATGAAGGAAAAACACTGGAGAGAGATAAGTTTATGTGCATGCAATGTAGGACATGCAAAAATAATAATCGATGAAACGTTTAACACAGTTGTATTCTTCTTAGCTACACAGGTGGCCTTTACTTGTAATTATTACGTTAACTATACTGGTGCACAACCGGACGGCAGGTTAGACTGTTATTGACAATCATGGTGACACACATCTTCGTGTGGCGGCCGACGGGAATGCGGGGCAACGGGCACTCGTCTCGACCTGGTCTTTACTGTATGGCACCCGCTAACGAACTGATTTGATCGATCGGCAATCTGTTTTAAATGCCTCCTTTCAGATGGCATCATTATACAAGAAGCTGATTGGTTATTCTGGCTCCTTAGACACAAGGGCAAATCAAGAAGGGATATAGAGATGCGTGGCACTCTTTTGAACTGCCAAAGCCACGCCAACTTGTAACGTCTTTGGCGGTTGACTTGTTTTGTTACACATACACTTCAGACTATCACGGAAAAGGCATATTCAAAAACTGTATTGAATCAGCTCATATATACTACATATATATATTTTTATATATATATATATATATAATATATATATTATTTTATATATAATATATATATATATATACATATATATATATATATCATTATTTCATTCTATCTTTATCTTTTATCGCAGAAATCTTGTTTCTTATGACGTGAATGAGAATAAGACTAGAAATACATGGCCAAGTACGCCCTCCCGTTCAGATTCTCTGACAAAAGGCAAAGCGCTCATTCACAAAAACGCCAAAGCCTCCGAACTCTCTCCGAAGTCCATCGCTGTCACCAAAGACCGCTTGTGGCAATGAAGTTTTGGGTAATCTGGTCACTCGAAACTTCGCGACTGACCCTTGGAAAAGTTTCACGTAGAGAGTCTGGTTATTTGGAGACCCCTTTTTCCGCAGCCATTTATTTTTGGGACTTTTCGTTCATCTGTAGATGTAGGTATTTAAAAGGCGTTTAATGTGTATTTTGAATCTGATGCATATCATTTTGCACAAAGGTATGAATGCGTGGGTGGATGAAAGCAATTGCGATTGTTT
>NC_087202.1:18036344-18043844 GCF_015104395.2 Macrobrachium nipponense
GCCCATATTGACCAACATATCTGGTAGCTCATTCAAAATTGCATAGGCTTGCAACCAAATTCCTTTTGACACAGACCCACTGAAGGGAAAGCGAATAATGATATAATAATAATAACACTCGCTGGAAGTTCTTGCTGCTTCAACGACATTAATGCATTAATCTTGCAGAGGTTCTTCTCTATCTTTCTTACTGCGTCCTTCTCGCTGTTAATTAAACATGAGAGTAAAGCACCTACGGTACTCGAGGTGGAGGTTCAAGCCAGTAAGTGAAATGTGAGGTGTGGACACAATAGAGTTTATGCTTATACGTCATACTTTAATGACATATAAAGGTTGTTGTCTAATATAATTTTTAACAATAATAATTCTAATTTTGAGTTTCTTTCTGCGACGTTTCGTCTGGCACTTCCAAACATCCTTTTAACGGAGGTGGGTGAGCGACTGTGGCTTGTGTAGTTCCATCTGCCTCAAATTCCTTAGCGTGAGACCTTTGGCGCGCTGAATTATGGTTGGCTGAGCGTATAGAACTGGTTCCCTTTTAGTTGTTGGGGGCCAGACTTAAGACCTGATCCATCCATCCAAGACCTGATGGCTTCGTTGCTACAGCGTGAAGGATCTCCGGGGTTCTGTGACCAAATTTTGATTGGCTGACAGGTGTGTGATGTCACTGGGGGTCGAATTATTTCCTTTTTCTCCTTCGGGATTGTGATCGTCACTGTTATTATTCTGCTGCGGTATGGTGGTATTTCTTCTTAAACTCGTTGGTGTCGTAAGTCTTGTGCCCTCCCGATTATTCGTAAAGTTTGAATAATACTGTAGCAGGATATGGAATTATTATAGCTGGTTAGGACGTGACTCTTGATAGCACCCACCTGTTCAAATCGATACAGGCGCCAGGACATCCACAGGCGGGGCATTTGAAGTGGTAGACCACATTCGTCTGTTTGAAAGGGTCCCACACGGACAGCGAGGATTATTTCTCATAATCAGGTCTCTCATTCGTTTATTTCTATAATGTATTACAAGGTCGATGAACCAAGCATGGCACTTGCTGTCTACGTTTAGGCACATTCCAAAGTAAGTTTTCTTCATGTAGACGGAAGTAGGAAGGTCGTCTCCAGTCAGTGTAGTTAAGCACGCTCCATGCTCCATTGCTGGAGCAAGCAAAAGGCAAAGGGCTTCGACCTCTTCCTCATCGTCAGATTGCACGAGGATGACCCGCCCGTGGATATCCCGGTGCCTATTTTGGTATGACCTCAATACGTCTGGCAAAGAGGCTCTCGTGCCACGGCCTAACAGCCATAATCAAGCCACATCCCGCGACAGTATTTTTCAAAATATACAAATATTCGGGCGAGCACCGGACTTGCGACGCCTCCGCCTGCTTGGGGCATTCCCTATTCAAGAACAGAAGCCTTCTGTGAACACCACTCAAGAGGGGTTTCTCGTACCATCGAATTTAAGAAGAAATACACAATACCGCAGCAGAGCCACCGACGATTACAAACCCGAAGGAGAAAACCGAAATAATGCCAGCCGTGACGTCACTCAGCTGTCGACCAATCAAAATTTGACCCCCCAGTGTCATCACACAATTCGGCCTGCGGTGATGTCATGCAACCCCGGAGATCCCTCAGGCTGCAGCAACGAAACCATCAGGTCTTGAGACTGGCTCCCAGCAACCAACAGGAGACCAGTTCTACAAACTCAGCTAACCATACTTCAGCGCGCCAAAGACCTCCCACTGAGGTCTCAGAATATAAGGCAGATGGACTACCCACATATCACAGACCCTTAAACCTACGGGGACTACACCTCGCATTTCACTTACTGCCTGTAACTTCCGCCTCGAGTATGCCCACTATAGGTGCGTTACTCACCTGTTTCAGTAACAATGAGTAGGCCGCCCTAAGAAAGCTAGAGAAGAACCTCTACAAGATTAATGCCGCTGAAGCAGCAACAACTTTCAACAAGGCTTGTTTAAAAGAGGGTCTCCTGCCAAATAATAATAATACGTAATAGCATAGAGGACTATAAAAAAACAACCACGATCTTTAAAGATAAGGTAACGTAAGACTCTTACTTATAATAGGACAACAAGATTTACTCATAAGAAATTGGTTTGATCTTATCCCCAATAATGGTTAAGAGGTTATGGTTATATAAAGACACCGATAATAACATTGATAATAAAGTACTATCTTAGTTTTTGCTAGCCTTCTGACACTCCATCGACCGCGTCTCTGAAGAATGTCGCTGTCGAAGATACGGAAATAACCATCGACTCGATTCGACCTTCCTGATCATCATGACATCTGAATACTATATAAGATCTATCGAGAAGGAACCGCGCGTTGCCAACGTACTATCGATAATGGGGACGGTTTCGGAATAGAACTATGAAATCTATTTTATTCCCTGGTAAGAAAAGTCATCACTTTTTAATGCTACATTTGATGCCGAGTCTTGGAAACGTTCTGGTTATTGACGAAATTCTTAAAGAATAGAAAGAAAGAGATCTTAAGACGATTGTGTTGTTTTCTTTTATGACGCTTCTACTTTTCAATTCCAATTTGACGGAAGGGGATGTCATTGATTTTTTAAAAATTAAAAAGACCTATAATATTTAATGAGAAGGAAATTTTGTAATACTGACTTTTTTTTAGTTTCTAATCACATCGTTTATGCTGTGTGAACGGGAACAAATTACGTGAATGAAAATATGAAAACGAAATAACGGAGGTATAGGAGGATTCTGACTTGAAGCATCTTTTGTGCATAACGGCAGGTGCCAACGAACGCAGCGGTAAATAGGCTAAATATTTTGAATAATCAAACTTCCGAATCATCTAATTTGTCGCATTATCTAGATTTCTCTGATATGAAGCGACTGTAAATCACAAAGGATTTCGTAAATAAATTATTCCTACTGAATGTTACACTTAATTAGGTAAATATGTGAATGCTGTGGATATTTACAATGAATTTCGTGAATGAACGAATTTTGCAGAAATAAAACTGTATTTGCGTCTAATCAGAATCTGCGGAACTTCACAAAATTGGGTGAATAAACGAATTATACGGAATTGAAACTCTATTTTGCGTAAAATCAGAATCTGCGGAACTTGCACTAAATTTACTGAAAAATAAAAAAGCTACAGAAATTACATGATTTCGCGAATAATGGAAATTGACGGAACTTAGGCTAAATTTCGTAATGAATCGAACGCTACAGAAATTAGAAATGATTCTGTGAATGATAAAGCACAAAAGAAAAAGCAACAGTGATACGTGACTCTTAAAACAAGATATTTTTATATTTCTACTTCCATGTGAGCAAATCTCTCCACAGGCGAAGTCTTTTTTTTCAAATCCCTAGAGTTTTATTGTTTTTTCAGATGAAAGGAAAAACGTAAATCTATGTTCCTAAGTTATACATGTAATATTGATTCAATTTAATGCTACACAACATACTTTCTGCCTCTGTCTCACTATATCTTTCTTTCTTTCATCTTTTCATTTATCGTTAATACCAATATTCCCTATTTAAATGTGTTATTCTAGTTTTGAATACTCTTGTGCAAAGTAGACGGAAAATGACAGCTATCAAGAACGAGAAACCACAGCAAACACAAAGATGTAAAACGCCCATAATATTATTAATTCTCCAAAATCCCGGTTGCTTAGCGATTAAAAACAAAATGCTAATGACAAAAATAGATATTCCGTAATGCTTGATTTATGATCTCAATAATCCCCTGAAAACCTAGTTTCAAACATTCCTCATAATATCCAAAATAGTGAAAGCTAAGGAAAACAGGTAGTCCATATCTTGAATGGCATCAAATACATTTTTTTTTTCATCATCACCCGACGACTATTACCCAGGGTCTTGTATTCCTTAATGTGTAACCTCATTACAATAAAACATATCATGAGCATAAGTCGAAAACAATCGCAAACACACTGTAAACAAGTGAGCTACTAAAAATGCAGAACGAATCTCTAACAACTACTGGATAATTGTATGAAATGCTGGTTAAAGCTGGTATCAAGTCGTTGACTTGTATTCAACCTGCTTGCGATTTGTGTTGGTTTGTTACAAGTGTGGACCTGTTAAGTATCTTCTTTAAAAAAAAATGCATCAAATGGTATCACGTTTCGAAGACGCAAGGGAAGAATGACTACATTCAGTGGAAAAGAGAGGATATTTGTCAGTAAACATGCATACATACGTACATACATGCATACTTACATAGGATATGAATGACCACATCCAGTGGAAAAGAAATCGTTAATCATACATACATACGAGACAAGAATGACGATACAAGTGAAAAAGGAAGGATTTGTCAGTAAACATACATATATACATAAATCTACAACGCAGTAATTGAAAAAAACACTGCCTTTGTTCATGAGCCCAAGCCTTTGAAATCGCTCCCATCCGGTAATAAATACTTGAATATTCAATAGGATAAGAGAATAGACATAATCTTCGAATAACTCTTGTGATATGTGGAGCTGGCGAGTCATGTTTTTTCGATATGAATAATGACGACCTGTGTAACCAGGGCATCTGGCTGGCTTTAGGAGGTAAATGACGCGACGGTCTAAGTTTCTTGTTTTAATAAATATTAATGACTTTCTTCCTAAAGCTTAGTTGCACTTATCGAGATGTTCTACGTAAATAATTAGGGTTGTTTCCTTCTTAAATCTCAGCTCTGAAAGATAGTTTACCCGAGCTTTAAAGCTTATCCATGTAAGAGAGTTTGTCAAGGCCTTAATCCTTAGTACTCTAAGATAGTTTGATCAAGCTTTAAATATTACCTATGTAAGACCCTTTCCTTAGGCTGAAGTCTCAGGGTTATGAGAAAGCAACTATTCAGTCCTGGAAATAACAGTATCCTAACTGTATTATGGGAAAATGAGACCTATATTTTGTAAGTTGAATTAAGTTTAACTTCAGTAGAGAAGTGACGCGTGCCTTATTTCTAGAAATAAAATCATTTTATTATGAACTCTAACTGGAAAAAGAAGACTTTTACAATCATACAATTCATATTCACTGCTATGTCATTCATCTATCTCAAATCTGCATACTTAGAAGAATATGTTTAAACATATGGTTATATTATGGATACAATTTACCAAGTAAGCAGTACATGCTTATGAAAAAACACTGGACATTACTGTACGTACAGGTCCATCATTTGAGTCGTAAATTATTCACCTGAGACGCGTTATCAAATATTAGTTTCATTCGGAAACGGTCAAACACATGCCTCAGATCGTCGCCCCTCTCGAAGAATACCTCTGATACTTAAACTAGCCACTGGATGGCTTCCAAAAGACCATACTTCACAAGAGTTGTGTTCATCAAAGGATTGTGGCTGGTTTCAGTTAAGATTATTTATACCAGCGCGACCCTACTTGGACAAATCAGCATGAATACGGTTACTGAGCTTACATTCAAAGGGAACGGTAACGGCAAAGTAGTTTCTTGTTAAATAACCGCTCAGATAAAAAGAAGGTGAAGACAGCATCGATAAAGCGATGAATTTGAGAAAAGGGGATGAAAATCAACAGCACTCAAAATTGATCAAACTTCCTCTGAGGGATTCTAAGACAGAAAACTGCAACCTTTCAGCAAATCTCGCGAAAGAACAAGAAGAAAGACCGTTTTAACAGTAATCCAGGGCACATAAATCCCCCATCATTCTTCTATTCAAAGAAACCCACCTTTCCTCTCAGAAGCATCAACGAGGTGTTAACTCTATCAGACACTGTCAAAGCGAGGCTATAATTGTCACGCCCGGAGAAAATCCCCTACGTTTCCGGACGGATATTCCATTTGAAATACAGAGTGAGACAGACTCAGGTGGGACGGGCATTTTCTATCCATAGCCCCTAAAGCCCAGTCGATCCAACCCTATCTCGGACCAGGCTTTCCTGTCTCTCTCAGAGGGGAAAAAGAAGAGTCCCCTTTCGCACGCATCGAAGGGAAACACGAAGATATGGAATTTCTCCTTGTCTAGAGTCTTCCTTTTCCTCCCTTTCAGTGCAGAGAGAACTATTGAAAGAGATGTGTATTGGATGTATGTGAGAGGAGAGTCACAACTCTCCGGTTACAAGAAAGGAAACCGGGAATTTTAGTCTTTCCTTAAAAACTATTTTCTAACTACAAGCGGCCACATGTTATCACATTATATATGTATATATGTATATAATATATACATACATATATATTATATATATATATGTATATATGTATATATATATATATATATATATATATATACATATATATATATATATATATATATATATATATATATATATATGTATATATATATATTGCATTTATCAGTATAAACTGTTCACATGCAAACAGAAGTGAATAAATAATTTATAACTGCAACTATTTTATGCACGAGAGCAAAACGAAACAAAACTACAGAGAGAAAGAGAGAGAGAGAGAGAGAGAGAGAGAGAGAGAGAGAGAGAGAGAGAGTCCCATTCCCCTGAAAACAATGCTATTATTCCCCAGAAGGAGAGGAAACATAGGCAGCCAATTGCATTCCTTACTTACCGAATCTCGGAAAACGAGAATTAGGAGAGAGGGCGATCATTGCCAGCCATAACAGAGAGAAATGTCAAAGATTATGAGAACAGGAAACTGCTGGCAGAGAAAGAGAAAGGCTAGACAGTTTTCCTCTTTAAATGTCGGCTTGAAATTTTACTCGATAATAAAATCAGGGAATTTCATGAGAACGGGGGCCGATGATAGCTTTCGACTGCGATGACTGCATTACCCGGGACATAGAAAAAGAAAATCTTTTACTGTAATGCACTAGCACGCCCTCGTTTTACCGCAGTGCTCACCAGAGAAAGCATTAAAATACCTTCCACTGCAGTGCACTGCGTTGGCAATGTCTTAGTTGTGAATGCCAATGCTTTCATTGAAAAGGCGCTACACTGACAGCATCTTCATTTTATACGCAATTTATTGGAAATGCTTTCACTGAAAATACATCGCATTTGGAATGTCTTCATTGTGGATACAATCCACTGGCAATGCCATCTTGGGACTGGAGTGGACTACAGAACTTCATATGGTATGCAGACATTGAGGATACTTTCATTTTAGATGTAAGAAACCACTGATGGCATCATTGAGAATGCAATGCACTGACAATGCATTTGTTTTGGAATGCAAAGCACTAAAGGGCAAGATGCCTTCCTTACAAATATAATGCCAAAACCATGCTTTAATTGGATGTGCAATGCTCTGGAATTGTTTCCATTGACGACTCAAGGAATGAGGAACTTCTTCGTAGGGAATGCGACGCACAGTCAATGATTTCACTCGATGAATGTGCATTTTCTTTTTACAATATAATGTCTTGATACTGCAATCTCTGTGGAGGGACTTTAAAATCAAATTCCAATTAATAACATGACAAAATGCTTACAAGAACCCTTACGGCTATGTACATT
>NC_087202.1:18053844-18058844 GCF_015104395.2 Macrobrachium nipponense
AGTAAATGAGCATTGTATTAATTGCTTTGAAAAAACAGTACCTCGACGAGGAAACCTAAAAACAGCCCATTAACGTTGCTGCATAAAAATGATTTTGAAAATAATCCAAGACATGAAGGAGGGAGGGACTGCATCCAATTAGCAGTTGCAGGGATCCTCGTGGTCCAAGATAAAGGATAAAAAAAAATCTTTAATGATAATGGAATTCCATGTTCGTGGTTAGAGGAATATATACTTAGCAGAGAAAGATTGAAAAAAGGCCGGAGGAGAGAGAGAGAGAGAGAGAGAGAGAGAGAGAGAGAGAGAGGAGAGAGAGAGTATTTCATCGTACAAAGATATATCTCTTGCGAATTTTATAGTTCATTTACTAAAGATTTCTCTTCTAAACGTAAGGTAATGGCATATACCTTATAGGCTATTTAATTGCAAATGACTCTTTCATCTATATTTTTACACACATTTTTATTATTAATATAATAACTTAATTCTCTGCTAATCTACAACGTGCAAGAATTCGATCCATACACACACACACACACATACACACATATATCATTATATATTCAAAGAATCAACACGTTTACTAAATATGGATACATTCGTGTGTTATGTTTTCTTTTCAGACAATTACAAAATACAATATTGTATTGCATTCCTTTTTCTTTCACACATTTACAAAATATCATGAATCCGGTTCAGCGTCTCCACGTATTCCGATTTCATTTGGTAAGTTTACAAAATACAATATCTCCGTGCAATCCTTTCCCTTTAAATAGGAGTACTACCCGTGTATTTCGTTTGCCTTCAACAGTGATACAAAATGCATCGTTTTCACGTCTCCGTCTTTCCTTCAACTGGGGGCATAAAATATAATGTTTTCATACATTCAGTTCTCCTTCAGTTAGAGAAACGAAAATTAAATCAATTTACCAAAGGCTCGACGGAGCTACCTCGCCATGGCTTCCCATTAATGACCAATTTGTGAAGTTGACACCTGGAAATGAGTGCCAGAATAATCGCCTTCATTTTCTGCACCACTTATTGTATCCCATTATCCAGGTCTTGCCCCCAGGGAATGCTCGGATTTTTTGACACGTGGATTTGCGGAGCTTCGTAGATGGAGTTCATTTCCTCTCTCTCTCTCTCCTCTCTCTCTCTCTCTCTCTCTCTCTCTCTCTCATAATCTATATTTTATAGGATGGTTAATTTTCTCTATATTTGTATTTTAATTTATGTTTACTTTCTTACTTTGTTTGTTTTCTTCACTTCTTTATTCATTTTTAACGCACTGTATTCGCTCTGTAAATCATCACGAAGATGCAGTTATTTGTTTACGTATTTAATTTTTTTTTTTATCGTTATTGTGTTTATTATTTGCTGCAAATAAATCTACTTCGCTTCATCTTCTTCAGCATCTTTATAATCATCACACGTTATCATTCCGATTCTGTCCAACAGGTATTGTCGATAAGAATCGATAACAAGTGTTTCATTATCGATGTTAACCTTCCTGGGATTTTATTGATCATCACACGAAAAATATGCAATTTTTTCATTATTGGAAAAAACACCTAGGAGACGCTTATGAGATCAACAAACACTTTGAGTTCCATAAGAGGAGCGGAAGGATTACAGGTGGAAGTAACAATAAACGCAACGTCAACAGCAGCAATTCAGATGATTACCACATTGCAGTTGCCGTCGGAAATCACATACATAGCACCCGGCAATCTTTTCCACGCCTTGATTGGTGCTATTTCATTTGTAAAACCTGATGGTGTTAATATTAAATAATTTTTAAAAATTTTCTTGCAAACCTTTTGACCTGAAATCAAGTTCATGAGGACACAGATTCTTCTAAGCAGGGATTTTCGTTTTAGTGGTTCACACGGCTAATGGTATAAAAATATTGCTGTGAAGGAGTGTCTCAGGAGTTTTGCAATACTAAAAGTTTATATCAATTCCTACATTGTTTAAAAGTTCAACTATACAGGGATAAAAAAAATTTCAGCAATGAAGTTAATATCGTTAGAATAATTTGAAATATTTCTGAACCTAATTCTCTTGTTAAACTTTTCCTTATACTGACTGAAGTACTTCCAGTTCACCTTTGATCATGATGACAATAACAACTGTTCGATCCTTCTGAATCACCTAAGTTTACCACACAGTTTCAACAGCTCACAATATTATCAGTATTACTTTATGAAACAAGTTTTGTTTTTGCAGATAAAAATTCTAATCATCATCAGAAAGTCTGCTCAAGCAAGACATATTACTACATTGATTTCATGACATCATCTGTTTAAAAAAAAATTCATTTCCACTCTAGACCTTACAGGTTAATTTCTAATGAACAAAAGTTAGAATTATTTCTTCATTTTAACATTTAAAATAAATTCTCTGTAGGTTTCAACCTTTATTATTTCGGAAGGAATATTCCTATTCTGAAGAAAATCATATACGTACATAGATTAAAGATAAACAAGCAAATAATACTCACATGCATACGAGTAATGTATATATATATATATATATATATATATATATATATATATATTATATATATATATATATATATGAATAACTTGATCACGAAGTATATAAAACGTGATGCTATGTATAAATAAAGGTTTTTTTGCCACGAAGGAAAAAAATGAAAAAGCGAGTTAGCCGAGTACTTTCGGTCCTATTCGGACCCTTTACTGAGGCGTCCGAATAGGACCGAAAGTACTCGGCTAACTCGCTTTTTCAGTTTTTTCCTTCGTGGCAAAAAACCCTTTATATATATATATATATATATTATATATATATATATATATATATATATATATATATATGTATATAATGTATAAACATATATCTGTGCATACATATACATATAATTGTTTGTGTATTATATATATTATATATATATATATATATATATATATAGTATATATATATACATATATATATATATACATATAAATATAATTGTGTGTATATATACATATATATATATATATATATATATATATATATAGTATATATATATATATACATATACTATATGATAAAGATTGGATAATGTTGGTCATGATTCATAAAATACTTACTGTATTTAATCTACAGTCTTAATTTCATGCCGTAAAGTTATTACGAATGAAGATTTACAAAATCTTAAAAATCTCGCATAGCTCTTACAACATGAATAACATATATAAGAATTAATACGATCATAATCCTCCTGACTTTCAGTCGCAAGGTTTCTAATACCATCAGAAGGATTATTTTACTTTATTTCTAATTGAATGATAATTAAATCAGGAACAGAACTAGAATGACATGAATTTTATGAACTGAAGGATGAAGGATTGTTCGTAAAAAGAGAATATTTCTTTTATATTTCAAAGTAATTATAAGACTTATTCACCGGATTAACTGAAAATCTTGATGCTTTTAAAAATCTCGTAATTTTATTTCGTTCATTTATACGAAATGTACAGAAGTTTTGTACACAATCAAAAAACTAAAATTAACGACAAATCTTTTAACACATAAACAAACAGTATAATCACTATTAAACAGAGGTTTATTATGGACAATAACTGAAATTGATTCCATCATCACATTTGCATCCTGCAAATGTTAGACTGAATAAAAACAATATTGTAAGGAGAGAAAAAAGTGTCTGCGCTGATTAAGTCTAAGCTGAGCCACATGTGGCGAATACACTTACGCAAAATCTAATCTGTTTTGAGGTAAAGGCCTCAGATTATGGACCCGTAGGCATTTCGCCTAATAACGGACTCAGGCAACGCACAAGGTCATAACCCACCAGTCTCCAACGCAATGGATCTGCGCTGTTATGCCCTGGCACAATAATGACGATATTTGTATGTGAGATCAACCTGGTATTTGAGAAAGCCAAGTCAAGACAATTAATCCGAGATTATGTTGGATCATTCGAGTCTGGTACAAGAATACTCTGATAGAGTTTTTTCCCCTGAGCCCTTTCTGAAGCTCATTTTCTCTTGATGACTACGAGAGCTTATTTCTCTCTCTCTCTCTCTCTCTCTCTCTCTCTCTCTCTCTCTCTCTCTCTCTTTCATTTGATGTAATCCATTAAATGTGACAGAAGTTTGCAAGTATAATTTTTGGACTCTTTATTCTTGTAAATTCATAGCAAACTTCACTGTACATAATTGCAGAAAATGGGCTGAACTGCAGTACAGAATCCGTTGAACTTCTTATTTCTCATTTTATTATTTCATTCCTGTGTATTTCGTAGAATATTTAGAGATTGCATTGCACTGCTATTTTCAATACCGTTATAACTGTTGCTTTTACTATTGTAATAGTTTCTTATATTTTTAACACCTTGTAAGTCAAGTTCCCAATGTACAGCTGCTGAGATCAGAAAGCAAAGCTGAAGCAAGCAAACAAACGGAATATCTGGATATTTGAGGGCAACAACGAATAATTACTCTCCGTCATTCGGTAAGAGCGATTCTGCACAAGCAAACTCTTAAATTTTCCGATTATCTAAACCTACTTTTTAGGAAGTATCTGCGTGAGAACAGGTCGTGGCCACTCCCTATTCAATAATACCCGAGACAATTTACATACAAATGGAACATGCTTTAAAAAAAGAAAGAATTTTAAAGTGGTTGAACCCGCAATCAATACTGGAGGTGAGAATTGCCACCGAGCGTGTAATGGTTCTGGAATTGGTGCTTGCTAGGAATGCTTCAAGTATTAATAACTTTTCGGGTGGGTGAGGGGTCCTGCAAGGTCCTGGAACCCCGGGCTTGGGAGCACTAGGACCCCTTGTAGGAGAAAACAAGGGTCATGGGTCTTCGTTTACGGATGAATGGATGAAAATGCAGATTACCGAGGAATTTGCAACAGGTCTCTGGTCGAAAAGGGATCCGCTGACGATGCAAATTTTTCTGGTAGCTGACTTGGATTCAATGTCCAGTATTAAAATCTGTGCGATCGGTAGAGTTATTACCTAG
>NC_087202.1:18063844-18071344 GCF_015104395.2 Macrobrachium nipponense
AAAGGCAGCTACCATTTCATCTGCAATTATTATTAATGATAATAATTTATCGTATTTAAACTTTATGATACCAATTCATATTTAGTTGAAAGATTAAATATATTTGTACTTTTTTATATCTACTTAGAAAACTATCAGTTTGAATTAATTGTTCACTTGTATATAAAAGTATATAATTATAATGCTAGTCCTTTCATAAAATTATTCAAACAAAATTATTGAAATTAACCAGCATATATTTCCACGAAGGGCTTGTTCATTGGAAGTCGGCTCTGTAGGTTGGAGGAGTCCTAAGGCCTACATCGGTCGTCTTAAAACCTTCAACCATTTATCAAATCTACGAGCCGTCTTAAAACAATGACCATTGTCTTAATAAGCCAGATTTATCCAAACAACCAAAAACCATTGAAATGTATTATAATGAATGAAAATATTATTTTTCCAGTAAAAGGCCCATATTTTTCCCTGGAAAACCATTTTAATAATTGACATTTGCATTCAAAGGAAAGGGAATTTCCTGCACTCACGGTTGAAGGACAAGGACATAAATGGAAATGGGAAATAGTTTCCCTTCAGATTCGCGACAAAATTCCTCTTTTTATTTCCCTTTTTTTCTTTAACATTGTCGTAGAAGCATATTTTGTGCCATTTAAAACCAGGATTTCCGCGTACCTGTAAGGTCTACAGAATATATAAATGTGCGTTTCTATATATATAAATATATATATATATTATATATATATATATATATATATATATATATATATATATATATATATATATATATATATATATATATATATATATATATATATATATATATATATATATATATATATATATATACGTGTGGTGTATACCAAGAACTAATACAGTGAAGAACAAAAGCCTAGGGCTACCAACCTCATCCTTGAAGATTTGTTCATAAGCAATAAAGCCAATCATCTGGTACCATAATTTTCAAACGGTAAAAAGGTGTATGGTAATATTCATATATATTATATATATATATATATATATATATATATATATATATATATATATATATATATATATATATATATAACCCAAGTCAGTGTCTAGGATGAAAGTTTCGAAAGAAATGTCCTAAAAGACCTCGTAATCTGACGCCTCAAAGTTTCTTATCTTGATTTAATGGACCTGGCAACGTTCATTTGGTATCCGGATACGATGCATCTGGACGTGTTCATGCGGCTGAAAGTTTTATCATTCCCGCACATCGACTTTCCAGGATAGAGGTCATGTGGGTCATTTCACGGGATAAAGCTGGAGTTCTTTCCAAACACTGACGTCAGAAAGAGGCTAAAAAAATTCTCTACTCACATGTTATTAGAACCTGAACTTAATAATTACTATTTGTTTGTGTTTCTTTACTATTCTTCCCACAATAACATTTGTTTGCGGGTGCTCATGTCTTTAAGGCTGGTTTCCTTCTACGTGAGCTCACATTCCGGATGATAATAATAATATAATAATAATAATAATAATAATACTGGAGTTTGGAGTAGAAAAATGTGCCTTGGTCAACATGCATAAAGACAAAGTAACATGGACTGAAGTGATAAAGCTGCCAGAGGGGAATAGCATCAAACACATATATGAGACAGGATACAAATACCTGGAATAATAGAAAGAGAGGATATAAAACAACAACAGATGAAGGACACGATCAGTAAAGAATATATGCAGAGACTTAAGGCGATACTCAAGTCAAAATTCAACGCCGGAAATATGATGAAAGCCATAGACACATGGGCAGTACCAGCAATCAGGTACTGAGCAGGAGTAGTGGGGTGGACAAAGGCTGAACTCCGCAGCATAGACCAGAAAACTAAGAAACACATGACGACACACAAAGCACTACACCCAAGAGCAAAAACAGACCGATTATACTTAACACGAAAGGAAGGAGGGAGAGGACTACTAAGCATACAACATCGTCAACATCGAGAGCAGAGCACTGGGGCAATATCTGAAAACTAGTGAAGACGAGTGGCTAAGGAGTGCATGGGAAGAAGGACTGATAAAAGTAGACGAAGACCCAGAAATATACAGACAGGAGAATACAAACAGAACAGAGGACTGGCACAACAAACCAATGCACGGACAGTACATGAGTCAGACTAAAGAACTGGCCAGCGATGAAACATGGCAATGGCTACAGAGGGGAGAACTGCGGCACAAGGCCAGGCCCTAAGAACCAGATATATCCAAAGAACGATAGATGGGAATAACAGCTCACCCATATGCAGGAAGTGTAATATGAAAAACGAGACCATAAACCACATAGAAAGCGAATGTCCGGCACTTGCACGGAACCAATACAAAGATTCAGTAGCAAAAGCCCTTCACTGGAGCCAGTGCAACAAACACCAGCTACCTTGCAGTAATAAGTGATATGAACACAAACTTGATAGAGTGATAGAAAACAATCAAGCAAAGATCATCTAGGACTATGGTATCAGAACAGATAGGGTGATACGTGCCAATAGACCAAACGTGACGTTGATTGACAAAATCAAGAAGAAAGTATCACTCATTGATGTCGCAATACCATGAGATACTAGAGTAGAAGAGAAAGAGAGAGAAAAGATTGATAAGTATCACAACCTGAAAATAGAAATAAGAAGGATATGCCAGTGGAAATTGTGCCCATAATCATGGGAACACAAAGTACGACCCCAAGATCCCTGAAAAGGAACCTGGAAAAACTAGATGCCGAAGTAGCTCCTAGAAACAGCCCACATACGGAGAAAAGTGATGGACTCCTAAGAAGGCTAATGCAACCCGGAACCCCTCACTATTAAAACCAACTGGTCAAAAAAAGAAAAAAAAACTGTTATAGACCAAAAAAGAAAGAAAATAATAATAATAATAATAATAATAATAATAATAATAATAATAATAATAATAATAATAATAATAATAATAATAATAATAATAACCTGTTTAAAAGATGAGTTTTCCCTCCAATGTTTTTGAAAATATTAATCAACAGTATGCCATTCAGTGACTATTGGTGGACAGATTTTAGTATAATCGAAGACTATCATGGTTCGCTCAAGATTACAGGTATTCTAAGATACAAAACAAAAACATCAAAGTAATCCATTTCCTGTATAATTCTGGGAAGTTTTTTCTTGTTTGGGGGGGATTGGGGGTGGGCGGGGGCGAGTTGGGGAAGGAGATATACTGTTCTGACGAAAACTACTATGAAGTAACTTACATGATTCCGTGTTTCTGACAATTTCAACCCTGGTTTTAAGAAACAACAAAGCCCAATAGAATTCCTTCCCACGTAAGTACCAAAAACAATAAATAAATAAATAAATAAATAAATAACAACCACCCAAGTATGGGTCTCAAAGCAAACACAGCAAATTCAATGTCACGCAGATGTCATGGAGAGTAAATGAAGTCATATAGAAAAAACAATAAACAAGTAAAAAATAAGCCGAATTTTCTCCGATCATGGCTAACTTTAATCTCAATTAAAATATACAAAGCTACTGAGGCTAAGGGGCTGTAATTTGCTATGTTGGATGATAGAAGGGTGGATGATCAACGTACCAGTTTGCAGCCCCCTAGCCTCAGTAGTTTATATGATATCACTAATAACCATCTCAAGAGTTTTCTTACCCAGAAAACTAAGAATTCGGGGTCCTATTCAGGACGAATTTCACGGAACATCATTTTCTTTAATAATCAGTACTCAGAAAATAGGAACCTTTATATTTATTAAATAGAACAATGTTACATATGGGTCAAGGTACGACCTTGATAAAAAAGTTCAGTTTTAGTTCCAGGTGAATTATAGAATATTTTAACGCTGAGGGGATATTTTTGAAAAACGGATATTTTCCCCTGCTCTCTCTCTCTCTCCTCTCTCTCTCTCTCTCTCTCTCTCTCTCTCTCTCTCTCTCCAGATATTTCATACCTTTTCACTGGAAATTCAAGTGCCCCGAGGAAAGATTACCTAGAATATCTGTATATCTCTTTTCGTAATTCGTCTTTCATTCATTATCCTTTTCCTTTAATCCACTACATACTTCCTGCATTCTTCAGTTTTTCAGTTTTAATTGTATTATTTACCTCTACAAATATGCCGAAAAAGCGTTCATTATATATTAAAATGAGAAATTTAAATAGATGGCTCTCTCTCTCTTTCCTCTCTCTTTTCATTTCCAATGAAATATGGAAACATTTTCTCCCTTCAACAATTCAAAAGAATTAATATATCACCCCCTTATCTATCTATCTATCTTGATTATGGCCTTTTATATCTTTAGATAAAAATGTCAGCATTTTATTTCTTTTTTTACTGCGTCATTTTCCACATTTCTGTGCAGCGAACTCTCTTATTCCTCCCTTTCTTTTTACCATTTTCGTCCTGGGATGCGTTGAGATTTTACAATTTTTATTAAAGTAAATTTATTAAAAGAAAAATGCTAATGAACTATAATGTCATAGCCGACTGCGTGGTAGAATTTCTCATCATGCAGAGATAACGAGACGTTAAGATGGAAAAATCATTTCGAGAAAAATATATTACATTCTTTCTCTCTCTCTCTCTCTCTCTCTCTCTCTCTCTCTCTCTCTCTCTCTCTCTCTCTCTCCTGTATTTGGGTCCAATATTCAGCATGAAAAAACAAAACCTTGTAGGCAATATCAAAGGATCAGGGAAAAATATTTTGAGAGTTATTTTTCGTCACATTCTTAGAAAATCCTACAATTCCCTTATCCTTCGAGCGATAGGTCCGTTACATTCGACCTCTGAGGAGCCGATCACACGAAAGGCGCTTTTCCAGAACCGGAGGACAAATAGGGATTTTCTCCCTTTTGACGATGATTTGAAGGAAATGCCGGAGGGATGAACAGGAATTCGAAGGAAAGATGGAATAGAAAGACGAACGTTACTGAACTCTCTCTCTCTCTCTCTCTCTCTCTCTCTCTCTCTCTCTCTCTCTCTCTCTCCATATATATATATATATATATATATATATATATATATATGTATATATATATATATATATATATATATATATATATATATATATATATATATATATATATGGAGAGAGAGAGAGATGAGAGAGGAGAGAGACGAGAGAGAGAGAGAGAGAGAGAGAGAGAGGAGGATATTAAAGGTAAGGAGTGCAAGAGCTTCCGTCTTTGATCTGGTAAAGGCAATATATATGTATACTGAAATACTTACTTACATACATTTCTATATGCTGCATGCATACAAACAAACACACAATATATATATATATATATATATAATATATATATATATATATATATATATATATATATATATAGGACGATACCATTTTGAATGTACGTCCTTCGCCTTGGAAATACCGCATCAGCTTACAAAGCCATTGTTGTTCCATTGTCAATCATGATCTAAACAGTGAAGCAATGAATATTTACTAAACGACTTTGACAGAATTTTACTCTTAGTGCAATACAGTACACAATAGAACACTCTGGCTAGCAACTGTCGCAACAACAGTTTGTGTTTGTTATAATAATTGATGAAAGGTCACATCTCTATAAATCATAAACAAGATGAAACGTTTCAGTTAGTCGCCGCTTTTAAATGGTTTCTTAAAAACCCGTCATTCATTATTCTTTATTAATCAGTCGTTGTTTACATGAACCGGGTAATAACTAGTGCTAGAGTTTTTCATGTTAATTGGGTATTTTCTCTCTCTCCCACAAAGGTTACACAGTAAATCCACTCTCGCTCCTTTACAATAACAGTAGTAATATTAATCATTATCAACATCACTATACATATACATACATATATATATATATATATATATATATATATATATATATATATATATATATACTATATATATATATATATATATATATATATATATATATATATATATATATATATATATATATATATATATATATATATATATATGCGTACGTGTGTGTGTGAAGATAAAAGGCCCATAAAACACTATTTAAACGTTGCAACCATATATTTCGAGCACTTCCTTCTGTGCTCCTGATCACTGGTAAAATATGGATATAGGATGTTTTACAAGTTTATATACAAATCATATATAGGTGTGATAGTAAGTTTCTATTGGTGACCAGAAAGGATGGAGATTAAACTATTCCCTGGTGACTTCTGGCCTCATTAACTCCTGTCTGGCGACTCATCTGGTGGTCTGATGTTCTAGGGCACCTGCTTGTGGAGCGACCTAAGGATTAGATAGTCGATGTCATTCGATTTCCACTGTCCTCCTGACAGGTTCATATTGTTGGTTTGACTGATGATAGCAGATTCCGGCATCTTCCTTTTGTACGGACAGCTGCTTTTGAAAACCAGCTCTGCCCCACTCCAGTTAATATTATGGCCTTTGTCCCTAATATGTAGGAAAATCATCGAGTTCCCTGATGCATATCGCACTGATCTTTTGTACTCTGCTAATCTTTGCGAGATGTTCCGACCAGTTTCCCAAACGTAATTCTCATTACAATTGCTACACGGTATCTTGTAAACCCCGCCTTCTTCTCCTCTTTTATTTAAGTATACGTTAATGAGCGAACTCCCGATGGATTTGGGATAATGGAAAATAAGATGATTATTAGACCGGAGGTGTTCTGTAGCATTTTGGATGTTGTCATCGTAAGGAAGTTTTATTTTATTGTTGAAATCTATTTGTCTATTGTGAGTGGGACCTCTATAGTATACTGTATTCGCTTTATTTACAGCCTTCTCGATAATGTATGGTGGGTAGGGCAGTTGCGTTAGGTGTTGGCGGATCGTGTTGAATTCTTTATCTAAGTACCAATTTGAACACATTCTAAGCCCCCATGAGGAATAGGTTATACCCGGCCATGATCTTTACGAATATATCGTGGTAACTTAAAAATGAATATATGAAAAAGCGAAAATGGGTTTGCTGAATACTGTGAGCGCATACCTATTCTGTTCTCTTATTATTAGTACGTCTAGGAACGGCAGTTTTCCTCTCTTTTCCCATTCTGTTTTAAATTTTGTGGTCGGAACTAAGGAATTTAGTTGATTGAAAAATTCATTGAAATCTCCCCAGCTATCATCCCAGTAAGCAAAAAATATCATCTACGTATCTAAGCCAGATCATATTGCGGGGTATGATAGATGACAAAATTTCTGTTTCGAAATATTCTTTGTATAGGTTTGCTAGAAGGGGGATAAGGGACTGCCCATGCTACAACCAAATGTTTGTTTGTAAAAATTACAATTGAAAGAAAACACGTTGTACTTACACAAAGGTTGATTAGTTTTTATTGATTTGTCAATACTGAGAGGAAAATGGTCTTCATATAGATGTAACTTCCTCTTTAGAAAGGACATCACGTCGGGGATCGGGACTTTGGTAAATAATGATTTGACGTCAAGGCTGAGCAATTGGATATTGTGGGGATATTCAAACTGTTAATTTTTTGTATAAGATCCTCTGC
>NC_087202.1:18076344-18096344 GCF_015104395.2 Macrobrachium nipponense
AAATAACAAAAAAATTAAGTCAGACATTATAATATACATACATACCATTGGTAGTCCCAACATCTTGGGCTTCTTCTGACAGACAATGTGGGGCTTGAGGAAGTGGAATATGTTCAATATCCACTTCTCCCTGTCTGTCAGTCATCTGCTCGCCCCTTGGTCACTCTTCTCGGCAGTGAGGCATCCGAAGCGGCTCCTGAGGAACGTGAACCACGTCCGGAGCTCGTTGCCAGTCACTGGTGGCTTAAGTGACTTGCCCATGTCATCAAAAGCCTTCCACACCTTGGCTTTGTCCTTGTAGGCAGCCATCCCCTTGTTGTATATGAATTGGGTCTCGTACTCGAGCCACTCACCCACCAGCCTTTCATTTTCGTCCGACAGGATGACACAGGTTCTTCTTACGGCCCGGTGGCATGTCGTCCTCAACGTCTTGGCTGTCCCCTGTCTCGATCAAGGGAACGTTCTGTCCTTCCACAATGGGGGTAGCTTCATGGAGAGTTTCCATGTCGCTGTCATCACTCTGTATCTCATCCAACTCCGACTCCTGTAGGTGGAAGATGACATTTCCCTCGACCTGACTGACTGCAGGAGTGGCTGTAGGAGTCTTCTCTCGCCCAAAAGAAGTTCCTGCAAGAAGATGTGATGTTGATGGTCCCTTCCTTGGGCGTTGTGGAGAGTACTTGGAGGAGACTGCTGGTCTCAGAAATGGAAACAAAAACTGACCTGAGGGCCCCGACCTGAACTTTTATACCACGCTACAGCGTTGCCATGACATGCAGGGTTGTAAATGTGCGAATCAGTTTCCCCGTAGGCTACAGCGCAATTAGAAGGCCCACGTGCTTCATGGCAGGAAGAAAACAGCGGCGGCAAACAATACTGGTGACCCCAGCGCCTAACCCGCAACAGTCACCGTAGGTCCCCCGTGCAATGCCTAGAGCTATGTCAGGTCACATTTGGCGTGACCACCCACGACTTGTTTTGAACATTTCAAAACTGGTGTTGGCTACGGCTCTACAGTGGGGAGAGCTTAGCGCCTGGACAACCCGTCACCATACATCTACGATTTTACGTATGTTTTATGGAACATTTACGGTTTACTGAAGTAAGCTGTTGCCAACTACCAATTTCCGCTCAGCCGTGGGCGTGCATGCATTGATACGTGAATATGTGACCTTAGCATAGGGAGTTAGTCTAGGACAGTGTGGTGGCTCAAGCTCAATGAGGCCTTATGCATTCCTGCTCCCTGTGGGTCCAACAGGACATTTTATATATATATATATATATATATATATATATATATATATATATATATATATATATATATAGCATTAACAAGACCTCATTGAAAATGGATGGTATCTAGCTGAGATATTTATTCATGAAAAATTAAAAGCTTTCCAGGACAAACAGTCTTCATTGTCAACTATCCGTAGAATGGCCGGACATGTGGTCCAACTGTTTTTATATCTGTGTGGAGAAAAGAATTAAAGCCCTTGTTTGCCCAATTCTGTATGGTGGCTTCCCTGATCCTTGGATTACCCTCCTTCTCCTGAGTGGCCCACCCTCGTGACCTTTGCCTTTCTGTGCCTGCAGCTTCTTCCATGTGTTCATTGTTGTCCATGTGGTTTCTTGTGTTTCTCCGTTTCTTTTCTATTGTAGAGTATATGAGTTTTCTTGATAGACTATCTTCAAATCCATTCGCAGTATTGCCTCCCATTATATTGTTTGCACATGATATAACAGCATTCTCTATGATCAGTCTGGCCATTTTGTTATTGTTCCTGTATAAAAATTTCATATTCTCCTAGTCTATTTTATGGCATTTTTCCCAACAGTGCTTGGCAACTGCTGACGTCTGATTGTAGTGTTTCATGTTTTGTATAAGTTGTTTTCCTCGTTCTTTGCAAAATTTACCCCTTTTGCCAAAGCAACACTCTTCACGAGCTCTTGCCTTTCCCCCCCTCTAATGACTTTTTGTTTTCAACTATTTTATTTCTAACACTGTTTTTGCAACTGCCTATCCATTTGAAATTATTTAGCTTCCTGTTGATGGTGTAATAGTGTTGCTGTCTGGAACTGTGATTATTTTCTTCCCTTTCAAATGTTCCTTTTTCATTCCTTCCCTCTCCCCAGAATAGTTTATTCTTGTCCTGATGTGTGCCCGCTCCCACCAATGCATAGGGTATCCTAAAGCTGGGGTCACATATTCACGTATCAAGACGGCATATGCCCACGTATGTGGATCGTGGACATCTTCGTGGTGAAATGACCTTGAACAGCTGGTAAACAGGACATGGGCTGACAGAAGTAAAGCCAGCTCCATATATTGTGCCACAAATGTATGCACAACGCATACATTTGTGACTCCTACCGGAACTGGCCCGGCGAAGTCCAACACAACCCCTACACAACTGACATACATACGCTGAGAGTGTAACATTCTGCGTTGTTGACTTACGCCAACTTCATGTCCATACCACGCTCAACATTGTGGGGCCGTAGGGTACAAAAGGGCCAGCCTGTAAACAAAGCTTGCAGTTCCCCTTCTCAACTCTGTGCAACAAGAAGTATTCGCCCCTGTTCTGAATCATCATAGAGAACTTTGAGGAGAATCTCGAACTTGTAACAACACCAAACACCCTCAACAAAGAATTAATGGGGAACATTTTGGATTATGTAGAATATGTGTTAATTGCTCCGAAGTTCATTGCTTTTTCTTCTTCTTCAGTTGGTGTTAGTCATCGGCGGTAGTGCTGTGGATCTGTTTGCAAGTCGAGTGTGAATGTGTTTATGTGTGTATTTGCGAGATGTATTGCAATACACTCTTCAACTGCAAATGAAAATTCATATATCTGAAGAAAAACTCATTCTAGACGGCTGGAAATTGTACAAAGCCCCATTGTTAGAATACTTCCTCTTTCTTCTGTCATTTATGGTTACCCTTCCATTGCCATTTGAAGCAGTTGGCATAGTGCTAAGAGTTTTCATTTCATAATTGAATTCTAACATAACATTTTATGTGAAGGGTTTGGACTTTGTTCCTCACAGAAACCCTCCACACATCACAAGATTAGTTTCATCATGATCTGATGCATTCCTTTAGTTCAAAACATTTTACTTCACCCTACAGCATTTCTGAAGAAACTTGTATCTTACAGGGAGACAGTCCCCCTTGTTGTATATGAATTGGGCCTCATGCTCGAGCCACTCCCCCACCAGCCTCTCATTTTCATCCGACAGGATGACATAGAAGTTCTTCTTACACCCCAGTGGCATGTCGTCCTCGACGTCTTGGCTGTCCTTCGTCTCGATCGAGGGAACGTCCTGTTTGTCGTCAATGGGGGTAGCCCCGTGGAGAGTTTCTGTGTCACTGTCATCACTTTGTATCTCATCCAACTCCGACTCCTGATGATATTTCCCTCGTCCTGAGTGTCTGCAGGGGTGGCTGTAGGAATCTTCTCCGGGCCGATGTGACATTGATGTCCCCTTCCGTGGTCATTTTGTGAGGTTTGGCATCTTGAAGGGTGTTGTGGAGAGTACTCAGAGGAGGCTGCTGGTCTCGGAGACGGAAACAACAGCTGAGCTAAGGGTTGTTGTTGTTGTTGTATTAAGCCAACACTTCTTGTTGGCACGGGCCTTTCCCTTGTTCGGCCCGTAGGTGATCTGAAAAGATTCATTAGGTTCATGGTTAGTTTTATGAAATTGGAAATATTTTTAGTTGTAGAGATAGGAGTGAACAGGGAAAGGATGATGGTGTCAGTAAGAGAGGGCCATCATGTCATATTGTAGTAGAAGTTTGAAAGAATGTAAGGCTTTCGAATATTAGAGAAGCTGTGCAGGTGGGGTTGTCCAACCCTTTACTCCCTTGGGTCCCTGCAGGAGGATTTCAGTGGTAGGTAATGTTTAAAAGAATGATAGTGGATGATGTGGATAGAGCCTTACAGTGAGAGGAGGTGATGAGGGTGATTGATGTTACTTTTAGTTTATTTACCTTGGTGGAGGTAGGTTGTAGAGCATCTGGGCATGCTCTTCTAAGTTTTCAATGATTGTTTTTGTGACTGTGGCAGCTGCATGCTCAGCATCTTGTGCAAGTAATTCAATTTGTGCTGTACCTCTTAGTTGTGCTGTTTCTCTGCATTCCAGCAGGTAGTGAAGGAGTGGTTGCTGCGTTTCTTCTTGACAGTGTTCACATGGTCAGACACTGTTTTCCACGATTTTCCAGCAGGCTTTATATCCTAGCCTGAGTCTGTGGATGATCACAGCAAGTTTTCTTGGTGTGTGCCTGTCTATGGGGGGAGGCACTAGATCAGTCGATGTCTTATACCATCTGGCAGACGGTGAGTTCTTTTCTACCCACTCACGATGGTCTTTTAGCAAGTTTTCTTTGCAGAGTGGTTTCATTGCATTCTTGATTTGTTGCAGTGCAGGTTGTATATGTATTTGCACTCTGTCAATGTGTTTTGTACTTTTGGCTAGCCTATCGGCCCTCTCGTTGCCTGGAATTCCTATGTGACTGGGTATCCAGTTCAAGGTGACAGGTCTTCCTCTTTCGCTGTGCTGGTGCAGCAGTGTTTTAATTCCAGCCAGCAGTGCCTTGTTTTCTTTATTTTTCTGTTGTTGCAAGGCTTGCATTGAGGACTTTGAGTCGGTGTGGATGATGACAGGCCCTTCTTCATTCTCCAGTGAGTACAGCAGTGCCTGTCTTATTGCTGTTAATTCTGTCTGCATAGTGGAGGCGTGGTTAGAGGTCCTCCAGCAGGCTGTGAAGTTTCTTGAATATACTGCAGCTCCTGTAGTTTGATTCTCAGAATCTACAGCGCCATCGGTGTAGTATGTTTGTGCCCCTATGATTTCAGTGTTTCTGATTGCTTCATAGGCTGCTGCTCTTAGCTCTTCTCTTGTGCAGTCTTCTTTTGCTCTTGGCAGGCTTGTGTATTTATATATTGCAGTGTCCTTCTTCCAGGGTGGTAGATGTTGTGTGCCCTGTGTTGTGTCTGGACCTAGCTGCTGCAGTGTCTCTGTCATGCCTAGACTCTTGATGTTGTCACTTTGGTCCTTACCATAGAAACTCGGACTTTGAATCTCTGGGTGTTTAGCAAGTTCCTCTCTGGCTCTTTTCCTCGAGATGGAGTCTCTTTCTGAGAGGGACATCCTAGCCATTGTGCTTGCATTTAGCTGTGCAATCCTATCCTCTAGATTTGGCAAGTTAGTTTCAAGCCTGAGGTTGCACAGCCTTGCCCATGTGGGTGCTCCTTGCATGAGCCTCATTGCATTGTTTTGAATGACCTCCAGTGATTCTTTTTGAGCCTCTGTCAGCCTCATCAGAGTGGGGGCAGCATAGTCCACCAGTGTTCTGGTGCAGGCCAAGTAGTACTTCCTTTGTATGTGTTCATTTGCTCCCTCCTTCAGGGATGACATGTATCTCATGGCGGCCAGTCTTGCATTTGCTCTTTCTCTCAAGTACTTGATTTCCTCCTTGAAAGTTAGCTGCTGGTCTATGACAACTCCCAAGTACAGGTAGCTGTCTACCCATTCTATGGGCTCAGCTCCTATTGTCAGTGGTTGCAGTGGTCTGTGGGCTTTTATTGGCATGGCCTTTGTTTTATTTATATTTATTTTAAGACCTACCTCATTTGATTTATTGTTGATATCATTGAGTGCCCTTTGCATTCTGGCACTCTAACAGCTCCTCTTGCTATTACACACACATCATCGGCATAGATGAAGATTTCTACGCCTTCTGGAAGCTGCAGGGAGGCTATATTCTCCATTAGTATGTTGAATAAAAATGGACTCAGAATTCCTCCCTGAGGGGTGCCATTTTCCAAGTCGTGGAATGTAGACATCACTCTTTGGAATTTTACTCTGGCCTGCCTTCCCAGTATGTAGTTTTTCGTCCAGGCTAGTAAGTGTCCTTGGACTCCCTTCCTTACTACTGATTGAAGTATTGCTGCTGGACTGGCTAGTTCAAAAGCCTTTTCAAAATCTATGAAGACTACTTAGCCTTCTTCTGATTTATGTGGCTGAGAACATCTGTTATGCACTCTGTAGTTCCGACTCCTTCCTGATATGCATATAGCTGATTGTGCAGTTGAGCTAAGGGCGACGACCTGACCTTTTATACCACGCTACAGCGTTGCCACGTCATACAGGGTTGTAAACGTAGGAGCGGTTTCCCCGTAGGCTACCGCACAATGAGGAGGCCCACGTGCATCGTGGCGGGAAGAAAACTGCGGCGGCGAACAATGCCATTGAGCCCAGCGTCTACCCCCTTGCAGTCACCGTTGGTCCCACGTGCAACACCTGGAGCTACGTCAGGTGACATTTGGCGTGACCACCCACGACTTGTTTTGAACGTTTCAAAACAGAAGTTGCCTACGGCACTCCCCTGGGTGGTGCACAGCTCCCGGCCAATCCGTCATCGCACGTCCATGATTTTGTGTGTCTTGTGGAACATTTACTGTTTACTGACGTAAGCTGTTGCCAACTACCAATTTCCGATCTTGCGTTGGCGTGCGTGTGTTGATACGTGAATGTGTGACCTTAGCATACTCTCCTAAAACTCTCCCTCAGGTATTCCTTCTCGTCATCTAAGAATTCGGGACTTCAAATCTTATGAGCCCTGTCATTACCCCCATCTTAATTTCTTTCCTATGACTGGAGAATGTATGTATGAATTTGTATGTATCTTCTTGTGTACCTTCAATTCTATACGTTCCCCTTCCCTTTTTACCAGTACGTCTAGGAAAGGAATGTCTCCTTCCTTCTCTTTTTCTCTTGTGAACTTAATTTGTTTATTTACTTTATTTATGTTTTCTAGGAAATTTCTAAATCACAAATAATCAGGATGACATCCACGTATCTTACCCATTTAATGACGATTAGGTTCCCTTTATTTAATTCAACCACCTCACGAGTTTCAAATGATTCCGTAAAAATGTTAACTATGATCGACGAAAGACTCGAACCCATACCCACGCCATTTGTTTTCCCCCAACTTGAAAACACTGACGCTGAAGACCGTTGTCAACAATTCATCAAAACGTCATGATCTAAATCACATGTATAAACCCCTTCCTCCTAACTGTTTTTTTATTACTTACGTCGTCTTCTTGACTGGTACGTTGGTAAACAGGGATGTTCCATCTAAATTAGCAAACTTACGATCTTTTATGTTAATTTTGGATACTTCATCTATAAGGTTCATGTTATGTTTTAGATTCCCTTCAGATACTAAACCAGTCCATTTCCCCATATTTTGGAAAGAAATTTCTTCAGCCTCCTCTGCGGTGATCTTGTCGATGCCACGATCGGTCTAAGTGGGCACCTTCCTTGTGTATCTTTGGACTACCATAAATATACGGGATCACTGGGCTTTCCCCTAGATATCAATCTACGTTCTAATTCTTTTCTTTTCGTTTTTTTCCTGGATTTTTGTCAAATCTTCCCTTACGTTTTTATTTTTAGTTAAAACTGCACTGTACTCCCCTTCAGTACGGCTTTTTATTGCAAGCCTCGTATGTGTCATTTACCAATTGGTCTAATTTGTATTTGTAATCAGAAACACGAATCTCTTGAGCTTAACCCCAGCCCACACGGCAAACCTTACAGAAAGCAGCTTCATTTCTATTTTTGTTCATATTTATTCCCTTAAGCCTCTATGCATTTCAATGAAGTTGGGTCTGTTATTCCGCAGGCAAAAATTAAAACCATATTCTAACATTAGCACATCATAACTACTTAAAACTCTCTTAGAAATGTTCTTAACTAAATCAAAGTTTCCGTATCTTACCCACCCAGACCTATCAAAAATGGTAACGAGTCTACTCTCGTGTAGCTGTGAACTGCAACTTGCATATACCTTTACATAACTTTCATTTCCTTTGAAAACGTTATCTGAGCTAGTGCAAAGAACAACTGTGTGATAAAGTTTATATATATATATATATGATATATATATATATATATATATATACTATATATACATATATATACATATAGATAGTACACACACATATATATATATATAATATATATATATATATATATATATATATATATATATATATATATATATATATATATATATATATATGTACATATATAGTTTATATATATATATATATATATATATATATATATATATATATATATATATATATATATATATATATATATATACGTATATATATATATATATAGATATATATATATATATATATATATATAGATATCATATATTAGTGGCTGAGGTAGCAGTGATGATAATATCCTCAAAGTCTGCAGCCATAAATAGCATCAAATGTGGGCAGTTATCATATTTAAACTAAAGTGTACAGAAAAGAGAAATGAATTCTTTTGAATCCCTGAAAAAAACTTTGGTAAAAATACGTCCAATTTTTTTTACGATTTGTTTTTCCTTTTGTCATAGACGCCTCCAATTGCATAAAGAAAGACCAGTAGAGATGACACACGTTTCTGCAGCTGTGGACAGCAATTTTCCTTTGTATAAAAAATATTAAATTCCCGAAGGCCGGGAAAACAAAGATATCAATATATAAAAATTTCCGAACAAAAGTTTATGTGTAAATGAACTGCGACATTTTTAACATGAGCAAAAATATGCGAATAATGTCCTTAGTTGTTGAGCAGTATTAGTTGGTGGTTGTATATAAACAAACACATCAATTTTAAATGTAATTTACATTTATGGATTCTGCAAAAGTTTTGAGGTCAATATATTCTACCAAAAATCTTAAATATTTCCCTTCCTTGTTTCGAATGTCAAAGCCGTAATTGTCAAGTTCTATAAAAGAGCATGACTCACTTTTAACGCTGATATTGCAGTCGTAATGAAAACTTCATTTTCATTCTTTCTTCTTTTACAAAGGACGTTTCTACTGGTAAGGGTAAATAAAATGCTTTGTTGGAGTGTCAATACATGATGCTGATTCATCCTGTATACAAAACCGTTCATTAGGGTTCACAGATGAGACAAAATAACGTATCCATTGGCATAAGAGATAATATATCAAGTCAACAATCAAAATTCCTTTTATTCGTGTTTTGTTGAGCAATATAAGATTTTTTTTCAACTGCTGAAAGATTCGCGATTGCAAACAGAACACGGAACGTAAACAAGTCTCTCCGAGGACATAAATAATTAAAGATTTTGCGAAAAAAAGACTCCATGTCGATTACAGCCTATTTGCATTCAATGAATTCCATTTGTTAGCTGAATCAGTAAAGGGAGAACTTGTAACGTTCTCCAACAATGAACAGCTTCTGCTGACACAGGTGACCTCATACAAAGCAACCAGTTAGTCACTGCTTTAGTCATTGTATAATTGATGAATAAATGATGGACTTCCTGTTCATAAAAGTTCCACAAGGTCAAAATATTTATATTACTTAAACACGCTAAACCCATCCAATCATTTTGCCAATTCTCCCTACCTTACACATTCTTGTTCTTCCTCAATAAAAACAAAATGCTTTCTTGTTTCAACTTTTTACCTTATCCCTATTCCCTTATCACAAGGTATGTCCATTGTAATCATATAAATATATATATATATATATATATATTATATATATATATATATATATATATATATATATATATATCTAATAATCAACTAGACAGCAAGAAGAGTTGAAATTATTTGTTTTTTAAATTTACTCTAACGTTTCGGGATTCCTATCCCATAATCAGGGCTATGACTAAATTAAGATTATGATGCTCCAAATTGTTTTATTTTTTTCTTCTTTGCATTTTTTGTTAGGTATTTCACTGCATCATGTTTAGTTATTTCACTTTCAACTGAAAAACAGCTTTGTAGTATTTATTTTACTTTTAAGCTTAAACAACTGGTTATAGTGTGATTATTATATATATATATATATATATATATAATATAAATATATATATATATATATAATATATAAATTATATATATATTATATATATATTTATATATATAATATATATATATATATTTGCCTTAAAAAATCACAGTAGATGCACGTGACTTCATCAAATAAGCGAATACCACAGGAAAATGATAGTTAGAAGTCCAAGCGCTTTCGTCTTTACTAAGACATAGTCAAGGAGCTTAGTAAAGACGAAAGCGCTTGGATTTCTGACTAACATTTTCCCTGTGGTGGTTTATTCCGCTTATATATACATATATATATATATATATATATATATATATATATATATATATATACTATATATATATATATATATATATATATATATATATATATATATATATATATATATATAATATATATATATATATATATATATATCAATTCAAGCTACAAATGTCCTTTAATATCTAAATTCACTTTACCTCCCAAATGATATATTTTCATATATGTACCGAAGGGGAATTTTTTAATTGATAATAATTTCGTCCCCCCATGGGATCGAACCACCGTCCAAGTGGACGGGGACGAAATCAGGACAGTCAGTGACGCTATCCAATCAGCCAACAGCGTCTCTGTTTGGCTGATTGGATAGCGTCACTGACTGTCCTGATTTCGTCCCCGTCCACTTGGACGGTGGTTCGATCCCATGGGGGGACGAAATTATTATCAATTAAAAAATTCCCCTTCGGTACATATATGAAAATATATCATTTGGGAGGTAAAGTGAATTTAGATATTAAAAGGACATTTGTAGCTTGAATTGATATATAAATGGATCACGGTTCGATGTGATAATTATTCATATATATATATATATATATATATATATATATATATATATATATATATATATATATATATATATATATATTATATATATATATATATATATATATATATATATATATATATATATATATATATATATTATATATATATATATATATATATATATATATATATATATATATATATATATATTATATATATATATATATATATATATATATATATATTTGCTTAAAAAATCACAGTAGATGCACGTGACTTCATCAAATAAGCGAATACCACAGGAAAATGATAGTCAGAAGTCCAAGCGCTTTCGTCTTTACTAAGACATAGTCAAGGAGCTTAGTAAAGACGAAAGCGCTTGGATTTCTGACTAACATTTTCCTGTGGTATTCGCTTATATATACATATATATATATATATTATATATATATAATATATATATATTTATAATATATATTAATATATATATCGACTGGTAAAAGTGTTCTGTAACAACAGAATTCCATCTAATAAAAGGAGCCCATAAGAACACCAAAATGTAGAGAGAAAAGTACTATATTTCAGAGACTGCTGTCTCTCTCTTCAGGTATATGAATGAGAAAAGTTTACAGAAAAGGTGGTATTTATACCAAGAGATTCGTCCACAAGTAAGCCAATTTAGGTCACCCCCGCTGATAATCTTCCTTTAATCTTCTTAAGCGTTGGTTGAATGAACACTGCGTCGACGATGTCGGATGTCCAATTCCCTTTTGAGATGTTCATTACCTGCTTCTCTTTTATTAAGGCCGATTCCATCATTTGACTCTTGTACCGGCAGTTGCTGCTATAAATTACACGTGACATATTCCAGTTTATTCTATGGTTATGTTCATTTATGATTGAAAATAGCCGAGTTCTGTTGTCCATACCTAACTGACCGTTTGTGTTGTATTAATCTCTGGGGAAGTGATTTACCTGTAAATCCGATGTAAGATTGGTCACAGTCCTGGCATGGGATCTCATATACCCCAGAGTCTTTGGGCGATGTCTTTTGTTGGACGTTAATCAGGGATTTGGCTAAGGTATTTGGGTAGGTAAATGCAAAAGGGTTGGATTTCCGAAGGGTGTGAGTTACTCTCTTAATCGTCTCCAGGTGGGGAATTTTTATTTTATTGTTGGGTGTGTCTCTGGTCTTGTCTTTAGGGGGTCGGTAGAAAATTACGTTTGCTTTTTGAATTGCTTTCTCAATTATATGGTCAGGATACTTTAAAGATGAAAGTTGCTTGCGAATTAGTTCAAATTCTTTTTCCAGAAATCTGGGAACAAATTCGTAAGGCTCTTAAGAATAGGTTGCTAGCTAGACTTATCTTGATGGTATTGTCATGATAGCTAAAATAGTGAATATATGAAAGTGAGAACGTTGGTTTTCTGTATATGGTAAATTTGTATTCTGTCGTGTCTCTGATTATTAAAACATCAAGAAAAGGAATTTTGTTGTCTGTTTCCCATTCAACTTTAAATTTGATGCTGGGCACTAATGCGTTTAATTTTGAGAGGAATTCATTAAAATTACCCCACTTATTATCCCAAAATGTTAGTATGTCATCCACGTATCTCATCCACAGCATGTTTTTGGGTTTTATTGCATTTATTACTGTAGTTTCAAAGTATTCCATGTACAGATTGGCTAAAAATAGGACTTAAAGGACTACCCATACTACACCCGAATTTTTGCTTGTAGAATGATTCCCCGAATGAAAATACGTTATTAGATGCACATAATTCAACTAACTTTATTATTTTGTCAAGTGCCAAAGGGAAATGATCTGAATAGGGGGATAATTTTTCCCTTAAAAACTGAAGAACGTCCTGTACTGGTACTTTTGTGAATAGGGAGTCTACATCAAGGCTTAAAAGTTTTATGTTGTGAAGTGGTATATGTGCTTCTCTGAATTTGTGACAAAAGTCTTCCGAATGTTTGATGTGACTGGGAGAAAAAGTGCCTAAAAAAGGAGAAAGGAGGCCAGCTAACCATTTAGAAATTTTGTAATTGAAAGCTCCGGCGCATGAAACGATGGGTCTGAATGGAAGATTGTCTTTGTGAGTTTTGGGAAGACCATAAAAGTAGGGTAATTTAGGGTTAATTACTTTAAATTTCTCTAATAGTTCAATACTCTTTTTGTCTTGGCCAATTAATCTTACTTTCCGAAAAAATTCTGTGGGAACGTTCTGGAGGGGATTTTTCGTCAGTTTTTCGTAAGTATTTGTGTCGCTAAGGAGCTGGTTGATTTTGTCGAGGTAGAAGTCTTTGTCCATTATTACAATTTTGCCGTCTTTGTCGGATCTACTTATTATAACATCTAACTTTTTTAGCGAGTGGATGGCTATCATGAATCTGCGGGGAACAGGATATTTCTTATGAAGGTCAGTTAAAGCATTTAGTAACACTCCTTTTAAACATATCTCTTCACGGCTGTAGTTTTTGTCAGATATGAATTTATCAAAAGCCACTATGAAGTCTAGGTTGTTTTTGCGGTCTGGCATTAGGGCAAAGGATAAGCCTAAATTTAAAACTAAATGTTGATTTACAGTAAGGGGGGTGTTGGATAAGTTTAAAACTTTGTCTTGTTGTTCAAGATTATTCCATGCGCTATTATCTATTAGGTTATTTAACTTGCGTAAAAGTCTGTTGGAATGAGTCACGCTATTATAGGCAGCAATGTCGGAACAGAATGAAATCAGATACCTGTATACGTGGTCCGTAGTGAGGAGGCGAAGATTAGATTGAGTTCCATATATCACTCTGCGTAGCACGAAGATGTCGTTTCTCGTATTGGTGATTCTTTCTTCCAGGAAAATCTTGTGTGATAGAGGGAAGGGGTTTGATTGCAGAGTCCATCTCCCGAATCCGTACATTTTTGGAAGTACTTGTTCTTTGAGGCATTCTTCCAAAAAGTGTTTTTGGTTTTTCAGCCGGTGTAGTCTGTTCAGTTCTTTTTCAAACTTGCGGAAAACTGGCTTGACTTCTGGAAGTGAGTGAAGAATCGTGGAAAGGCGGTTGAATTCCATAATGGGCTGACAATGACTGGTAAAAGTGTTCTGTAACAACAGAATTCCATCTAATAAAAGGAGCCCATAAGAACACCAAAATGTAGAGAGAAAAGTACTATATTTCAGAGGAACTGCTGTCTCTCTCTTCAGGTATATGAATGAGAAAAGTTTACAGAAAAGGTGGTATTTTATACCAAGAGATTCGTCCACAAGTAAGCCAATTTAGGTCACCCCCGCTGATAATCTTCCTTTAATCTTCTTAAGCGTTGGTTGAATGAACACTGCGTCGACGATGTCGGATGTCCAATTCCCTTTTGAGATGTTCATTACCTGCTTCTCTTTTATTAAGGCCGATTCCATCATTTGACTCTTGTACCGGCAGTTGCTGCTATAAATTACACGTGACATATTCCAGTTTATTCTATGGTTATGTTCATTTATATGATTGAAAATAGCCGAGTTCTGTTGTCCATACCTAACTGACCGTTTGTGTTGTATTAATTGGCTTACTTGTGGACGAATCTCTTGGTAATAAATACCACCTTTTCTGTAAACTTTTCTCATTCATATACCTGAAGAGAGAGACAGCAGTCTCTGAAATATAGTACTTTTCTCTCTACATTTTGGTGTTCTTATGGGCTCCTTTTATTAGATATCTATATATATATATATATATATATATATATATATATATATATATATATATATATATATTATATATGTGTGTGTGTGTGTGTGTGTGTGTGTGTGTGTTCGTGCTTTGTGTGTGCATGAGTGAGGTGGGAGGGGGGGCAGGAATCTGCTTGATTTCTTGCCCCTAACCCACAAACGTAACCCAAGACCTGGAGTGCAGAAAAAAATCTTAAACATAAGGAATCAAGATGGGGAAATAAAAAAGGTTAATGCTTATTGCATTTGCCAAATTCGTCAGTTCTAAGGAGATAATCAGTGTGATTTAAACAGCTGTTTGTTGTAGAAGGACATAATGTTAGGGGTCGTTAAAACTGGTCGGGTCATTGAGTCTAAAAAGAATGACGAGGGAGACACTGACGTGATTGTGATGTTCTCTGTCTACTAAATCTGCCAAATCTTTGTTAATAAATCGGACTTTTGGACGGGTGGTCTCATTTTTCGTTTCGTGAGCCCCACAAAAAATTTTAAAAACTGCACTTTGCTG
The DNA here is from genome assembly GCF_015104395.2 of Macrobrachium nipponense. NCBI lineage: Eukaryota > Metazoa > Arthropoda > Malacostraca > Decapoda > Palaemonidae > Macrobrachium > Macrobrachium nipponense. The sequence continues at coordinate 18,091,283 of NC_087202.1, forward strand.
AGTGAATGTTATATCTTCAACTCTCAGTTTGGTGGTTACCCATGACGGTAGGGAGATTTCGGAATATATATATAGTACGTATAATTACACACACACACACACACACACACGCACACACCACACACACACACACACACACATATATATATATATATATATATATATATATATATATACTATATATATATATATATATATATATATATAATATAACAACGCACAAAGATGAACACAAAAGCAGTTTCGTTATAAATGAAATCCGCTAAAAAAGGCTGAAGTCGTAAATAATATATATATATATATATATATATATATATATATATATATATATATATATATATATATATATATATATATATATTTTAACTATCACGTTGTTTTTGTCATGAACAGCAGCAAAGGCATTTGACATGAGATATCATTATGGTCTCATTTCGCTCAGTAAATCATACATAGCCAGGTAGAAACTGACGTCCACGTGTCCGCGTACTTATCGATGCATCTCTGAAGTGCAGCTGATTTCTCTTCCTTATCTTTTTTTTTATCGTGACTTAGACTTCGTAATAATCAAATTTTGAAAATCTCTGGTCCAAGTTATCTCCTCCGCCTACCAATCATTACGTGAGCACCTCTCTTACGTCATGCGAAAATGGTTCAGACTTACTTGTCATTATCTCAACTAATCCTCTCGCTTGTCTTATATCAAGAAGCTTTATTTTCCCTCGGTGCATCTTTTAAAAGATTAAATTAACGTGTTTTAGATCCGAATGACCAATTAGTCATCCCAAAAAGCTCCCGGGTTCCGCCAGTTTTGGGACGCACGCAGAAAATATTGAGTACACAATTTGTTTCCGGGTCAGTGACCTAGTATATAAATCGGGATTCAATGTTTAGGGAAAAGCTTCCGCAATTGTGTGTGTTTTCATCATTTCGTTTTTATCAGGATTTTCTTCGCCTTTATACTTCTTTATAGACCTTTAAAAGAGCACAGTTCAGTGTTTCATCACGTAAAATCATAGGAATTTGCTCAGAGCGTTCTATTTAAAGGTTCTCCGTATAATCTCGAGAATAACTTAAACGCGTCCCGCAGTAGCAAGCTTCACAAAATAAATGTACATATTTGAAAATACAAGAAAGCGAAGATTATTGAAGAATAGGAAAAGAAAATCTTAAAGTGCAGCAAATCTGCTTTATCTTTAATCAGAATCAGTACTTTTAATGTTCTAAATCCCAATACGGCATGATTTGTTTATGTATTAACTCTAGACATTCGTGAAACTCTAAGAATTTTACACCGTCAGTATAATAGAAAGCTATTTTCGAACGTAAAGAAAACGTTTCTTAGGGGTAAACATCACAAAATGTTAGTGGAAATCATAAAAACATTATCATAAAATTATCGCACAAAGAATGAACTTTCAAGCTCTTGCATATTTCGCTTACCTTGAATTTCAGTTTCAAATCGAAGATAGAAATAAGAGACCAAGTACAACTAAATACAGAAAAAAAATATATAAATGATGTGGAAATCATGAACAAACACAATGAAAAAATGCCAAAGAAGAAATGTTGTGAAAACCAATCAAGAAACTTGAACGTAATACTAAGAATATCAGTAATCCTATCATAAGGGAATATATTCTCATTCAATCTATCGTTCCTGATCGCTCTAAGCTGCCTCTGAGAAACAGTAAACTTAACAACGAGATCTTCATTTCTGCAGACGTTAAGCATTATTCACCGGCCGGGCTTTCAGGATTAAGTTGAAAGGGGATAAGATCAGAAGGAAATCTGTGTAAACTGAAGGTTATAGAGCATTAACTGAGAGAGAGAGAGAGAGAGAGAGAGAGAGAGAGAGAGAGAGAGAGAGAGAGAGAGAGAGTTTAACAAGGATTCTGAAGCAAATCTACTTAATAATTCATTACACGGTTTTAAAATATTAAACGGTAATATCCCCCTTATCAATAATGATTCAGCTGAATTCAAAAACGAACGTTAAACCTTCTCTTGGATATCACGTTGTATTTTCTAACTGGTCTTGCATCCCTCTTCTAAATTCGTGTCAACAATAGAGGATTATTTCTCTACGACGCCATTTACTGACCAAAGAGAAATTCTCTCTCTTGTCTTTCTAGAAAATTATCTTTCAAAAATCTCCACCCACCTTTTTCATAGACTCCCAACTTTTCTGGGAGATGTAACGCATTACCACCCGAGAACAACTCTCGTTGCATTTTATCAATTTGCTAAATTTCTTAATCTCTTTATTCATTAATTTGTTAAAAAATGTTCCCCTTTTTTTAATGACTAAACTCTTCTTTCTGCGTTTCCTGTTACCTTCCGTTACTTCTTTCCAATGAGCACAATTTTCTTTCACAGCTTGAATTTCAAGTCAATGGCCCCTGTGGGCTCGCTTCACATGCATTGAGTCCATCTATTCTGAAGAGGAAAGATGATACTAATAATAGTAATCTCCCTTTCGTCATTATGTTATCTACACATGGAACTGCACAATTTTCCTTACGATATTAACCTCAACTCTTATGCTGCAATGTGAATCCTAACACTCTTCTTGAACGTTTATATATAATTTGATTTCCACATTATATTTCCAAATAAGTATTTAGATTTTACATTTCCCTTCTGCGCCGCATTTTGCTTATCAGCGTTCATATCCTGAAAACAATCAACCTATGTGTATATTAGTAATGACGGTTACAGGACAGGATGACTAATGATATATGTTCATCCATGATTTACAAGCAATGCTAATTATGATACGCTGAAAGCCTTTTCAAATAATTATGCTCGCCCAGATTAATGTTTGTTTGGGTGAAATGTATGATATTGCCGGATAGGTGAATGATACTATTCATGTCTGGGTTTGTACCGAGCAACCGATTTCCAGGGGAATATGGTTTATAAAAAGTTATTCATTTTTCATTTTCGTTTTCATCTCTTTCTCTTTTTCTCCTTCACCATTCTATAGCTATCTGTTACGTACTTTATATAATATACTATATACTATATATATATATATATATATCTATATCTAATTATAATATAATATATAATTATATATAATATATATGTATATACATACTTCTCTTTCTCTTATTAGTGAATTAACTATTCAACCATGGAGCTAATTCTAAACTAAAACTTATATAAATAGAAAGCTTAAAAAATGGTTACTTAGCCACAGAAAAATAGTGCAGAAATATAACGGAACAGTTCTGTCCCCTCCAGTAATCAAATTCAGGCAATTTTCCCAATTCTCAATAATTAAAATTAATCATATTCCTCTTTTATTTCGGCATAAAGAACATCAACCTGCATCCATTAATCCTATGATTAAAGTCACTCGTATTTCAAATTTCAAATTCATTATTTCTCATTTGACATCATTCTTGAATTTCACTGACTTTATCATAAACCCATCCATAGATAGATACACACGCACACACACACACACACACACACACACACACACACACACACACACACCTAAGTAAATGCGGATATAATCCACAATGATGTAACATCCTTATGTAGTTATGTAAAATATATATCTTTGTACCGTAAAATAAAGCTGTGGTCTTGTTCCAGACCAGAGTTTGTTTGGTGTTTTAACGTTGCATGGAACCAGTGGTTATTAAGCAACGGGACCAACGGCTTTACGTGACTTCCGACCACGTCGAGAGTGAACTTCTATCACCAGAAATACACATCTCTCACTCCTCAATGGAATGGCCGAGAATCTAACCCGCGACCACCGAGGTGAGAAGCAAACACCAAACCAACCACGCTACTGAGGCGCTCAGACCAGAGTTGATGGTCAAAAGCTTCAATTTAATGGGACAAAGAGATATATATTTTATATGACTACATAAGGACTTTACATCATTGTGGATTACATCCCCATTTACTTAGAGGTATGACATGGTACCTAGCTTCTGCATATACGTACATGTCACAAACGTCATATTTCGGTGTTTGTTTTATTTTATTTTCATTTCCTTTAATAATTTAGTTCTTTCCCTTCTCTCTAATAATTTAGAAGTTCGAAAGTAACACAAAATTTTGGAAAACAGTTTAGAGTTTTGGGAAATACGAAAGTAAAGTTGTTTTGGAAAACCACATACCCTTTGCCCATACCTCAAAGAAGTCCCCAAAGGTCCGTGACATGTTCCCTATGTAGCCTAAGAAATAATAGGACGGATCACCAAGGTCATTACAGGATTTCCCCCATCCGGCTTATTGTGAGAACCAAGCGGGTTAACCCTTCCCGCCTCCTTTCAGATGAATACCTGGGGTCAATAGCAGTCAGTCGTTAGGGAGTGGCCTTTACCTGTCCTTGCCTTTTTGACCCTTGAACCTGCATCCTCCAAATATTTTCCTCTGACCTGACCTTTGTAATCCGCAGGTAGTTCCCCGTTAATTTACTCTTTGCTGTTGTCAACTCTCATGCGATTTACACCCTTTATTCCTTTTCTGTCTTTTGTGGTACTGGCCCACGTGTGGCTTCTATTCCAGATACCTGTCAACTTTGAAGCATCCCAATGAGACCCCAACCAATGGGCCAGCTATATCATCGCCATCTTGAATTGACAATTCAAGATGGCGTTGGCTATATGCGATGACAAGAAGACAAAGACTATTATTCCTCGTCTGCTATATATACCATCGCTGATGATCCTCTGCTCCATGACCTTGTAACATGAAGCGCATCTCCTTCTCTCCCCACATCCCACCCGGGTTGGGGCCGACTACAAGGCCGATTTTACTGAAGTTTCTGCTCACTGCAGACTGTCTCTGTTTCTCTACATACCTCGTCCACCGACTAAGGTAAAGTGAATGGAAATAGTACATCAGCCTCAACAAGTTCTCATATTTTGTTTTCTTTCTGTTTTGCTGTTCTCTGAGCTCTTAGCTTTACAAATAATCCTTCAAGATTTATGCTGTGCGACCTTTGGTAAATCTTCAAATGTAAATTAGAGGGAACAATAGTTAACTTAACACTACCCACTATTACAGTTGTGACAGCTATATAAAGAGTTCA
>NC_087202.1:18101344-18141344 GCF_015104395.2 Macrobrachium nipponense
AGATCATTATTCCAAGCACTTGCAGTATAATACATACATGCATACATAGATACATATATAGCATATATGAGTGTGTTTGTGCTTATATATACATGCATACATAAACATATGAATATTTATTTACATACATAAAGAATGAATATATATATATATATATATATATATATATATTATATATATATATATATATATATATGTATATATATGTAGATATAGTAAATATACATATATTATATATATATATATATATATATATATATATATATATATATATATATACACACATATATATATATATATATATATATATATATATAAATATATATATATATATATTATATATATATATATATATATATATATATATATAACTATATAATTCACATATAGAATTATTATATTATATTTTTAAATTGCTTTTTTTCTTGATCGACGGTTGATAAGCGGATGTGATGATTTATGCCAGTGGGGTTTTGACTTTTTGAACAATTTTTGTTCCACTTTTACGTGCAGAGGAAATAAATATGGTTCGTTCCTTTTCTTTTAATCTTTGTGCAAGCTTTCCTTGTGCTTTGGAGAATGCCTTAGACTATTTTGGAGATTTTTGGTTATCTTATGATTTCGAGATCATGTTTTGACCACACTGTGATGTTCCCATGTTTGCAGGTGTTGATCAAGACAGAGTCGTCGTAGCTCATGTAACTTCGGCTGTCCGGCCTTCTTTTAGTCCAGGTTTTTGGGTTTCTTTGATAACCCTTAAAATTTTTATTTTATTTGCGTGTTCAATAGACAATTGCTCGGAGTCTACGTTAGCCACAAATGCTGCAAGTGTCAAGGGAACGGTCAACAGTGCCATTGGCTTTTCTTTTCCGCTTTTGGATGTTAGCCATCGCTGCCGTAAGTTTTTTATAGGACGTATCACGAGCATATTCGGATTTGTTTTTCTCTCTCAGAACAGTTTGTGTAGATTTGAATATCTCAGTCCGTGACCTGGAATCATTTTTCGGTGATGCATTTGTTAGTTTCAGCCGTTTGCTGCTGCAACGAGATTTCGAGGAGAATTTGGGCAATTTTGGATGTGTGAATAATGGCAGTGCATCTTTTTTTTCTGAGTGTTTATTTTTCAGAAATTGTTGCATGTCCAGCCTCTTGCACAATACCCTTGTTGTATATTAAGTTGCTCTGATAGTGCGGTAGAGCCAATGTCTGACGAGGTGTTAGTTTTTTTCTTTTTCTCTCTCTCTCTTTCCGGGTCTGTGAGAATTGTATGGCACTTGTAAGTGTGTTTTCTCTTTTTTCAGACAGATGTCGGAAGTTTTGGCAAATATTTCCAAGTGTCTATCACATGAGAATTTGGTTTTTGCTCATGATTGTTTTTGTGGCAAGTTTGGCAGTGTAGGAAACTTGATTCAGTTTCTGGTGGCTTGTGCCGAAGTGGATATGGGGAAGCTTTTGTTTAGATACTTCGGGTTTGTGGTTTTGTTTGCAATGAGTTATGGCACACTGACGATTTTATGTAGAATTCTGTGGCAATTTTGAAAGTATTGATATTTTTTTTTTTTTTTTTTTTGGCACTAGTTGAGGTCAGTGGAAAGCTCTTGTGAGAACTGTGGAATATGGAGATTATTGGAGGTGGAATTTTACTAATTTGGTGATTAATGACATGATTTTGTCTATTGATAGTGAATTTTCAGAACTTTTGTTTTGGTTAGTCTTCGGCCTAAATTTGGGGAAGCACGTTCTGCATTATGTTGCTGATTTTCATTTATTTATTTATTTATTTATTTTTTGAAGGTCGATATGGTGATAATGTTTCAGTGTTTTGCCGTTTTGCTGTAGATATTAGTCAGTATGCAGGGTTTTTACTAAGTTGGCGCACATGTCTAAGCGGATAATATAACAGCTGAAATGGAGCTAGTTTATGATTATGTTCTATTTGTGGGAAATATAGTTTGGAATTGATTTATAGTTTTGATTTAGTTTTTTGCGCATCTGCGATGGCCTAGTATGATTTGTCAGAGTCTTTTCCTTTTATCTGCCTTTCGGATTTTTTTTTTGGGGGGGGGGGGTATTTTGGGCATTTTTGCAACAGTTATGAGTAGTTAGTTGCCAGGGCTAGAGAGTGGCATATATGTCGTATTAGTGTTTTTGGCTCATAGGCACGAGAAGTTGCCGAGTCAAGTAATGTGCATTCAGACAATGTAATGTTGCAATTTGGATTTTTTTTTTTTTTTTTTTATGTAATTTGGAACCTTAGTTTTTTTTTTCTGTTTTCAGTCGCTCAAGTGAAATAAAGGGATATGTTGGGGTTCTTACTGGTTTTGTGGGGTTAACGCATATATCAGAGTTTGAGAGAATATTTTAATAATAATTTGGGGCTAGTTTTGTTACTTTTTTTTCTTGGGTCATTTTTTTTTTATACTTGTGAGCAATGGCGAGTTTAAAATGTAATGACAGTAGTCCGTAGAGTTCTTTTTATTTTTCACTTTCTAGCATTTTTATTTTTTTTTCGCGCAAACGCGCAGACGCGTTTATTTGGAGTGGTTTGTGCTAATTGGATATGGGGTTTGCGAATCTGCTTTTTTTATTATTATTATTATTATTGAATAATTTGGTATTTTCTTTACGGGGTTATAGTTGGTTTTTTTAATACTATTTATGATTTCTTGGTCTTATGAGATTACTTCTCCCAGGTTTTGGCCACTTCTCTTTCGAGGTGTTAGAATTGTTTTGGTAAGTTCAGTTTTGGTTTTAGTTAGGAATTAGTTCAGTGGTTATGTGGCATGTTCGAGCTGTTTTGGCACATTATAGTTTTTTCTTTATTAATAGTGTTCATTAGACAACGTTCAGTTAGTATTTCTTGGAATTTTGAGGTCATTATTTGACAAATGTATGTCTAGGGTTATTTCTTCTTTAATTGACCGGTGACCTGACTGACGTACATACTGAAAGCACCATAAACACCATCCCCTACGCCTCATGGAGTATGTACGTCAGCAAGACGTCCTTCAGTTACTTTTGGAGAAAATTACGAATTTGGGGGCAAGATGTCGTATGCTGCCGTCATGCGAAAGAATCTACGAGTCTACAAGGATTTACGACGCCATTGAACGATAATGGGCGTGGTACCGGGAGACGTTTTTCTACAGTGTGTACAGCTGCAGGCCATACACATATGCACAGGAGTGTCGAAATTCAAAATGGGAAGATATGCGCTCTGTAGCGAACTGTTTTTATAGCCCAGATACAGGTTATTCAAATATATTTTATATGATGGACCTTGTGCTGCCAAGGACTTGCAGTTTTTTTTTATATTAATATGAAGTTCATTGTTCCTGCCCAATGTGTTTTTCTTTTAATTTTATATAAACTGTGGCTGAATGAGGACATTCAGAGGTGGTGGCCGAGCTTCTATTATATTTTTAAATTGCTTTTTTTTTGTTGACCGACGGTTGATAAGCGGATGTGATGAGTGATGACATTCTTTGAAACGATAGATATCATCATTTTGACTCCCATGGAAACAAGCGGGGTCTTCAAATGACAGATTCAGCGTTAGGTTCAACGGAGACAGAGCGAGCTCCGGGAATGTAGACACACAGCACTTGGGGTGGCGCCAGGTGGAAGTCGCTGCCTCATCAAGACAGGCCCCCAGTTTATGTCCGTGCATGAGCAGCAGCAAGGCTCTGTTTTGGGTAGATTTTATGGGCGGAATAATGAGCTGTATATGACGCCACGCATCTGTTCCAGTCCAATGAACTTGTGACGAATCAGTGACATCATATTAAGGGGAGTGTCTTGTGAGAAAGTGCGCGCTGTTTCCCGTACATAATGGGAAGGTAAGATAACTAAGTCGGAGAAGCACCCAAGTCAGGAGAAGCGGCCTTGTCTTGAGAATGGCCATATTCAGTTGTATTTTAGTTCAGTGTCATTGCTCACAGCTGAAATAGGTAAGCGTACTTTTAAGCGCGAGTGTGGCTTTGTCTTTTTATATTTTAAACCCTTATTTTAGAGTTGTCCTTTACCATATGACTTTTTGATTTATGTCATTTTGGTTTATTTGCAATTAATTATGTGGGGTCCCTTTTCTTCTCTCTTTTTTTTAACAGACGTTTCTGGCAACTTCAATGGGAACCTAACTGATAGTTCCATAGAAATGGTGTGGAGCGAATACGACCTTTTTGATTATCTATCTTATGACTATCTATCTTATGTCTAATTATTGTAGAGAAAGAGGTGGACAGGTTGTGTCCGATCCCCAGGGTTATTTGGATTTTGAATTTTAACGTATTCAGTTAAATATTTGTTTCTTTGAGAATTTGGTTTATTTAGCTAATTTTGTTCCTTACTAATAAGTACTATTTTTGTAGTTCACGAGTCTGATTTTCACGACCTAGGTAATTGAAAGGGGTGAGTTACATAAAAGGACGATTGGTTGGTTGAGAGAGAGAGAGAGAGAGAGTCGCTTAGTGCCTTACTGCTCTAAGGCCACGGCTACCAACATACTTCGAAGAAGTAAATTTCATATTTACCTCTCCAGTCACACACACACACACACTCACACATACACACACACATACACACACACACACACACACACACACACACATATATATATATATATAATATATATATATATATATATATATATATATATATATATATATATATATATATATGTGTGTGTGTGTGTGTGTGTGTGTGTGTGTGTGTGTATGTGTATGTGTGTGTTAAAATTCAATATCCAAATAATACACACACACACATACACACACACACACACACACACACATATATATATATATATATATATATATATATATATATATATACATATTTATATATATATGTATATATATATATATATATATATATATTATATATATTATTTGTTATATTTAGATAGCAAAGGCACGCATTTTGCAAACTGCCTGAAACTTCATGCAGACAAGGAAATGCACTTTTGACCGCCTTCCAGCCCCAGGCTACTACTAAACACAGCGAAACAGTCTCACCTATGCTGTTTCGTCGAGAGTATAATTCAAGCCTCTGGTGGCTCAAATGTATTTTGCTATGTTTGATAATAGCCCCTGGAGGATCAAATGTCCTTAAGTACACTTCACAGCCTGCAAATTTCAGGCAGTTCACAAAATGCCTGGCTTCGCTATATGCCTGTAACACAAAAGCACACACATATATAAATCGGTGTATACATACACATATGTATACTATATATATAAAATATATATATATGTGATATTGTCTTATTTTTCATACATACATATATATGATATATATCATATATATTTAAATATAACAATATATAATAATTTTATGCATATAATTATATAATAAAAGTATTATATAATAATATAATATAATATATATCTATATATATATATAATATTATATATAATGTATAATATATATAAATGCATATATATATATATATATATTATATTATATATATTAATATCTTATAATTACATTATATAATATTAACTATATAATAAATTACATATATTATAGTATATATATATATATATATATATATATATATATATATATATATATATATATATATGTCATATCACATTTCCGTGATTCATATACGTACATGGAGCTACAATGTCCGTTTGATAACTAATTCGCTCTACCTCGGAATTAATATATTTTTATAAATGCTTAACCGAAGGGGAATTTTTTACACGATTAAGCACATATGAAAATATATTAATTCCGAGGTAGAGCGAATTAGATATTAAAGGACATTGTAGCTCCATAATATATAATGTATATATATATATATATATATATATAATATATTATATATATATATATATATATATATATTGGTTCGAATTCACGAGAGGAGGAAATTATAAATAATTAAAAAATTCCCCTCCGGTTAACATATATGAAAATATATTCATTCCAACGTGAAACGAATTGGATATTAAAGGATATTTGTAGCTTAAAGCCTGTTTATGAATCACGGTGACGTCTTAGAATTCCATATTATATATGTATACATATATGCACATATGTATACCATATATATAATATATATGTATATATAATAACTATATACACACACATATATATATATATATATATATATATATATATATATATATATATATATATATATAAATCGTATATATACTATAAACAAATAAATAAATATATAAACATATATACATGTGTGTGTACTATAAATAAGTATATATTGAAATTTTTATACATATGTGTGTGTACATATATAACTATATATTTAAACATTTATGTGTTTTTATGCTCTAGAGAGACAAAATGTACAAATGTTTCATCGAAGCATACAAACAGTGGCTAATGAACCTTGTAATCCCACAAATAGCTGTTAGGAACGTAAACCCAAGAAAATTGAAAATCGGAAACAATTCACAGTACGAAGCTAAACCTTACCTTACTAGTTGGTCCCACAATCCCGTAAGTCTATCAGAGTAAATCACGAACCGACCAACATTTCATACTCCATCCATTCTTGGACCAATCTGCAAAACGGAGAAAGACATCCGAAAATAATAATTCACTTATATGGGCGGAAATCTTAATAGGAATTGTTAGGAATCCAATAAGGAACGACAACATAATCCTAATCTCTTCCACGGGAATCTATCGGAATCCAATCACCAACATCGGGCCTTGAGATTTACGAGGAATAAGGGTTCGCTGGGTGCCGATTCAACACAGGTACCCAAAAATGTATGGTTTCCTGTGGCTGTTTAGTTCATTTGAGACTGATAGAATAGTTCTCTCTCTCTCTCTCTCTCTCTCTCTCTCTCTCTCTCTCTCTCTCTCTCTCTCTTAATACTTTCGTCAAGTCTTATATATATATATATATATATATATATATATATATATATATTATATATATATATACTATATATATATATTATCTATATATATATATATATATATATATACTATATATATTATTATATATATATATATTTATTATAATATATATATATTATTTATATATATATATATTATATAATTAATTTAATTAATAAATATATATATTAATTATTATATATATATATATATATATATATAATTATATAACATAATTTACATAAAACATTCATGATAAAATAACATTGTACAGGATATCACATAAAACTTCTTTATCATTCCCGTCGTGTCAGTTTTCGAAAATTTACAATCACCATTTCGGCTACAGTGTCAGAGGGAAATATGTAAATGCGTTGCCTGGCAACATAAAGTGAAAAAATAATGAAACGTAACTGTAAATAAACTAACTACTTACATTATAAAAGCTCCTCATATACATTTCATTATTTTGAACAAAAGAAACTCAAATTAAAAGACCATCTTTATCATTGTATAATAAACAATCTATATCATAATTTTTTCTCTATTTCGTAGGCTCCCTTCAACTAAGGAAAACCGAAGATATCTGATAAAAGTATAAAATTTTTCATATGAAAACACATGGGTTTCATAGCAACCGCACTGCTAACAAAATCTTGATTTATTTATAAAATGTTCGAAAGTTAAAATCTTTGCCTCTTGACCAGCATAATGGCTGCTCTAATGATATGAGAGATTTGAAATATTTTTGATGGTCTTATGATAATGATGGCCAACTCCACTGCTCTGGAGCAAGAACCACAAAGCCACCTGTCGCAATCGTATACATAGTTAGATAGATATACAGATAGATAGATTGGTGAAAAGATAGATAGATAGACAGATCGATGGAAAGATAGATAGATAGATGATAGGAGTTCTGTTGACAAGTGACTCATCTCTGAATACATGAAATCGGTATCTAATTCAAATAATTGTTGAAATACTCTCTCTCTCTCTCTCTCTCTCTCTCTCTCTCTCTCTCTCTCTCCTCTCTCTCTCTCTCCTCAAAATCATTCGTCTCCTTCGATTTATCCATAGAAAAGTATGAGGATAATATCACATATAATGCAGGCAGTAACAGATACTCGAGGCTATGTGGCCGCTGCAACGGTCAAACAACGATCATTCCAACGAAAAACTGATAAACTGCAGTGGAAAACTTCCGATCACGGTGGGATTACGAGTCGATCAGACTTCATAGCTCTATTTGCCCTATCAGCCGATGACCTCATTCCAGGACCATTTGCCTCGTTTGAGCGTTCGAATCCACATGAAGAGAGTCGACCGTCATTTCCACTCAACTTCCCCAACAGATTTGAGGTGAGGTTCGTCCGGCTCAATCTGACGGTTCATGAAGCCGAGGGAATGTTTCGGAAGTGACTTCGTGAATCCTGCCATCATTCACGCGTCCTTGCTTTCCAGGATGATAAAGAGGGGGACTCACATGGTAGAATCTGGGACAATTCTTCATTCTTCTCGTCTCCATTGTTCCGGGGGTCCTTCCTGCTGCCTCTTCTTTTTCTTCTTCCTCTTTATTACTTTTAAAGGCAGACGGCAAAGCAACTTTTAATGAAGGACGAAAAAAACAAAAAAGCAAGGGAGCATTGCTAGATAAAATGAATAACTTTTGTTGTTATGTACATTATTTTCATTATCATATTTATTTAGAGTTTCCTTTCTCTGTGTGCGCACCCGCGCGCGAGCGTGGTTGCAAGTTTGCCTGCATTTCAATAGCAATACCCATCCAAAAAAAAAAAAAAAAAAAAGAGTTAAGGGCATCCGCCGCCGAGCCAATACGAGTCATTGATAAGAGAGAGTCGATGCCAATCGATGCATGGGGGCATGCTGGAGAATTACGTCCAATATTTGGACGTCTGCGAGGAAGAGGAAAGGGTCAACAGACCGATATTCGCTTTCTTCTCTCTCCTTTTTTCCTCGTCTTCCTTTCTTCCCTTTTTCCTCGTCTGCTTTGTTGGTATCAGGCAGTGAAGTTAAGAATGAGGTCATTGGCCTTTCAAATGAGAACCCTCTTTTTCAGTTGCCACTTTCATTTTAGTTTTTGTTTGTATTATTGGCCAAAAATCTTTCGTAAATTCAGTTTTTCTTATAGTCGCATCTTACCTTCATAGACTAGTCTATTTTTTTTTATTTCCATATCTGCTTACTTTCCTTATTTTTCATTTCAATTTGTATTTGAAATCTTTGTGCGTATTTTTCTTCTATTAAAGTTCCCCTCGTTATACTTATTTTTAGCCATCATATTTATCTTTAATATGAAAACATTTGCGTACTTTATTTAATTTTTATATTTTTCTATTCGTAGACACATTACAGGTAATATCAACTAAGAAATTTCAGTACTCCATTTTTTTTACTTAATTATCTATAACTTTTTTTTTCTTTTTGAGAATAAAGGATTTTCATCAATTTGTATATAACAGTTTGATATTACATGTTAATAATATCTGATATAACGATAGTGTCAGATATGTTCTAAAAAATCAAGAAATGTATTTACCCTTCTAGAAGACTACATTCTTGAGAGGCATGAGCTGTCCTCGAGTATATGCATACTCATTTACATACATGAATATTGATGGCGTGCGTGTGTGTGTGTGTGTATCAACTTGCATAAAGGATCAATTTCATAACAGCCCAATCGCTAGCGCTGTGCAACAGGCGGTCATTTTGTGTATAATCGTGGGAGAGACTGACAACCAATATTCTGCTGGCATGCGACGATATTCAGGTACCAGAGCTGTGGTATATACTTGACGAAGGCTGTTTTGGGAAGGTTCAGTGGACCGCATACCTCGGCAATTAACAGCGAACTGCTTTTATACTATTATTATTATTATTATTATTATTATTATTATTATTATTATTATTATTATTATTATTTATAGCCGTAAGCGAACTTACAGATTATCATTATTATTATTGGTAATGTAATCCATAATCATGACATTGTAAATATGTATTACAATATTTAAAGTGGCACTTTATAAACTATTATTATTATTATTATTATTATTATTTTATTATTTTATTATTTATTATTATTATTATTATTATTATATATTATTATTATTTAATAGCAACAGAATAGTATTGAAGAATGACGCACAATCGCATTATCTTCGGATAATAGTAGTCAACGACCCTTTTCTTATGTGCAAAACTCTTTATATTGATTAAAATATACTTGAAATCTGTTAGCTTTCCGAGGACAACAATCCAGATTGCCAAAGAGAATGGCGATGAGGTCAGAGGTCCTCATAAATCTTATGATTTAATGTATTTCCATCAATATACCATTTTTCCCCATAAAAACGGTTTCTTGGTTAACCCTCTGTATCAATAATAGCAATACTGTTCTAAAGCAAATATAATGTTCTAAAGGGTCCACAATAATAAAAAGTGTTGCGAGTCCGTGTATAGTTTCTAATTTTCAAACTTTACTAAAAGCTTTCGAACCCTTCCCTGGGTTCATCTTTTTTTGGACTGAAGATGAACCCAGGGAAGGGTTCGAAAGCTTTTGGTAAAGTTTAAAATTTAAAAATTATACACGGACTCGAAACACTTTTTATTATTGTGGACCCTTTAGAACATTATATTTATTCTCGCTATAGGGAGTTTTTCCCAAATAGCAATACTGTTAGTGTTATTCATTCCTTCAGCATTAATGATATACCTAAATCAAAACTATATAAAATAATGCCAATAACAGTTATCATATCCACATTAGGCCATAGGGATTTCACCATTCATTCATCAAGAGGTATATCTAAGGAAATTCTCATTACACTTCTATTCAAGAGATTATTTGCTATCTATTCATCCTGAATTACGCTTGCCTTTTCCATGCTTCTATGAGTACTTTAGGAAGCCTTTGCTGATGTGAGCAAACGTTGGAGGACAAGAAATGTACCTAAATCACGTAATTGGCCGTATTCATCCGTTAGTGCCCAACGAGGAATAGACTATTAAGATATGATTTTATTCAGTTTTTGTAGCATCATGACACTCTTGCATAACAGTTGAGAAAATCCATATATGAATACTTGCACATTTTTAAATACCTTGGAAACATTTTTGGAAAATGTAGCAGGAACGTATACACACGGACACATTTATGTGTGTATACACACACAGACACATTTAGAAATTCAACTAGCGATATAATATGCTTCGGATACAACAATAAAATGTAGATCCCGTGGCTAAGAAATCAATTCGTTCTTAGCCGCGTTAGAAAAATCTAATCCTTCGGGCCAGCCCTACGAGAGTTGTGAGTCAGTTCAGTAGTCTGGTGGCAAAACTAGGACATATTTAACTTACATACATACATACATACATACACACACACACACACAGACACCACACACACACACACACATATATATATATAATATATATGATATAGATATATATATATATATATATATATATACTATATATATATATATATATATATGTAATTATATATATTATATATGTATATATATATATATATATATATTATATATATTATATAGATCGATATATTTTATATATATATATAATAATATCTATATATATATAGATATATATATGTGTGTGTGTTGTGTGTGTGTGCGCGTGCGTAGTTGTGAGTAATTTATCAAAACTTGTAGATATTATTATCTACTAATAGCTCATCCTTCTTTTACACGTACAACACATCTAAATATGGAAAGATTCAATGTAAATTTTGCTTACTAGATTATGGTAACGTTCACTTTCGGGCTGAAGAAGAAACGATTCAGGTAGTCTGAGACCAACACCATAGTGCCTTGATGATCTAAACAATTAACTAAATAGACCATGAACTTAGTAGCTTGTCGGCTGTGGTATATCACATCTATGAGAGGTTGACTATAAACTTATGTTACTCCCACTTCAGGCTTTTATGCATGATTAAATACATAAACGATCCTTTTCACATCTTATTCGCGTTCCTATCTTTACGACTTATCTCATAATTGAACGAAAGACGAAAGAGCATTCCCGTGAAATTTCTAGAAAGATTGATGACATTCTTTCCTAACAAAATCCAAACGTTCAAGAGTAATCTGAAGATAACTGGAGTCCATGTTTACGAGATAAGAACGAACGCTATCAAACTGCAATTTTTTTTAGGCTGTTTAGAAACCATTGTTAATTTCAAAACATTAGAACCCATTGTTGATTTCAAAACATTAGAGACCATTGTTGATTTCAAAACATTAGAACCCATTGTTGATTTAAAAAACATTAGAACCCATTGTTGATTTCCAAAACATTAAAACCCATTGTTGATTTCAAATACATTAAAACCCATTGTTGATTCCGAAAACAAAAACGTAAGAAAACTCGTTCTGTGTTGTGGTGATTAAGTCCAGTAAACTTGGTTGAGATCTTCTTGTAGTACCAGAGACTTCCCCTGTAATATTTCTAATAGTCCAAGTTATATGTAATCATTGCAGTGGAAGAGGAAGAAAAATACAGAGAAGAGAGAGAAAAGGCGGGGGGGGGGGGGGGAGAGAGATGACGGCTATGTATCTCACTGAAACTAATCCAGATTGACTGATAGTCGTCGTGCTCGTCTCGTCACCCACCACTGGTTACACTTCAAATAAATCGACCGATCAGAAGCAAGGGTGAAGCCTCACTGATATCGACAGCTGATATTTTTCGTCAGGTTAAAAAAAAAAAAAAAAAAAAACAGCGGCTATTTAAGATAATCGCTGTCTGGCACGTGAGGTGCAATCTTTCCTCAAACACCTCAATTCCTTCAATATCCTGCTTTTTGTTATCAACTTACTTTGCAAATTGATTGGCACTAAAATATAAAAGGAGGTTGTTATCACAGCATCGACATACCTCCTGCCAAATTAAATCTACTTGTCAATGATACCTGGTTCCCATGAAGATACAAGAGAACATGGACAGCAAGCCTATGAAACATTTAAATGATATACAAAACACGCATGGGGCACTATGTACTTTATTGATATTGCATACTTATAAGTCAGTGAACATTTCAATCACAATACGTTGTACGTAATGTACTGCATATGTATGGGGCAGTAAGCACTTTAATATTAAGCTAGAAATGACGTTGAAAATAATCATTTTTATGATTTGCACTATTAAAGCAAAAGGTAAGTATTTTAGTAACACTGAGTATACGTATTCGTAATAGAATTTACATAACGTATATATGTTACAGTAAGAACACGTACCTAGGGATTACGCGTAATCCTGAATATTTCAGTGAATACGCGTAATCACCGTTTGCGCGCTCAACCGACCCCTGACTTTGGGGATGGCGACGCTTACCATGCACCAGTGTTAGTTTTGGCCAAACTTCCTTCAGCTCTGTAATGACTTGTGAAGTGAACTCGGATCCGTTATCGCTTTGGAGAATAACGGGGGCACCAAAGAGAAGAAAAATGTCCAGTAGATGAAAAGCGACCTCTGCAGCTCTTTTAGACGTCAAGGCTCGAAGGATGCAAAACTTCGTCAGGTGATCCTGGTACACCATGATCCATTTCTTGTTGGATCCACTGGGCATGCTTTGCATGTCAATTAGATCCACCTGACCCCTTGACGAGAATTCCTTGGTGAGATTACGCGTATTCACTGAAATATTCAGGGATTACGCGTAATCCCTAAGTACGTGTTCTTACTGTAACATATACACCATACGTAAGACAACATATACAAAAATAATTATATATACTACATATCTTTGAACTTCTACCAAACTGCAGGAATGAAACAGCTACAACTTTCGAAAGAAACATCATAATTTGACTATCATATGACGTTTATTTGTACTTCTTCGGCACCCTTCATCGCTCCCCATAAAATAAGGACGACACAAAGTTACTCTGAAAGCCACCATCTAAGGGAAAAGGAAATGAACGATTCAAAAGAATGATATCTCTCGTTGTAGATAAGAGAATGAATCACGTCCAGTTAATGGAAGCCAAACAATCAGGAACTGGAAAGTTTTTGAATTCCAGAGTTCCCTTTGGGGCCATTTAATTGACCCCCTTCTCTCTCTCTCTCTCTCTCTCTCTCTCTCTCTCTCTCTCTCTCTCTCTCTCTCTCTCTCCATACCCGTTGCTTTACCTCTTTCTCCCTATCTGTTTCCTCTGCCAAGCTTATTTTTTAAAATGTCCAATAACTGATGACCAAATATCCCCAGATGAATGTTTTCGTGCCTGATATTTAACGCATTATTATTATATTATTATTATTATTATTATTATTATTATTATTATTATTATTATTATTATTATTATTACCTAAAAAAGGACATGTATGAGATCAGTTTTGTTTAATGCTTTCGTTAACCTCAGCAATACATCTATTACAGTCTAGGGCGAAATAATTGCGAAATTTTACTTTAAAAAAAACTTGTGTTTCATGATTTGCATTATTCTTGCAATCAATCCGAACCATTTTCAAACGAACTTAATTCTCTCCAGAAAAAAATTAGTGTCAAATTCACTCTGACGTTGATGAGGCTTTCAATATCAACGTCTCACATGACTGATAGCTTTCCAAGCCTTTGTGATAAGTTCTTTTGTCATGAATAATTTGGATTTGATTTTATGTCACTTTTTTTTTTTTTAGTTTTTGATTGCGCACTTTTTTGCTTAATTAAAGAAAATGTACTCAGTTAACGAACGTTTAGTTCTTAGCGAATGTGCTTAGGCGTTAGCACGTTCATATCGATTTCACATTTTTTCCATTTTTAGGTCCATGTCACTATCTCCAGATAATGAATATTCATATACTCCAACATTTTAAACTATACTGTTATTACGTTTTTTTTTGTTTTTTTTGTTGGGGGGGGGGGGGGGGGGGGAGATTTATCAGTCCTCCAATTCGACTGGGTGGTATTTATAGTGTGGGGTTCCGAGTTGCATCCTGCCTCCTTAGGAGTCCATCACTCTTCTTACTATGTGCGCCGTTTCTAGGATCACACTCTTCTGCATGAGTCCTGGAGCTACTTCAGCCTCTAGTTTTTCCAGATTCCTTTTCAGGGATCTTGGGGTTGTGCCTAGTGTTCCTATGATTATGGGTACAATTTCCACTGGCATATCCCATATCCTTCTTACTATTTTCAGATCTTGATACTTATCATTTTTTTCCTCTCTTTCGCTTCAAATCTGGTGTCCCATGGTATCACGACATCAATGAGTGATACTTTCTTCTTGACTTTGTCAATCAACGTCACGTCTGGTATATTTGCACGTATCACCCTATCTGTTCTGATACCAAGTATCTTTGCCTGATCATTTTCTATTACTCCTTTTACTGCAAGGCAGCTGGTGTTTCTTGCACAGGCTCCAGTGGAGGGCTTTTGCCACTGAATCATGCCTCTTTTTGTACTGGTTCTGTGCAAGTGCCGGACATTCGCTTGCTATGTGGTTTATGGTTTCATTTTTCGTATTGCACTTCTTACATATGGGAGAGATGTTATTTCCATCTTTCGTTCTTTGGATATATCTGGTTCTTAGGGCCTGATCTTGTGCCGCCGTTATCATTCCTTCAGTTTCCTTCTTGAGCTCTCCCCTCTGTAACCATTGCCATGTGTCATAGCTGGCCAGTTCTTTAGTCTGTCTCATGTATTGTCCGTGCATTGGTTTGTTGTGCCATTCTTCTGTTCTGTTTGTCATTCTCCTGTCTCTGTATATTTCTGGGTCTTCGTCTACTTTTATCAGTCCTTCTTCCCATGCACTCTTGAGCCACTCGTCTTCACTGGTTTTCAGATATTGCCCAGTGATCTATTCTCGATGTTGACGCAGTCCTCTATACTTAGTAGTCCTCTCCCTCCTTCCTTTCGTGTTATGTATAGTCCGTCCGTATTTGCTCTTGGGTGTGGTGTTTTGTGTATTGCCATATGTTTCCTAGTTTTCTGGTCTATGTTGCGAAGTTCTGCCTTCGTCCATTCCACTATTCCTGAGCTGTATCTGATTACTGGCACTGCCCATGTGTTCATGGCTTTTATCATATTTCCGGCATTGAGTTTTGACTTGAGTATCGCCTTGAGTCTCTGCAAATATTCTTTCCTGATTATGTCCTTCATCTCTTGGTGTTTTATATT
This sequence comes from Macrobrachium nipponense, assembly GCF_015104395.2. Lineage (NCBI taxonomy): Eukaryota > Metazoa > Arthropoda > Malacostraca > Decapoda > Palaemonidae > Macrobrachium > Macrobrachium nipponense. The sequence continues at coordinate 18,117,387 of NC_087202.1, forward strand.
CCCTCCTTCCATTATTCCCAGGTATTTGTATCCTGTCTCATCTATGCGTTTGATGTTGCTCCCATTTGGTAGCTTTATCCCTTCAGTCTTTGTTGTTACTTTGCCCTTTTGTATGTTGACTAAGACACATTTTTCTAGTCCAAACTCCATCCTGATGTCCCCAGATACAATCCTAACAGTCTGGATTAGGGTATCCCTATTCCTTGTTCATGTATCGTTGGAATCTTATTTTGCTTTGCCTTTTGGCCTTAAGCCTCTGTTTACATCTTCTATTGTGTTGTTTAGTTCCCTCTCCTGTACTTTGTATTTCTCGTCTGGTTCCTCCCTTGTTTTCTTGTTTTTCTTGCTTAGCCTTTTTTCTTCTGCCATCTCTTTCAGTTTATTTATTTTAAAAATTTATTATTATTATTTATTAGTATTATATTAATTATTATTATTATTATATTATTATTATTATTATTATTATTTTTATTATTATTATTATTATTATTATTAAAGGGGAAAAAGCCTTAGGGGACAATTTCTTGAAATTCAATCTTCCAAGATGTGGTGTTAATTGGGAAAATGTAACAAAAGGTAATAAGAAATACGTACAAAAAGAAAATATCATCTTATTAAAACAGAAAAACTAAATTTACAGATCAATAAATAAACAGATAAAAATTATACGTAAATTATATATCAAGTAAATGAAGTATTTTATATCATCGTTATGTACTCAAACAACATTTTTACAGTTTCTGCACTTTTATATCTACCTCACCATTAATCATGGAAATATTGCATTGGAGGTGAACTCATATCGCATAAAATCATAACCTACATATTCCGATGATGCAAACAACTTTGATCCCATTTCTTTCCCGGGTCGATGAAAACAAAGGAAAGGATGCGAATAGGCAGCTTCTTTACGGAAGGAAGGTTATATGTATGTGTCAGGGAAAACGATGCTTGTACAAAACCTATACTTCCAACTACGGACGAAACTGGATAAAAGACCTCGGGATATATTTGAACGGATTATGTTAATGAGTATAATAGAGAAAACCGTAGGTTCCAGCCTCAAGAAAGAGCAAAGCAAGAAAGTGATACTGAGGGATGCTTTAACAGTAATATTCTATTTGATCACTACATTTTCAGTAAAAACACCATATATCTAAGCATTTCTTTAATCGTTTGAAGACGAATTTCCTTATTTGCTCGTTACCATCATCAGCGTCACTTATGTATTTCTTAAGTTATATTTTACATTCTTTAGTCATTTCCCATTTTCCTTATCCTCCTTTGATCTCCTTGATCATAAATTACCACATTATCTCTCTAACTTTAATTTGAACATGCCTGTGATCCCTACTTGATCATGTGTCCCCTCAAAGTTATAATTTTCGCATATGACCTATCTCATTAGTCGTTAAATTCTCCGTTATCTCTTACTTGTCTCCTTCCTTTGTTATTAATCAAATGAATTGTCGTTTATCATGATTATGTAAATAATTAATACGTTATATTTCCCATACATAAAACCATTTGCAAATTTGACATCATCCAAATACTCTCATTTCTTTTTTTCTCAATCTGATGACTTATCTGCGCCTTTGATTGCATAACTTATTTATTTTGCAATTTCTTCGCTTATCAAAGTCTACTTTCGTTAACACGTCTATTTTTTTCTTTATAAAGGATTTCGTCATTATGCTCGACTACCTTGTCACTCCTATTACCATGGACGATTTACCGGCTCATTTTATTATGAATCTCATTTACTTGACAATTCCCGCAATAATGCATTTATCCATTCTACCCTCGCCCGGGGGAATTTTAAATCACGGGATGTTTTGGCGCCACAGTGTTTTCCATTATTGCCAATTACCGGAATGCAGGAACGTTAATTGACACGATACACAAAGCGCTTTTCTCGTTAAACGCACTCAGCATCTATTTGCTTCATGCATGCATAATGCGGGGCTTCAGAATGCTTGAATATGGATAAGAGCAGATGTCTCTGTCTATCAGGACATTTGCATAATTACATGCGTCCATTCTGGCGCTGTACTGACAACAGTGATAAAAATACTCCATGCAGGTCAGCCAGAGAGACAGTCAGACGGCCAGACAGACTAATAAAGAGATCTTTCTATCGGTGGTTCTAAAGAAACCAGACAGACTTGAATACATGAAAGATTTTGTTTTCGAACGATACACATCTTGAAATAAATTAGGGTTTAGTTTACATATATTAAAACCTAAAGCATTGTTCAATATTGCCAGAGCCCTATCGCCCACACTCCCACAGCCTACCCCGCCCTCCCTTCACATCCTATTTTCACCAAATCGTTAAATTTCAGTTTGACATTATGAAGAGTTTCATGACACTGTATGAGTACCAAACGCTAAGCATAGTAATTGAATATTTCAACTACACAGACCATGCGGCTACAATTCTTTATGGCCAGATAACATGTAACGTGACATTCTACCTTTGATGATGATTTACGAGGGAAATGGTTAATAATTCCAAAATGCTTAGAACAAGTTAGTGACGTGACAGCATCTAATGAACTTCTTATTCAGCCGTAATTTATCTCTCTCTCTCTCTCTCTCTCTCTTAAATGCTGCAGTCGTTATTATGTGCAATTCCACGTGATACTGCAGTAAATTATTGCACAAGCATAAAGAATTACACTTTGATATCTTTAGAGGGTGATTTTTTTAAGTCTTTTAGATTGAAGAACTATTTCTAAATTACTGAGGCCTGACAAAACATCAAGATTAATATTCCAGGAAAAGTACAAGTACAAGATAAAAGAACGAAATAATGTAAATAAACAACAGGAATACGTGATACACTTCTGTTTATTTTTCTTTTCTTATTTAAGTATCATAAATCCTAGGTTAGAGGCAGTTACTAAGATAAAACCTCAAAAAACATCCGAACTAAAAAGGGATATTTATTTCATCTGGGCAGCGAAAAGAAAAACAACAAAAACTCAGCTTCTTTGGTGCCAAGTCTTAAGTAAAAAATCGAAATAGATTACGTTTACCCTTTCATCATTATAAAGGCCCGTTATTGATACTATGGTCTCTGGGCGGGTACTGGTCTCCAGACATTTACAAATGGAAGTAAACACGAGAATTTTCTCAACAGACCCTCGAAGAATCAAGCGAACCTATGATTCTCATATACTCGACTGGCTCGTCTAACCGCACATGAAGAATCTCCAGCCAAAGACGAAAGGATTCAAAAGGATAACAAGTAAAAACAAATTGGTATGTTGATCGAGTTTCTGTGGCCATGAGACTTTTAGCTACGGCCCCTGACGAGTAACATTCTCGAATCGGTTCCTCCGATGCGAGAGTGTGTCTCTTTATTTTTTATTCTTTATTAAACCTAAGGATGGCCTTCATAAACAAATTTCATTCGCACCATGATCGACAGCGAACAGAAACCTATCAGGACGCGAGAAAAAGAAATCAATTTGGAGACTGAATTTCGAGAAAAAGGAATTATTTTGGACAGTGACAGGCAAAACTAGGAAATTATCTGTTCGCCCGTGTTCCTGACATTACTGCAGTTCTCCGTTGTTATGTTTGTTTGTTATTATTGTTGTACCTTTCCTCTATGCTTCTTTTGTCTTTCTTGACAGCTCACCTATGCTAAGAAATAGTGTTTCAAATTACAGCTTTGCCAGCGTCTGCAAGAATTAACGACATTAAATATCATTCTATATTCTATAGCCTCAGCTATTATACCCATAGAGAGAGAGAGAGAGAGAGAGAGAGAGAGAGAGAGAGAGAGAGAGAGAGATTCCACTAGGATAAATAAAGCAGTTAACGTCATATTTACTCAGTCCCTGTAGCATCATGTTCGATTGCATCAGTAGGTTTTTAGGGAATAAGAAACAGAACGAACGGCAGACGAATAGATGAACAGAGAGCTGTTATGAACACTTAGCAGTGATCAAATAATCAAGCTTCCTAATCCATCGCTTTGGTCAAAAGAGGGTAAGTGAACATTCAAGGAAACAAAGTTGTGCAGTTTTTTTCTCCTCTACAGTTCCGGGATCGAACGCAAGAGTAAGCAAGGGAGAGACTTGTGTACATCTTCAGTGAATTAAACTAATGATAAGATTGTTATATCTTCATCGTATAGCTTTTTAAGGGAAGCGAAGTCGTCTAAGCATTTCTTTGTTTTTAGGAAATACCATAGTTACATGTGAAATGCAGAAGATATACATATATATATATATATATATATATATATATATATATATATATATATATATATATATATATATATATATATACATATATACAGAGAGAGAGAGAGAGAGAGAGACGAGAGAGAGAGAGAGATACGTATATTCGATTTATTTTTCTCTAATAATATAGGTCAACTTATCGCTTGAATGAACTTGACACCGACACGCATTCACCTGAATACTTTTATAAGTATTTTCAGATACATCATACAAGGGCCAATACCTAAGGCAATCTAAGATGTCTTGCCATCGGTACTTACGTTAAGTAATTGAGCAATACCTATGACCAAATACAAATGGAGTGTCTTCAATTACGGTCATTCTCAAGGATTAAAGAGAGTCTTAAAGGTATACCCTAACACCTCCTCTATCCCACCCTCCCTCCCACCCTACCCCAACCGCAACATCCAAATGTCAACCCAATAATCTATTTCATCTTGATTCTTTTAAAAAAATTATAAACTTACAAAATCTCAGAGTGTATTGAAAATGATTCAGTTTTTTTTTTATAAATGACCGTAATATTCTGTTCCAATGTCAAATAATAGCACCATATTAAAAAAAAATAACCGTATAAGATTGGAAACCCAAACCTTCATTTGACCTTTGATCTTTAAGTATGACAATTTAAAAGTTACCAACAACTGGGTTACACGTAATTCGAATATCAATTGTATAACTATGTTAATTTATCATCAACTGACAGACGGACATTTAAAGACCTGACAGACAGAGGGACAGGTCAATTACTATGCACCCCTGGACGGTAAAATGACTAATAAAAGTAATTTAAATTACACCGTATAGAAGAGACGGGTATTAATTGTCTGTAGCTAACTAAACATGCGCTCTGGAATAAAAACTTGAAAAGCGTTTGCCTGTGGGTGCTTTTTGTATAATAAAAAAAATCACGGGTGAATAAACAAAAAATCTACAAATGACCTTTATCAGTCCATTGTTGGATAAAACATCAAAGGCGAAGGTTTAATTCTACAACAACAAAAGGAAAGTATTCTCAGAGCATCTCAAACGGCAATATCAGGAGAAGCTTTTGTTACCTGCAATAAAGCCGAAAACCTTGAGCGACCGACCACAGTACGTAATCACCCGTGGCCAAACCGAATGATATTCCCAGATGTAGCCTTTGATGCTGCCAAATCATTCGGGGACCTCCTCACCATCCCCCACCACCCCAGAACCCCCCCCCACCCCTACAAACAGACCCCCATCCTTTCATTCCAATACCTGTTGGTGGGTCCGCTGCTGAATTCGGGGACTCAAGATTATTGTTTGTTTATATACTTGTTCCTTGGTTACTTAGGTGCCATTCCCCTCCATGATTACTTACTGATGTAGCAGTTAGAGCATGAGCGTTACAGTGTCTAGCGACTGATTTTTGTCTCAAGAAACCCATCCGCGCGCGCGCGTGTGTGTGTGTGTGTGTGTGGATGTGTGTGTATGTATGTATGTAAATGCATACATATATATATATATATATATATATATATATATATATATATATATACATATATATATATATATATATATGTGTGTGTGTGTGTGTGTGTGTGTGTGTGTGTGTGTACAAGTATATGTTTACATATATGAATGACAAAGGCAGGGATCAAAAGATCCGTTTGAAATGGAACATATCCTTGTGCTGTCTTCATAATTTCCCACGAGAACTAAATTTTATCTTCTTTGGCATATCAAGAGAGGAAGAACAATCATATATCTCATATTTGTCAAAATACGTATGTAGTACCTTATAAATTAGTTCAAAATAAGAATAACTAGCTTTATTTTTACTTCTAAGTGACCTAAGTTTCTCCTCTTTTTTTGTTTTTTTTATCATGAATACGTAAGATTCAAATTTATTGGAGTCTTTTGTGATTTTGCTGTTCAATGTGCTCTTATGTAACCATAGGTGTCCGTATGAGACGTGATTTTGTTTTGTGTGTATGAATTAAAGTGTGAAAATCTCCAGCGTATTCCCGCCCTTGACTACACAATTCAAGTAACTGCACGATATATATATATATATATATATATATATATATATATATATATATATATATATATATATATATATATATATATAAATATATATAAGAAATTGTAATAGCCACTATGTCCTCATAACTTCTCAAATTCTTTGCGCTTTTTTGGATACACTTGTCACTACAAAGCCTAGAGCTCCAACTTCATATATTTTTTTTTCTTTTAAGAAATCATGATGTTCAGTAGCAGGAAACGAACCCGTGACAACACGTGGTCAGGTCGGCAAGGTCACCTCGTCGTGATTATAGTATCGTGGGTTCGTTTTATGCTACCAGACATCATGATTAAAAAAAAAAATCTTTGAAGTTAGAGCTCAAGGCTTTGAGTGACAAGCGTATCCAAAAAAAAAGAGCAAAGAATATGAGAAGTTAAGAGGGCACTGGGGATATTACAATTTCATACGTACCTGGTAAAAATGACCAGTAGATTCCATCTATATATAATAATATATATCGATAATATTATATTATATAATCTATAATATTATATATATTATATATATAAATATCTATATACTAATATCATATATAATTATATATTATATATATTGTAATAATATCTATATATATATATTATAATTATCTATATTATTTATAATATATATTATATATATATATATTGTATATATATATTATATTATATATATATATAATATATAATATAATTAATATATATAATGTATAATATCTATATATAATATATATATTATATGTAATATATATATATATATATACTATCTATTATATTATTATATAATAATATCTATATATATACATAATATATATATATATATATTATATAATATATAATATATATTATATATATATAATTATATATACATATATATATATATATTATATATATTATATATATAGATAATATTATACCACACACATATATATATATATATATATATTATATATATATATATATATATATATAATATATATATATGCTTCTCGGGAGTTAGCCTAGAGCAGGTTCGTCAAATTTAATGTCAGCTGGAAAAAAAGAAAATCCATTAATAAAAACAAGGAAACCAAAGAATTTTACGAAATAATATATATTCAAAAAGAGGCTTTAAATTTCTGAAGCATCCGAAACGAAAAGTTCATGACTAGACGGGATTTTCTCTCCGGAAATTCACCAAATGACAAAATTCTTGAGAGACCTCGCTTAAATGCATTGCGTTCGAGCAAACTCGGGCGTTTGCTCAAGCCATGATAAATAGCCGTCTGTCAGGGGGGGGGCGGGAATTCTTGAAAGGACTGCTATGAATATATACACATATATAAATATATATGTATATATATATATATATATATATATATATACATATATATTTATATATGTGTATATTCATAGCATCCTTTCAATATATATATACTATTATATATATATATCTCATGATATATATATATATATATATATGTGTATGTATTTCTATATATATATATATATATATATAATATATAATATATTATAATTAGATATATATATATATATATACTATATATATATATATATATACGTATGTGTTTTGTTTCTTTTGCATCAAAATTATATTCGTTGTTATGTAGTGCCATTCTTAAAGTATCTCCATTCCTTTCAACTGCAAAACTAAATCAATTTCTTACCTGTGAATATAAAAGGTGGCGTATACATCTAATCAACCGTTCTTTCGATAACAACTGCTCCTTATATGAATGACTAAACAGTATTCCCAAGAAATCATTATGAAAATAACACACACACTTGCATTCCATTTAGAAACGTTTCAATAAGTTGCTTATGGGTGGATTTTAGAATAATTAATGATTTCCCCCTCTTCTCGGGTTGCAAATAGCACCCCTGGAACTACCCTAGCCCCGAACAAATAAGTTCAGCAACCGTTTCTTTCTTCTGTTAATTTTTCAAACCTTGGCAAGAAAAAAATTGGGGGTGAGGAACATCAGCTACTAAAAACAAATATCAAATCCCGAACCATATTTGTTCGAGACCAGTTCGAAACACGGTTCGTTTGCCTCGTTGCTGCACGAATCGAATAGCTTTCAGAGGGCAATTGCAGGGAATCGAAATGTGCTTCATTAGGCTCATTCTGATGTTTCTCGACCCCGAACAAATGGGACGGAAATGAGGACATGTCCAGTCAACCAGGAAGGAATCTCTCTCTCTCTCTCTCTCTCTCTCTCTCTCTCTCTCTCTCTCTCTCTCTCTCTCTCTCTCTCTCGCCGGCTGGATTTATGACTATCCGTCAGGGTGATGGATGCCGCTCCTCTGAGATGAACTTTATAGGTCGATAAATTGAAATGGAAACAGAGGAGCAACTTTCTGTGGAAATTCTCTTTATAAAAACGTCAAAGTGGAAATATAATTCTCTTATCTTTTTTTGTGGATGAATTAATAAAGGGATGTTGAAGGCAGAATTATAAAATCGTGTTATGAAATACCATCATCGAAGTAATCGCATTAGTATCAGGTTTTCATCGGAAAGTAAAAAAAAAAAAAAAATGCTGGAAACAGAACAGCAAAAATATAATTCCTCTCATAAAATGTTATAACGATGTTATTTAAATCCCAAGACCAACCTACCTTTTAGTGCAAAAAATTCTTATCATAAAATGTTATAACGATATTATAAATCCCAAAGACCTACCTTTTAGTGCAAAAAATTCTTCATTTATGTACATTAAAACGAGGATAAAATCCTGTACTAAAAAGTTCGTGTAAAGGGATGAATCTTTAAGTTTGAATGATAATTAACATTATTATAAAAGAAAAACTAAAAATGATAAATATCGTTGAAAAATTCCTGATAACATGCTTTTATTGAGTATAGTTGAATACAGAATTTAGGCCAAGGGCCAAGCACTGGGAACTGTGAAGTCATTCAGCGCTGAAATGGAAACTGACAGTGAAAGGTGTGAAAGGCGTAACAGGAGGGAAACCTCAAAGCAGTTGCACTATGAATCAAGTGTTAGGAGAGGGTGGAAAGTAAAATGGAAGAAAAAGTATATGAAAGACGGTACAGTAAAAGGACCGGAAGCGGTTGCAACTAGGGGCCGAAGGCACGCTGCAAAGAACCTCAAGTAATGCCTACAGTGCACCGCATGAGGTCCACTGACGGCACTACCCCCCTGCGGGGATTATGCTTATATTGCTTTCAAGGATATTAACTAATGTTTTTCAGTAGTGTGTGGCGTCATGTAATGGTTACGCATGGAATTATTTTTAATTTTACTTTCTCTTCCTGTACAGAACCGTGTTGTTCGAATGTTAACTTCGAAGTGTCACTAAGGATCTCGATCATTTTTAAATTGTCCGTCTTATTTGGTATACTGATGTCAAGTAAATTCTTGTGAATTCTAGTGACTTCATCAGGGTATTGGTGATTCAATATGTAAATCAGTGATTTGGACTTACTTGTGACAATAATGTTTTTGTAGTTGAACGGTTGGCTGGAGAGGCATGTCCCACACGTCCATGGACACTAGAATTTTGTTGGTGTGTCTTGTGAGTACCAACGTTAACCAACATGTAGCGAGGACAACGATGGGGCACCTAAGAGGGGAATGGTCGGTCCCGTTAATGGTGTCGACAGAAATCGCTAACCGCCTTTTAAAGCTGAAGCAGAGTAATACAAATGGCTTGCTGTACGTGAAGTTTGTTTACAACAACGTTACTGAATTGCTCTGAGCTAACCCACTCATTAATCCTCATTTTTCTTATCATAATTGTCTTAAAGGGTAATTTTGTTATAGCTACTGTTCGAAGGGAAACATTTTCCTCATTAACACTCAGTCTTATTTTGGTCTATTACACTGGTCTGCATGATTTTATTCATTAACTGTATGGTATCTTTTTCGAAATGTATATATGAAAAAACAGTGACTCTTTATTTTATTAATCTATCAGCTTGTCGAGTTATACGGAGACATTACTTTTCTCTTTTTCTATAACATAAGCAAATGATATGGAATTAAATGTTACATCAAATATATTTTTATCAATGAATATCGCTAGAGGCTGCATATATTCACCAGATATATTTTACTATGGCTGTGGGCAATTTCACCTTCAGATTCCAGGAGCCTTAATACTCTTTTGTTGAAGAGTTGTTATTTGGCTTATTTTGGCTGCAAATTAAGAGACCAGGACAAGCCATTTCCGCCTCATAAAGAATGCAAGAGTTGCATCAGTAAGCTCCTATGACCTGTGTAGTATCAATGGTATGGCGGAAGCAGATGAGCCACCATGACGCCTGCTATTTTTGTATGACTAAGTTGGCTGGATTCAAAAAGACCCAAAGATCGCATAATATACAGAAATATTCCTTCAGCAATAAGGTCTGTTCCACATTTAGATGATATTCCTGTACCTGTGCCACCTGAGACTTGGGAAATTTCATCAAATTCTGATACTAGTGAGATGGAAGTAGATTATAAACCACCGGCAAATGAAGATCACAAACACTTCAACCAACTTGAGCTCAATCACTTCCAAAAGAAAGTGTACAGAATTAATTAGTTTTCTGTTCAAATATTTTTGGCCTTATTGAGCAGATGGGGATGTCATGCAAAGCAGATGAATGGAGGCTCTTCAATGATTCTTCGAACAGGAGTTTAGTCTGTTCTTCTCTACAATGGCAACACGACTGAATCTGTGCCAATTGCCCATAGTGTCCAAATATCAGAAACTTACGAAAATATGAAGACACTAGTAACTGCAATCAAGTACCATTATCACAATTTTGTCAAGTGCCAAAGGGAAATGACAAAATGACAAAATAATAAAGTTAGTTGAATTATGTGCATCTAATAACGTATTTCATTCGGGGAATCATTCTACAAGCAAAAATTCGGGTGTAGTATGGGTAGTCCGTTAAGTCCTATTTTTAGCCAATTCGTACATGGAATACTTTGAAACTACAGTAATAAATGCAATAAAACCCAAAAACATGCTGTGGATGAGATACGTGGATGACATTCTAACATTTGGGATAATAAGTGGGGTAATTTTAATGAATTCCTCTCAAAATTAAACGCATTCGTGCCCAGCATCAAATTTAAAGTTGAATGGGAACAGACAACAAAATTCCTTTTCTTGATGTTTTAATAATCAGAGACACGACAGAATACAAATTTACCATATACAGAAAACCAACGTTCTCACTTTCATATATTCACTACTTTAGCTATCATGACAATACTATCAAGATAGGTGTAGCTAGCAACCTATTCTTAAGAGCCTTACGAATTTGTTCCCCAGATTTCCTGGGAAAAAGAATTTGAACTAATTCGCAAGCAACTTTCATCTTTAAAGTATCCTGACCATATAATTGAGAAAGCAATTCAAAAAGCAAACGTAATTTTCTACCGACCCCCTAAAGACAAGACCAGAGACACACCCAACAATAAAATAAAAATTCCCCACCTGGAGACCATTAAGAGAGTAACTCACACCCTTGGGGAAATCCAACCCTTTTGCATACTACCTACCCAAATACCTTAGCCAAATCCCTGATTAACGTCCAACAAAAGACATCTCCCAAAGACTCTGGGGTATATGAGATCCCATGCCAGGACTGTGACCAATCTTACATCGGATTTACAGGTAAATCACTTCCCCAGAGATTAATACAACACAAACGGTCAGTTAGGTATGGACAACAGAACTCGGCTATTTTCAACCATATAAATGAACATAACCATAGAATAAACTGGAATATGTCACGTGTAATTTATAGCAGCAACTGCCGGCACAAGAGTCAAATGATGGAATCGGCCTTAATAAAAGAGAAGCAGGTAATGAAACATCTCAAAAGGGAATTGGATATCAGATATCGTCGACGCAGTGTTCATTCAACCAACGCTTAAGAAGATTAAAGGAAGATATCAGCGGGGGTGACCTAAATTGGCTTACTTGTGGACGAATCTCTTGGTATAAATACCACCTTTTCTGTAAACTTTTCTCATTCATATACCTGAAGAGAGAGACAGCAGTCTCTGAAATATAGTACTTTTCTCTCTACATTTTGGTGTGTTTTTTTTATGGGCTCCTTTTATTAGATGGAATTCTGTTGTTACAGACATTTTTACCAGTCATATATATATATATATATATATATATATAATATATATATATATATATATATATATATATATACATATATATAAAATATATATATATATGTGTGTGTGTGTATGGAAAACATGTTTAATGTGGAAATGTGGAAAAATATTTAATGTTTTGTTTTATTTGCTGATTATTGGAACTATTTTGCTGTTCTTATTAAAATTATTACAAAATATATATATATATATATATATATATATATATATATATATATATATATATATATATATATATATATATATATAAAATTTGTAATAATTTTAATAAGAACAGCAAAATAGTTCCAATAATCAGCAAAATAAAACATTGAACATGTTTTCCACATTTCACAGAATAGACCTATTAAAAAATACATCCTTCCTAAACGCGTCCTTCATATTTCAAAGGACAAACGCTGAAGCGAATGATACTGAGACTCCCTCATCACGAAAAAAAATCATCTTTGCATATGATGGAAGTGATATAATGATAACTCAGCATATGCCAGAGTTTTTTTTTTTTTTTTTTTTTTTACCGTTATCCAATATTTTGCTATTGTACTATTTATTTCTACCGTTATCCAATATTTTGCTATTGTACTATTTATTTCTACCGTTATCCAATATTTTGCTATTGTAAAAAGTAATTATTCCTACATGTTCACATTTGCAAATATACAGCATTTCTGTGCCTTTCAAATCGCATTACTGAAGTATCTTTAAATTCTAGCCATTCCCTCATAAATTACAGGGAAAATTTGTATTACGGTGCAGCTGTTGTATTTCATCGGTAAGACAAATTGCATGCCATTGCATATTAATATCTTAGTATTATCACGTCTGTGTTATTAATAAGCATCTGCAAAACATCTATTGCTGCATGGTCATAATCGCAATAATCCAAAATTGATTTATCTTGAACACTCTGCATCACTCTTAGACTAATCACAGAGCCCTGCCAATTTATATTATTTCCTTGCAAGTCCGTTTTCTCTGATGTGTTGAATTGTTTATTTCAACATTGACAATAAAAACGTGTTGTTTACCTGCTTATTCCAATTTCCTTGAAATTTGTAACATTCTTGATCTGGTATGTTTATAGTCGAATTTCAATCTTTCAAAATATCATTTGCATTATGAGAGGTATATAAATCAAATTTGTGGCTAGGATAGAAACCTGTACTTATTTGCTTTTATTTCTCCTTTACTGAATCTCCAATGTTCAATTGACCAATATTCTTAGACTGGAATTGACTTGTCCACCATCTGTATAAATTTTTTGCCTGTAGATTGTGTGTATCAACGGATTATAATAGAACATAATGAGTTCTACGTAGGTGACTGTTTGCATTAATGGATAGGTAGAAGTGAATCTTGCCGGACTCTACGTATTCATGGATGTTTTCCATATTGTGCCCATTTGATGATACAAAGAAATATGCAGGGACAAGTTAATGTATTCCCTTACTAATCCCAGTTTAATAACAGAGCTTGCAATGTTATATACAGTGCACTAGTAATTCAGGCTTGGAACTTGGCTCAGTTTGAATTACGCAAATTTTGTGAAAAAGAGGAGTGCGTGTGCGTGTGTATGTGTGGAGAGAGAGAGAGAGAGAGAGAGAGAGAGAGAGAGTGATTGCTACTGAGTACAAGCCGTATGATGTCATAACATCCCAAGTCCCTGACGCAGAGAGAGAGAGAGAGAGAGAGAGAGAGAGAGAGAGAGAGAGTGCTACTGAGCACAAGCTGTCTGGCTCTGTAACACCACAAGTCCCTGACGCTGAGAGAGAGAGAGAGAGAGAGAGAGAGAGAGAGAGAAAGAGAGAGAGAGAGAGAGATTGTTAATAAGTACAAACTGTCAGACCCCATTTATATCTTCCCACGTCACTGACGCCGAAACCGATAGATACAGGGAGAAGAAGAAAGACAGAGATCACTACCACGTACAAGCTGTCAGACGTCACCACATCAAACACCTTGGACATTTACGTAGACAGACAGACTGACAGACAGGTCCTACCGACAAGGCCGAGTTGTGTGGCAGAGACGCCCACACCCTAATTGCTCCAGTGAAACGGAGATGCTTCGCAAACTACGAAGGATTCCATTTGCGTTTCTTTCCACCAAGTTCAATTGCTTCTGGGAATCTCACAGATCTTTAAACAACATCGAAACTCTTAGTGGGAGGGTAAAAAATAACTTGGTTTTAACTGTTATGACAACAACGTACTAATGACGTCGTGGAATAAGAGTCAGAATGGCATACATACTCTTTCCGAGAACTCCCTTCTCAACTGCACGACACTAATTAAACATTTTTCCATCATATTCAGACAGGGGCTCGATAATCTTTGCTATTTTTCACAGATAATCTCCTTTTATTTTGTTGATCGTTATCTTTTTCAAGTACTCTTGGATATCAACTGTTTAACGAGAGCAATCTTCATTTAGTAAAATATTAATTTCATGTGGAGAAATGTCTTGACAAATATGCATGCATATATACACACATTTATATATATATTATATATATATATATATATATATATATATATATATATATATATATATATATATATATATATATATATATATATATATATATATATCTATATATATATATATATATATATATATATATATATATATATATACTATAATATATATATATATATATATATATATATATTGTTACGAAGTGCCAAGTATCTGGTTACCATTCATCAATTATTACCTCACCAAAAGCCAGACACCTGAACCCTCATAACATGTATTAAACGACTGAATACTCTAAAGGCAACAGTGATCCCTTAACACTTACCAGTATTGCAGAAAATCAGACTAAGTTCATCAAAAACAGGTGTGAGGTAATCTTGTAAGTAATTAAATTAATCAAAGGGACAATCACTCCATCAACAAACTTTCAAAGTCTAAGTATTCCCCTGATTCTAAGTCACTTCAAGTAAATTGAAGGAAAGCAAATCAATTACCACTCTTTGTTTTTACCTAACAATAAATATAATCAAATGCAAATATACTGGTATAAAAAATAAAAAAAATAACTTATATTTTAAAAAAACAATTTTAAATACAAAATTTATTATCAAATTCAAAATTTATAAGTGAAATTCACAATATCAGGGAAAATTACTGTTACTTGAAAACAAAGTAAAGTTTAATTAATTCTTGAATCAAATTAATTTATCACAAAATTCCAGAAAATTAATTCAATTGAAATTCAAAAGTGTTAGGCAATAATTGAAAATTTGAAATTATTCACAAGTGCTAAACAATAATAAAACTTGAAAAGAATTATAAGTAAATGCAAATTAATTCACAAATGTTAAATTTAATTAAATGTGCAATGATTAAGCAATGAAAATAACTAAGTCAATTAAATGGTGAATGCAAATGGAAATATAAAATAAAAAGGCACACTTCAGTAAGAAAATGAACAAGTGCACAAACAGTGGAACAAACACAACACACAAAAATAGGCAATGTGTAAAAGTGTAAATCTTTTTCACTCAAAACATTGTAACCATCAGTTTTTACCAAACTTTCATAACCACCAGTTATTAGTTATTAGTTAACCAAACCATCATAACCATTAAATATAGTTATTAGTTAACCACTGTTCCTAACAATTATTAGCTATTAGTTATTACCTAACCGTTATTAGTTATTAGTTGCAACTAATAAAAATATAACACACTTTACCTTGGTATAACAATTTCTTTCTTTCTTTGCTGCAGGCTTGATTCACACTTTCACAAAAACCAGGCGCCGTTACGAAGTAATGTTTGTTCAGATTCCACAAAATAAAGCTAAATAACACTAAACAAACTCTAAGAAATATCAAATATGAAATTCTAAGTTACGAGTGACAAATTTACGTTACGTTAATATAATCTCAAGGATGTCGCGGGAGAGAGAGAGAGAGAGAGAGAGAGAGAGAGAGAGAGCGAGAGTGAGAGCGAGATGTTAATGCCTCGAGGTTCTAAGATATAATGAAATCTTCTTCCTTTAGGGAAGCTGGACAGGGCAGATGACAAAAACGTATTTGGCACGAATACTTCCAGAACGTTCGAAATCGGACGCAATCTTCATAAAGAAATGTGCAATCTCCACGTGGGACTCGGCAAAGACATACACGTACAAGACCAGTCGTTAAAAAAAAAAAAAGACGTACTCTACTCGATCGACATGAAGGAGAAGTCTTATCACGTACGATGACAGATTCCCCAAAACACAAATGAAGATTTGAGCACGCTTATCAAAACGCGTTGACATATTTAGGAAAGCAAACGGATCTCGCAGACCCTCCAATCTCAAAGCGTTGACATAAAATGGGAAACAAGCGTAGTTTCGAACGGACAAAGATAATCTCTCTCTTTTTACATTCTACGTTATAATATATATATTCTCTTACATTATGTAATGCACAATCTGAACACACACTTTAAAACATCCTATTCTAAGCTATCTAGGAATCTGAAAAAATGTTACACAATCTAACATGGCATTTCAAAGAGGGGAAATATGCATTTCGAAAGTAGCAATATGATTATCATATATATATATATATATATATATATATATATATATATATATATATATATATATATCGTTTATACTATTATTGGATATCAACTGTTTAATGAGAGCAATCTTCATTCAGTAAAATATTAAATTCTTGTGAAGAAAAAAGTCTAGACAAATGTTTGCACACCCACACACCCACCCACCCACACACACACAACACAACACACACACACACACACACACACATATATATATATATAATAATCTATATATGTATATATATATATATATATATATATATATATATATAGATATATATATATAGTCATCTTGCTTGTTGTCATTAAATTATACTTGATTAATGTTATTGGTTAATTATTGAATCTTTAATATTGTATTAATCTGTTAGTTTGTTTTCATCCTCTCTGTTGGTTTAATTGTTTAACGTTTTGGCTAACGACTGTTTTTTCTTTTTCATGTTTTGAAGGTGTGTGTGGCTTTTTTCCCTATCACCCCCCCCCGTGGCCGAGGGATAGTGTACTACTCCTATGTGAGTTTGAAACAGTTGTTCTCTGGATCTTCGCCCGGGCACTTTAATTACTTGCTATGACCGCTGCTTTGATATTGATTCCTGCTTTGAGAATTTTTACATCCTGCACATGTATATTGGATCTGCACTTGCCTGCAGCTTCAGGATTTATCTCCTGTTCATCTAGTACGCCCTTGGTCCATTTATTAAAACCAAGGGGACCTCGCTGTCCAATGGTACGGTATATTATACCCCCTTTATATGAGTTGCATTCACAACTTGTTTGGATCATGGCCCAGGTGTTAGTGGAGATTTATGCGGCGGTGTGATTGGGCCCTTATCTTCCAGCCACCCTGTGTTAGTCTCCAGACTAGGAGATCTTTAATTTGAGGGGATCACGGCTTTATATTTAAAAGACCACCTTAGGATACATTAGCGTGTATGTATTAGGCTATTCTCTCTTTTTGATTTCTCCTCCTTTCTGGACCCCCTCCTTTTTGTGTTTGAGTGTGTCGAATTCTATTGTTAGTTGGGTGATTGATTTTTGTTTCGTGTTTAATTAAATATAATTGGTTTTCATATTGTTTGAGTATTTAGCAGTTAAGGCGACATTCCTTCCTTTATATTTATGTATCAAATTGAGTAATTTTTTGAGCGTTTATTTTCACCCCCTGAATTGGTTGTGGTGGTAGAAAAGGCCATCACAATATATATATATATATCATTATATATATATTATAATATAATAATATATATATATATAATTATATACTATATCATATAGTATATGTATATATATATATATATATTTATCATATAATATATATCTATGTATGTATGTTATTTATTTGTTAATTTGGAAATACATATTATGTGTGTACGTATATCTGTGTGTTTAAGGATTTGTCTGCCTGTGTTTGTGTCTGCCTGTGTATGTGTGTTACATGCCATTTTCGAGTCAGCGTTACCCACCAGAGTCCACTTACTATCAGGTATGTAATTCGCTAATTAGGTCAACGTAAATATAATGGATTTCAGCGAAACGTAAGTTGATATTTGGATAAGTTATGCAAAGGATGAAAGTAATATTTAAATAAATTTATAACATTGATAATAACTGATTTGATTCGTATAGCCAACTGAGAAACAGAACAACAACAACAACAATAATAATAATAATAATAATAATAATAATAATAATAATAATAATAATAATAATAATAATAATAATAATAATAATAATAATAATAATAAACATAAAAAGGAGCCTTTAATTAAGTTGAATTAAGTTCTCTGGCATAGATAGTCGGATGGGTAAGGGTAAGCACGGGTCTAGCAACCTAATCCCTAAAAAAGGTTACAACAAACTCACTGTCTATAAAACCTAGACAATAAATAAAAAATGAGAAAAGCAACAACAAATTCCTTTATCGCTCAGAAATAATTACTTCTCTCGATCTCAATTCAGAATCCAAAATGAGACGAAAGGAAATGAATCATAATAAAGACTTCATGAAAATATAAAATATGACATCTGAGCAAATTCACTGACACTTTATCAGGACACTGGATATCATCGATGGCGGAAAACGAGATTCCCTTTGAAGGCCATCATGCATGATATAATTGCAATCATTAAGCCGTAGTGACTTCAAGGAGTTATTAATTAACTTCAAGGTTATTTTTCGCCGAATCAGCTATTCCTCACGTCTGAGTAATATGGAGTTAATGATGTTTATGTCACATGGATTATTATTATTATTATTATTATTATTATTATTATTATTATTATTATTATTATTATTATTATTATTATTATTATTATTATTGTTCTTTATCTTCAGCTTTTGCTATCCTTATATGGAGTCAGTTTGTTATTAGTCTTCTCCATCTTGTGCCATCATGCTCCATTACCTCACTCACGTTCCTCTCCTGCATGTCCCTATTAACTGTGTCTCTCCATCTGATTTTTGGTCTACCTCTCCTCCTTGTTCCGGGCACTTCCATGTTCATGGTTCTTTTACATACAGAATCCTCCTCTCCTCTCATAACATACCCAAAGCATTATTATTATTATTATTATTATTATTATATTATTATTATTATTATTATTAAGAAAAAATTACCATGTCTGTATAATTTTTAAAATAAATTAGTGTAACACTCAACAATTATATCAACGCTCTGATTTACTTTAAAAAGTATCTACCAGAACTGTTACTTCATCTTTTGTATCTTCAAAAACGTGATTGTTATTTTTATAACAATCTTATCATTAAAATAATCTCATATATTGTTGAAGCCATAGCTCAGGAATTGATCATTTGGCTCAAGTAATGAAGGTTCGTGAGTGGAGCCGAGGTCACCGTGCCTCGGTGGAGCCCGGTCTATCATTCTCCAGTCGATCTAGCTCTGATTGGGTACTAGAAAATGAGCATCTGTTCAACAACGTTACTTCTCCAGTAAGCTCCTTCAGGATTGAACGGAAGGCTTCCTTTTAAAACAACACCAGATAGCTTTCAATAGCTTTTATAAGCTCATTTCGGAGCTTGTCTGGAAGTATGGGTGAATATTACAATGGAAGCACTGGGCAGTTGAGGAGTCACTGAAGTCCTGATTTCTCCTCTGTGCGTTGGTTCGAATCCCCGAGAGGATGATATTATCATCAACTAAAAAATTTCCCCCTTCGGTTAATATATATGAAGATATATTAATTCCGAGGTAGAGCGAATTGGAAATTAAAGGACATTTGTAGCTTAATGCATGTATATGAATACGGTGATGGTGTACGTTTTTGTGTGATTATTTGCCCAACGGTACATAATGTAAATTTAAAAGTCCTCCGTACCTAATATACCTTGTGCCGAGTTCTTTGCAGGAAAGGGTCAAGGCCTCTAGTCGTGTTCGGCAAAATTGAAAAGTTACTCTGCGTGCAGTCAAAGGAAAAGAGCTCGAAGGGTCTGGATGTTGGCCTGAACTTTCTTTTGCTTTTAATCTTGCAAATGGAAGTCAGAGATAAAATCGACCTGGGTCTCGTTGAATCCCAAATTCTTTCGGTTTGCGGAAATTCCGGTGGTCATTTTAATGTGACGATAATTTACGGTGATAAAAGAGCCAGTTCAAGGACCAAAAATCTAAATGTCATTGTCATTGGTATAGTTTTTGTTATACTTATTCCTATCTTTAGTTGTCAGAAATTAAATTAAATTTACGAAGTCACTGTAGCATTATACATACATAAATACATACATACATACACATATATAATATATATATATATTATATATATATATATATATATATATATATATATATAATACTATATATACACATTAAGTTACAATGATGTATTAATTTATTTTTATCTCTGAGAGTAAAATAAACATATACTCGTATTATATATAATTATTTATATATAATATATATATATATATATACTATATAATATATTATATATATATATATATATATATATATATATATATAATACGAAAGCTTGTAACTTTTTTTGAATAAATAAGTCCGCAAGATACAATTGTGTATAAGATATATATATATATATATATATATATATATATATATATATATATATATATATATATATATATATATATATATATATATATCTTATACACAATTGTATCTTGTGGACTTATTTATTCAAAAAAGTTACAAGCTTTCGTATTATATATATATATATATATATATATATATATATATATATATATATATATATATATATATATATATATATATATACGAGTATATGTTTATTTTACTCTCAGAGATAAAAATAAATTAATACATCATTGTAACTTAATGTGTATTATGTATATATATATATATATATATATATATATATATATATATATATATAGTGTATATATATATATATGTATGTATGTATGTATTTATGTATGTATAATGCTACAGTGACTTCGTAAATTTTAATTTAATTTCTGACAACTAAAGATAGGAATAAGTATAACAAAAAACTATACCAATGACAATGACATTTAGATGTCCTTGAACTGGCTCTTTTATCACCGTAAATTATCGTCAGCATTAAAATGACCACCGGAATTTCCGCAAACCGAAAGAATTTGGGATTCAACGAGACCCAGGTCGATTTTATCTCTGACTTCCATTTGCAAGATTAAAAGCAAAAGAAAGTTCAGGCCAACATCCAGACCCTTCGAGCCTCTTTTCCTTTGACTGCACGCAGAGTAACTTTTCAATTTTGCCGAACACGACTAGAGGCCTTGACCCTTTCCTGCAAAGAACTCGGCACAAGGTATATTAGGTACGGAGGACTTTTAAAATCACTATTAGGAATAAAATAGAAACAAAATGCTGTTAGAGGGGGAAGAGGTGTGTATGGCAGCGTGTCTAGACTGAAGAACGGTACTATGGCGAGAGTGGTGAATTTTGCAAAGAACAAAGCAAGCAACATACAAATCAAAAAGGCGCTAAAATCAGAAGTCAGCAGTTGCCAAACACTGTGGGAAAGAGACCACAAAATAGACGGGCAACACTGGGGGACGGATTCGAAGACAGCATATTAAGAAAATCATATACTCCACAACAGAGAAGATACGCACACAAGAGAAAATGAAAGAGAACGGTCAAGGTCACAAGGACGGACCCAAACAGGAGAAGCAGTTTAATTAAAAGATCAAGAAGCCAACACATATAAATACAGCTGGTCTACCTTCTGCGGTCATTTCATGGATACTTGATAAATGAAGACCGGTTGTCCTTGAAAGCTTGTAACTTTTTTGAATAAATAAGTCCGCAAGATACAATTGTGTATAAGATATATATATATATATATATATATATATATATATATATATATATATATATATATATATATATATATATATATGTATATATATATATATATATATATATATATATATATATATATATATATATATATATATATATATATATATATATATATATATATATATATATCTTATACACAATTGTATCTTGTGGACTTATTTATTCAAAAAAAGTTACAAGCTTTCAAGGACAACCGGTCTTCATTATCAAGTATCCATGAAATGACCGAAGAGGTAGACCAGCTGTATTTATATGTGTTGGCTTCTTGATCTTTTAATTAAACTGCTTCTCCTGTTTGGGTCCGTCCTTGTGACCTTGACCGTTCTCTTTCATTTTCTCTTGTGTTTGTGCGTATCTTCTCTGTTGTGGAGTATATGATTTTTCTTAATATGCTGTCTTCGAATCCGTCCCCAGTGTTGCCCGTCTATTTTGTGGTCTCTTTCCCAACAGTGTTTGGCAACTGCTGACTTCTGATTTTAGCGCCTTTTGATTTGTATGTTGCTTGCTTTGTTCTTTGCAAAATTCACCACTCTCGCCATAGTACCGTTCTTCAGTCTAGACACGCTGCCATACACACCTCTTCCCCCTCTAACAGCATTTTGTTTCTATTTTATTCCTAATAGTGTTTTTGTAACTACCTATTAATTTGAAGTGATCTAGTTTCCTGTTGTTGGGTTTAATGCGTCGTTGTCTAGGACGATGATTATTTTCTCACCTTTTAAATATTCCTTTTCTCTCCCTTTTCTCTCCCCAAAATAGCTTCTTATTCTGGATGTGTGCCTGCTCCCACCAATACTTCCGGTATCCTAATCTCCTAAAATTCTCCCTCTGGTATTCCAGCTCTTCATCTAAGAATCATCTTATAAGCCCTAATGGCCAACCCTGTCGTTGCTCCCATTCTAATTTCTTTCCTATGACTAGAGAACCTATGTTTGTTTAAATTACTGTGTCTCCTTCCTGTATACCTTGAATTTTAAATTTTCCCCTTCCCTCTTTACCAGTACATCGAAGAAAGGAAATTCTCCCTTCTCTTCTTCTATAGTGAACTTAATTTGTTCATTTAATTTATCTACGTTTTCTAGAAACCTTGTGTAGTCTTCTCATTTCTCTTTTGCAAATAATCAAGATGTCATCCACGTATCTTATCCATTTTATGATGTTTAAGTTCCCTTTCTTCAATCGTTTCAAACTAATCCATAAGCATGTTAGCTATGGACGGCGAAAGACGGCCACTGTCATCAATTTTATCAAAACGGCATGATCTAAATCACTTGTATAAACCGCTTCCTTCGTGTTTTTTATTACTTCCATCGTCTTTTTGACTGGTACATTAGTGAACAGGGAAGTTTCATCCAAACTCGCAAATTTACAATCTTTTACGTTAATGTTAGATATTTCATTTATAAAGTCCATGTTAGATGAAGAGCTGGCATACCTGAAGGAGAGTTTTACGGGAGTAGGATACCCTAAATATTGGTGGGACACATCAAGGTAAGAAACACTACAAACTACTTTGGGGAGAGGGAAGGGAGAGGGAAGAAACATTTGAAAGGGAAGAAAATAATTATAGTTCCGGAAAACAACATTAATACACCCATCA
>NC_087202.1:18146344-18156344 GCF_015104395.2 Macrobrachium nipponense
CGTAATATCCTGTATTTACGGACTCACTGTCTGTTGTTCGAACTTCCCTAATGAGAAGTCCGGATAAGCGAGCGCTTACAGATACCTCTATAGTTATAAAAAAACATTGATCTGTATCTAGCGTAATTGTAAGATTCATCTAGGGGTATACAAAATATTATCTTACATCCTGCAAAATAAGGCTGTGTTTATCAAATGAAAATCCTATAAACCTTCAAACATATTGAAATCCGTTTGAAACAAAAAGAGACAGTTAATCAGATAATAAACTTATATAGAGGAACTATACATTTGTCTCATAAATCGTAACATTGTTCAAATGACCCAACAGAATTCTCCACACCGCAGTCGCACTTTGCACGCAAAATCTCGAGAAGCATGCACCCTCGAATGTCTTAGTGCGTGTAAAAAAGACTTTGCTGGGAAATGAAATTTTAATCCTTCCCGACACTCTGAAATATAACGATTTCCGCGAACAAAGCCCTAGACACGGTTGACTCGCTGCAAACAAGTTAATATAGTAATCCACAAAAACCTATACATATAAATATTCGCATTTCTTTTATGTTGCTAATTTTTAATCCCGCCCCAACCAGTCGTGGATGAATCTCTCTGATAATCTATCTAAAGTAATATCAGTAAAGTCATTCAAGCAGAGGTGATTCAGCAGAAATTTTTTTTATCTTTTACCTGAATACCAGGAAGTTTCTCCACTAGCGAGTGATCTCTGGGAAAAACGGATGTAATTTAACACAAAACACGGTCTAAGGACAAACATAAAGCTATTTATGTACCTTCGTATAGATTCTCATGAAATTTCAAAATAGAGATAAATGACGAAGTTGAAAAATGTTAGTAATAGGAGTCATTAGGAAATCAAATAAGCCCATATAATTTTCCCTCAAATGTCATGCATAAAAGATCGGATTTCGCGTATCTGCGTAGATTCTGTCGCTTAAACAAGGAAAACGACTCCCGATAGTTTCCAGTGTGATGTACCGACGACATCTTATCTCTGTTAGGTTAGAATAAATTTTTTTCACCAACTTGGACTTACTTAAATGCTTTTACCAGATACCATTACCTAAGTGATTGTACCTCATACACCGTTTTGTTTTCCAGCACATCAGGGGACATTATCAATTTTTACGTATGGCCTCCGGCTTACGTTGCGCCCCAATTATAATATAGTGTTTGGAGACTTTTAAGGGAAGCCCTACATGCTTTATTATGGTTGATCTTGTAATCTTTTCTAATACCTTAGAAGTACATTCACATTAAAGTGGAGCTAGTGCTACAGAGACAAAGACAAATAATCTCAGAGTAAAATATCTAAATGTGAGTTTTTAAAAACCGAACATGTTTATTTAGGTTTTATGTGTCTAGTCAAGGTCTTAAAGTAGTCCATGGTAAGGTGTCGGCTATTCATAACTTTTCGGTACTTATTAACGTAAAAGGGGGATACAGCACTTTTGCGCTGTAGTGGGTATTACAATCGTATGTAAATATGTAACTCTTCAATCATGACAGCTCCTTTAACAGATCTTACGAAGAAGAGCGTAGATTTATTATGGTCTGAAAAGCATCAACAGGCGTTCGATATCTTAAAAGCGTAAAATGCAGCTTACCTAACTTAAAAATCCCTGATTTAAATAAGGAATTTTTTTTTATTGCAACAGACGCCTCAGACCAAAGGGTAAGAGGGATACTACTTCAGTAATATGATAAACAGTTCTTCCCTATAGCTTTTTATTCACGTAAACTAAAGGCCTCTGAAAGTAAATATGCAGTAATAGGCAAGGAAGGGCTAGGTATCTTTAACACTAGTACATTTTAAGTTCATAATCTATGGCTATCCTGATAAAGTCCTTACTGAACATGAGTCCTTTACCGAGTTTTTCAAAGGCTTTAATCACAGTCCAAAAGTCTTCTAATAACGATAGCTTGATCGCTTCTGCCAATGATGATGGCTAATCCTATTCCTCTACATGATAAAGCTTAGGTAAAGAGGTACAGGTCTTCTAATGACGATCGCTAACTCTGTTCTGCTTGTCTACCATCTCTGTTACAAGTTATGAAGGAACAGACAGTAGTTCGAACATATGAACATACATACAAATGACATAGTTTCATACGAACACACAATCAAATGAGACACGCTACAGATCACGTAGGCCGTTTGAATTATAGGTCGGGGTAGTTGTCTCAAGCAGGGAGCTTGGACTAATGTTTATAAGCAATTGAATGACTACAGGTGACGGCATGTTATCTTAGCCTACATACTTATTGTATACGTCATCTTTAGCGTCTCTAGTCTGATCACATTCCTGCAAGCAATCTTTTATATATATGGACTAACATTCCATATTTTTATTATGTAAACACTTACATTAGCTCGGTCAGCTCCCAAACCACACCTACTGAATATTACTCAAACTTGACTTGCATTTGACTTATAGAGTGTGATATATTTTCGACTCTGTTATATATATATATATATATATATATATATATATATATATATATATATATATATATATATATATATATATATATATATATTAGGGCTTGTGCCTTGTATGATAAGGCGCCCTATGAGGTAATGTTAGACTAGCGATAATCTTACGCTAAGTCGGTTGGTATTGCACTTCCATCTTCAATGGAGTGTCTGGGGGTTTGTAGATCATTTACGAAGTCGGTATTATCTTGTTTGTTATTACGACGATGTGTTAAACTCATGGTGAGGAGGTTCTTGTAGAAAACACGAAATATAAAACTATATGTATTCTTCTGAAGTTTTACATGGTGAAGATCAGATATGATTGTACAAGTCTTCTAATAACGATAGCTTGATCGCTTCTGCCAATGATGATGGCTAATCCTATTCCTCTACATGATAAAGCTTAGGTAAAAAGAGGTACAGGTCTTCTAATGACGATAGCTAACTCCTGTTCTCCTGTCTACCATCTTTGTTACAGTTATGAAAGGAGCAGACAGTAGTTCGAACATATGAACATACATACAAATGACATAGTTTTCATACGAACACACAATCAAATGAGACACGCTACAGATCACGTAGGCCGTTGAATTATAGTTGGTCGGGGTAAGTAGTTGTCAAGCAGGGAGCTTGGACTAATGTTATAAACAATTGAATGACTACAGGTGACGGCATGTTCAACTTAGCCTACATACTTATTGTATACGTCATCTTTAGCGTCTCTAGTCTGATCACATTCCTGCAAGCAATCTTTATATATATGGACTAACATTCCATATTTTTATTATGTAAACACTTACATTAGCTCGGTCAGCTACCAAAACTAGCTACTGAATATTACTCAAACTTGACTTGCATTTGACTTATAGGAGTGTGATACAGACACTATGTGAATATATATATAATATATATATATATATATATATATATATATATATATATATATATATACATATATATATAAATTGTAAATAAAAAATTCATGGTGTACATGAATTGATTCAAGTAATAAAATATAAAACAATGATATTGGTAAATAATAGTGATCACGGATATATAATGATACAGTTTTTCACTTCATCTCATTAAGATACATATACTACAGAAAATACTAATGTACTCTGATAATTGCATAGAATGAAGATTAATATGATAAAAATCATATTTTAACTGATAAAAAATTTCATATATGAATTGATAAAATCATTAATGTTTTATGCTGATTGATTCGTTGATTTTTATGCTAAATGTATATACTGATACATTAATCAATATACTAACTCATATAACTGCAGATATTGGTAAGATAAAAGGTAACAGTTATTGACCTTATAGGCTACCTGATTTAATAGTTTATAGGCCATATGTTTTATAACATTGTATATGGATTCATATAATTATGATTAATATATGTGCACTTTAAATAGATTCCTATTGCGTACACGCAAAGATATATTTCGATTCCGTTATTTTGAGCATGATACTATTTATATATAGGATACATGACCGAGGTTATACTACTTCACTTTTAACTAACGTTCGAACACTTTTTCGTCCATTACACAGTTGTCAGACAACCACCTATAATCCCAATGAAACGGCCCCTATTTTCACCAGGGTTAAAAACAAGGGAAAATTTTGCCTGGGCGGGTGCCAACGTTCTATTTTTGCGCTCATACTTATTCTCTGCATCCTAAGCTACACGATTACGTTCGCGATGAATAAAAAAAACATCCCCAGCACGAGTCCTTCGCCAGCAAAGTAGAGTTGAATATCCTTCGGGTCGTAATTGTCGAAGTATGTCCCTTTCGTAGTCGATTCCGACAGCCGCCGGAGCATTCCGCATTAAAACGAGATTAACGACGAGATACGGTGTCGGTCGAAGAAGTCCATGAAAAATCCTTTCACATTGTAGGCGGTTGTTACTTGACTGTAGTCGTCCGCTACGACGAACGATTTTTTGAAGTTGCGATGTGAAACTCTCGTACTGCAGGATACTGTAACCAGGTTCCATTAATCAGCCTGCAAGTGAAATTATACTTGTCACAAGGGCAAAGTAAATTCAGACGACATCCAAATACAGGGGAGGGAAGAGAGCCATTTAGACCACTCTTAACCCACATGAATTCGCTGATATTTTGGAATTCAAAAGAGTCCGCTGTACAAACTTTTTATCCATGGCATTAACAATGAGTGAACCTATCCAGGTCTATGATGACTGTAAAAATACCATAATTATAAAAAATAAACACGATATTCAATACGAATCTCAAAGAAATTCGATATTACTGGTAGTAAGTTACTAGACAAAGAAGTGGAAAAACGAGCTAATTGTAAGATTGCCAGGCAACATAAGAGTCAAAGAGCAAGATTAATCATGATTCTATGTGCCCTAACAAAAGTTTCATATTCAATTTTCTCGTGCGCATCCTCTGAGGTTAACTTTTAAAACATTATTAATAGGTAGGAGATGCAACGAAAAAAAAAAACCACTATGTAACTAATTTCTAAATAAACTTTGGGTTTTTCAAGAAAATGTAATATTTTCCCATGAATGTGATTTACCTGGATTGTAATAAGCTAATGTTGCAAGTAAATAATCCATATCCATATCGTGATACTTCTAAATGTCTATGAGGTTCAGAAAAAATTAATTCATTTTGATGTTATAGAAATTCTATTTCCTTATTTTGTTTATTAATTTTAAAAATGATGATTGCAAGTTGCATTGCGCACACCGATAGACACTTGTACCTAACGTCCTGCCTTGCCCATGAGAAGTCGGGCTAAGCATTCCTTTCTCCAGTCAATCTGTTTTTGCAAGCAGAGACGACACACAGATGAAGCCTGTGTAAGCAGATTATTGGGGTTAAAAAGGAACAAATGCTGATACGGCAATGATGACGTCGTCACTTGGCAGGAGATTGCTCTCAGCCAGCTAAGAGTTACGTTACTTGCTATAATAAATACGACTTTAGGATAAATTTTTTGTTTTTTAATACTCGACCCACATGAGAAGAATGTCTGAAAAAAAAAACAGTACCAAAATTGAACAATATATTAGTTTCATGTTGGAAAACTGCTAAATTGTAATTATGTTAAATTAAATATTCCTTATTCAAACTATATGAAAAAGGTTTCCATACAAATTCTATATATATTATTAGCCCTGGTATAAAGATTCATATAGGATTATTTCATAGATAACATTTTCACTTCTAGACTCCTGACTTTAAAATCTCTTTTATTTTGTATTTTATTATTTTATTATTATTATTTTATTTATTTTTTATATATTAATTTTTTTTTTCATTGACTACGAATATAAATCACCGGGACAGACAATATGTCAGTAGGTTTTGATATGTGTTTGAACTTTTAGCTTATTTGTCATTACTAAAGCGTTAAGTTAGAGTTCAAATCTTTACGCATATATATTTTGGATATTTAATTATCTATGGTTACGTTTTGCTTATTGAATTTATCGTGATTCCTTTTTTATTATAATTTGTAACCCTTCCGACTTCTTACGGAGTTGTATTATTATTGACTCCACTTGTATCCATATTTATTTTATATTTTTTTTTATTTATTTATTTATATATAATTTTTTTTATATATATTTGATAAATTAATGGTTGGCTTGAATATGTGGAAAAGTGTTTCTAGCGGCGTACCGTATAAGGCTACTTGCGGCATCAATTCTATAGATACAAGATAATAAATGATCAAGGTATTTAAAACCGCGAGAACCGCTATAATCCAGTTCGGATCCAATATCACGAGTTGTAACTCGTAAGACATCGACACTTCCTATTTAATTATCCGGTATTCTACCAAAACCGATTGACTCTGGGTGATAAAATATATTATTGGTTTTCTTAATGGAAAGGAATTCACACAACGTGTTAAGGAGATTATTATTGATTTACACCACCCGAGTCACAGATTATTGTGTTGAATTCCATATTTACTGATTTAGCACTCATAAATATTCCTAACGCACTCAATTGCGGTGTTTGTTTTTTGGTGCTATTAATTCTATATAACGTGTCAAGGAACTATTAACACTAAGAAGTGTTTATTCCTCTCAGACTCATAATTCTGTTAATAATTCTACGTATTTTCTTTCAAGGATTGATTTGGCACGGGATAGGCCCTTAAACTGACAGGTGTCTTAGTGTATCCCTTGTTTTCATGACACGTGTTATAATCAGATATGTGCTTTTTATATATCTGTAAGCATTGTAGGCCAGTAAAACAGTGATTTGGCTTTCTGTGACATACTAGGGAACCACTGGATGACGGAATGCAACCAGTTTATGACGATTGGTATGAAAGAGATTATTACTAATACCTGGTCGTTAGTCATCGCTGTGTTCTTCGGGTTTTCCTAGTCACAGACCTACATAGAACATTACATTTGATTACATTATTCTGATACACATACTATAAATATACTTTTGCTTTAGGGTTTTTGCTCGAAGTGTTTATTGTTTTTGCCTAGCCACTGACCCTGTTTCCGTTTCGAAGTGTTTATTGTTTGGTGTTTATTGTTTTGCTTATCGCTGTTGACACTTGCTTTGTTCAGTTTGTAACAGTTCTGCGCTCCGACCCAGATATTCAATGCTCGCGATCTCTTGGGTTAAGGAATTTTCTTGTTAGATACGGTTTTTTTAACAATAGGCACGGACCTGTTTCTATATCTTTTAGTCCAATTAATGGTTCTTTGCTGTATGGGTTGCGGGATTGCGGGATAATGCGTCAGCTATGATATTTGCTTTCCCAGGTAGATATCTTTATCTTGGCTCCAATAACCTGAATGGATCATTTGTCACCGAGTCCTTTTGGACTGTGATTAAAGCCTTTGAAAAACTCGGTAAAGGACTCATGTTCAGTAAGGACTTTATCAGGATAGCCATAGATTATGAACTTAAAATGTACTAGTGTTAAAGATACCTAGCCCTTCCTTGCCTATATTCAGAGGGCTTTAGTTTACGTGAATAAAAAGCTATAGGGAAGAACTGTTTATCATATTACTGAAGTAGTATCCCATCTCTTACCCCTTGGTCTGAGGCGTCTGTTGCAATAAAAAAAAAGTTCTTATTTAAATCAGGATTTTTAAGTTAGGTAGCTGCATTTTCCGCTTTTAAGATATCGAACGCCTGTTGATGCTTTTCAGACCATAATAAATCTACGTTCTTCTTCGTAAGATCTGTTAAAGGAGCTGTCATGATTGAAGAGTTACATATTTACATACGATTGTAATACCCACTACAGCGCAAAAGTGCTGTATCCCCCCCTTTTACGTTAATAAGTACCGGAAAGTTATGAATAGCCGACACCTTACCATGGACTACTTTAAAGACCTTGACTAGACACATAAAACCTAGATCAACATGTTCGTTTTTAAAAAACTCACATTTAGATATTTTACTCTGAGATTATTTGTCTTTGTCTCTGTAGCACTAGCTCTACTTTATGTGATGTACTTCTAAGGTATTAGAAAAGATTACAAGACCAACCATATAAGCATGTAGGGTATTCTTAAAAGTCTCCAACACTATATTGTAATTGGGGTGCAACGTAAGCCGGAGGCATACGTAAAAAATTGATAATGTCCCCTGAGTGTTGTTGAAAACGGTGTATGAGGTACAATCACTTAGGTAATGGTATCTGGTAAAAGCATTTAAGTAAGTCCAAGTTGGTGAAAAAAATTTATTCTAACCTAACAGAGATAAGATGTCGTCGGTACATCGCACTGGAAACTATCGGGCAAGTCGTTTCCTTGTTTAAGCGTCAGAAATCTACGCAGATACGCCAAGTCCGATCTTTTATGGCATGACGTTTTTAGGGAAAATTATATGGGCTATTTGATTTCCTAATGGCTCCTATTACTAACATATTTCAACTTCGTCATTTATCTCATTTTGAAAGTTGCAGTGAGAGTCTATACGAAGGTACGTATATAGCTTTATGTTTGTCCTTAGACCGTATTTTGTGTTAAATTACATCCGTTTTTCCTCAGAGATCACTCGCTAGTGGAGAAACTTCCTGGTATTCATGTAAAAGATAAAAAAAAAATTTCTGCTGAATCACCTCTGCTTGAATGACTTTACGGATATTACTTTAGATAGTATATCAGAGCGATTCATCCACGACTGGTTGGGCGTGATTAAAAATTAAGCAACAATAAAAAACAAATGCGATATTTATAACTTCCGTATCCACGATATGTATACTTTTAGGGCTTTGTTCGCGGAAATCGTTATATTTCAGAGTGTCGGGAAGGATTAAAATTTCATTTCCCAGCAAAGTCTTTTTACACGCACTAAGACATTCGAGGGTGCATGCTTCTCGAGATTTTGCGTGCAAAGTGCGACTGCGGTTGTGGGAGAATTCTGTTGGGTCATTTGAACAATGTTACGATTTATGAGACAAATGTATAGTTCCTTTATATAAGTTATTATTTGATTAACTGTCTCATTTTTGTTCAAACGATTTTAATATGTTGAAGGTTTATAGGATTTCCCTTTGATAAACACGCCTTATTTTGCAGGATGTAAGTTAATATTTTGTATACCCTAGATGAATCTTACAATTACACTAGATACAGATCAATGTTTTTATACTATAGAGGTATCTGTAAACGCTCGCTTATCCGGACTTCTCATTAGGGAAGTTCGAACAACAGACGGTGAGTCCGTAAATACAGGATATTACATGTACTAAAGGAATAAACAAGATATTCTAATTTTTACGGCGCGTACAGTCGGGCTTTATCCACCACTACTTATAATAACTTACGTATTAAAAAAAAACGAAAACCTGCTCTGATTACTTTATACGGTCGTGTGTTTTCATAGGAAAAATCCTTTTTAATTCAAAAAAGATATCGTATGTATGAACCAACATCGCTTTTCCCCACTCTGCTAGAGTCGCTATTGTATGGAATTTGCTATGCTTTGAACACTTTGGCAGTTTTTGATCTGACCTGACCGCTTGAACTAGGTGACACAGTCACCGAGTTTGCTTTTTTGGTTCTGAACGGGCTACTGTTTCTATTTTTTTTTTTTTTTTTTTGTAATAATTAAGATCCTTCTCTTTATTACCATCGGCAACGTATTGTGTGTTTTTAGCATTATGTGCTGGTTACGTATAAAGCAATGAATGACGAACTATTAGGAACTGAGCGATTACTAATAAGACAAGTTATCACTACTGCATTCAATATTAACTGTTTGTACTTCATTCTTGCTAAAATTTGAAATAGTGAGGGATCCTGGTCAGCGCATTTAGCCTGATGAAAGTTTTTTACGACATGTTATTCCTTGCAATCCAGCCATATTTTAAAAGTTAAGTGAGTCATTGAGGTTCGATATTTTATATAACAACTCAAAAAACTCAAGGCTAAAACTGCGAACGGGACTTTGCAAAGGGAGCATTTATTGTCATGACCCGAAATAGTGTTACCTCTAATTTATCTAGATTTGTACGGGT
>NC_087202.1:18161344-18163844 GCF_015104395.2 Macrobrachium nipponense
CTGGGTGAAGTTTTTGTTATGAAACAGCTGTGTAAGAATGATGATCTAATGAAAAACTCTGGTAGAATGAAATAATAAAGGTAAGCTTAGGTAGGTGTTGAGGATGTTTGATAGTGACAATAGTCTGCTTAGAGACATCAGAAGTATTCATGTGGAAACGTAACTCGTGAGAATATAGAGACGAAGAATTG
Organism: Macrobrachium nipponense; assembly: GCF_015104395.2. Taxonomy (NCBI): domain Eukaryota; kingdom Metazoa; phylum Arthropoda; class Malacostraca; order Decapoda; family Palaemonidae; genus Macrobrachium; species Macrobrachium nipponense. The sequence goes on from NC_087202.1 coordinate 18,161,536, forward strand.
GTTTAGTGGAAAAAAAAGTTGGTCTCACGTTAGAAGTGGACCGTTAAAAGCAAAATGTGAAAGATTGTGGAATATGCCAAAAAAGCACCCGTCACAAGAATCGCATACGTCTGACAGATGTTTATTTCAGTTTTTCTTCCACTTTTTCAAAATTTGCCCAGTATCTTTGAGAGCTCTGGTTTTCTTGACGTGTATTAACGCATGATTTCCAGTGACCTTGAAAGCTGACAAGAGTTCCTAAAGGGACAGTTGAGATTAACTTGTGGATTAGAAGTTGTATTCCGAAAGTTAATCTATTATAAGAGAAGCAACCAGATCAAAGACTGGTGCCCCTCCGTGCTGCTTTATATTTGAGTAATGGGTTGATGAGAGACTGTAAAAAGAGAACAATTCGGGATCCTAAACACATAAAAATGAGCCAACGGTTTAGCTGATCTGCTGACGACAGCATAGCTTTTTTGTTAAAGTAAAAATTGTGGACATTAACTGAATGGTTTACAAGCGAATCATCATAGCTCTCGTTATCTGTTTCTCTCCCACATATAAGCGCTTACTATCTATCTATCTATCTATCTATCTATCTATCTATCTATCTATCTATCTATCTATCTATCTATCTATCTATGTTAATCTTGAAGTTATCATGGTGTTATTGAAGGGCACTTATCTACACTTCACTTTCCAAAACATGATCAACCGAGGGGGATATTTCTCAGTAAGACCTCAATATCAAAAGGAATTCCCTTTGATTCAACTCTTCCTTAATTAATGACGTATCACACGCCGCCCCCGCCCCACCAAGTACAGGACCCCCATCCCTGTTAAACCCCCATCACACAACTTTTTTCCTTTAATCACACATAGGATAATTTGGGTTACCTAAGTCAGCATAATTGACCTGAATGAGAATCCGGGTACTACGGAAATTTCTAAAGAAAATTGGTAGGCATATTTGAGTAGAACTTTCAAAGGGAGATGATATAAAGGTTAATGCATTGGATAAAGCCTTTGATTCTGGTCGTTTGATTTTTCCAGTGGATAAATATATATTAGAGTTACTAGAGAATTTGTCTCAAATTGTGTGTATGTGTGTGTCTGTGTGTGTGTGTGTGTGTGTGTGTGAGAGAGAGAGAGAGAGAGAGAGAGAGAGAGAGAGAGAGAGAGAGAGAGACCTATTCAATAATCGTGACCAAGTTTAACAGGCACATGACCATAGACAATCTGTCGTCAATTTCCTTACTAAAAAACCAAGTACTGTTACTGTTGTTTTAAAACATTCCTTGCAGGCTCAAGTATTACGACGGCGGTGCAACGACAAAATATCTGCTCACAAAAGCAGAAAGAAAATAACGAAACAAAATGTCTGTCGATGGAGAGAGAGAAAGGCCATTTATCTGCCTTCTTTTTTTATTCATGGTTCCCTGAAAACATGTTGTGGTGATGTATACAAAAGAGGATGAAATTTGTTTTGTATTGAATTCCATCAACTGACTGACAGAGGTTAGGCTTTTTTCACTAGCACCAATCAATATATATATATATATATATATATATATATATATATATATATACTATATATATATATATATAGTATATATATATATACGTATATATATATATATATATATATCCTATATATATATATATATATATATATATATATCTATATCGTAAGTAGGAAATACAGGTAACCCAAGTCTACCAAACTAAAGTTTATTAAACAAACCAACAAGGAAATGAATATGATTCAGTTGTAATGAATGAGATAATCATAAGACATCAGATCATTAATTGAGTCAACCCCCCCCCCCAACATAAAAGCATTATGCCTCTAAGTCCATTAAGCAAATTCATAAAACATAAGTCCAAAACTCAAACATAAAAGTCTGACATGTCAGTGTTCCCTGTATATTTGTGATCTCTCACTGGTACATCTAGAGACACAAAGGGTTAAAAAAGACATTTTTAGAAATATGCACAGGGAATGATAACTGGGATTTTCACACATTAGTCACAAATAAAATATAAAATAATACAACAGCAGAGAAATGGGAGAATAAAAATTGCTGCAAAATACACAGACCCGATTCATGCATATATGACAAATAATAATAAAAGATCACTGTATGCATATATGTTGTGACAAATATGACAAAGTTCAAATGGGCTCTGTAAATAGTGCTTGTTTCGTGACTCACCTTTCTGGCAATCGGCAGGAGCCCGATACCTAGACTTTCGTTTTTCCCAGGGCGCTATAAAAGAATAATCATAATTGTTTCAGAAATCAAAATTTATCTATCACTCGTTCC
>NC_087202.1:18168844-18181344 GCF_015104395.2 Macrobrachium nipponense
CCACCTCAAATACCTGCCGCACTCAGGTATTTTTAGTTCTGGAGACTGCATCAAACCCACCTCGTCCTGGAATTGAAGATGTCGATGGTTCGTGCCCGTCGGCCAGCAATTCTATTATCGCTGAATAAATTCCCAATCGGTTAAACATATATGAAAATAAATTAATTCCGAGGTAGAGCGAATTAGATATTAAAGGACATTTGTAGCTCGATATATATATATATATATATATATATATATATATATATATATATATATATATATATATATATATATATAGAGAGAGAGAGAGAGAGAGAGAGAGAGAGAGAGAGAGAGAGAGAGAGAGAGAGAGAGATAGATAGATAGATAGATAGATAAATAAATAGATAGATAGACAGATAGATAGATAGATATGCATTTACATAAATATACATATTAGAGATGTACTGGATATCTGCATCCCTGGACTATCCTCAATTTTTTACAAATTCGCTTCCACATTGGCATTGACAATTTCTTAACATCCGCATCATAAACCGCATTAGTATTGCAAGCGACATGCGCATCCGCATATGCAGTTTGAGAATGCGGATATGTGGATATCACTCCCCTACTCATATTGTAGCTAAAAGTAGAGCATTTTTTTATTTGTTTTTTGATCACTTTTTTTATTATACACCATTAAACATTTTATACAACATATGCTGTATAAGTAGCTCTGTTATTGCATATTTTTTATAGCATATTTGTTTAAGTAGTCTTCAATTGTTGCCTTGTGTTGACCACATAAAGATGACGGAACTGAACGACAGAAAATAAAAAGACTGAAAGGTAAACAGTCTAGCAGCGAAACGCCAACTCCAAGCACAAGCTCAACAGTGTCAGATGCAGTGAATCTAATTTCAACATCCACTTTGGATGAAAATGATGAGCCAAATGAGTCAACTTCGAAAGGCAAAGTTGAAAGATATCATAAAGAAAAGAAAATTGAGGGATCAAATGAAGACGCTCTGAAATGGCGGAATCAGTACAGTGGAGATTTCCCAAATCTTGTAAAAATAGTGCGCACTTATCTGTGTTGTCCACCAAGCAGTGAGGATGGTTTAATCTATGATAAACCGCACACACCTTTTAGCTGATAAAGCAAAGAAACTTTTATTTTTGAAAAGTAAATTGCACCTGCTGAAATTCAATTACTGAATAAATGTCCTATTGTAATTTCCTGTCTTTGATTTTTTTGTAATTTTTCCACTTACTAAAGGGAGGAGGTTGGTAAGAGTGGTTGGTGGTTTGCACCTGGTTACACATGATTTTGAAGTATATGGGTGAGAGTTTTCCTTTACAATGAAATATATCTAAATTGCTTAGATTTACACAATTTCCGCATCCACATCTGCATCCACGAGGGCATGGTCATCAAATATCCGCATCCGCAAATTTAAAAGACTGATATCAGCATCCATATATTTTAAAAAATTGATATCTGCATAGACAAATTCCGTTTTCAGACATTCGATACATTTTCAATTTATATATATATATATATATATATATATATATATATATATTATATATATATATATACAAACATACACATACATATATACATAGATAAGCTTACTTATGTAGGTTATCAGCTATCTCCTGTCCATTCTAAATTTTACCTTACGAGTCTGCTATAAAAGTCAAAGTACTTCTACCGTTGAAAAACCGATGAAAAAATGTAAGCATGGAACTTCTTTCAATTACTACTTTCCAGTTAAATCATGACATTTAAAACTATGCTATAGCTTTAAAGAAATGAACTTAATTGCAAATGATAAAACTGGAAGTTAAGAAAATATTTTGAAATTGGATATTTGTTTCGGCGGAGGTTGCTGTCCACATTCCCCACCTGAAAGTCTAGATCGACGTTCTTGAAAAATTGGGGGTTAAAGTGGGTAGAGGGTTGGGGGGGAGGGGGGTTGTTGAAATAGCTGGTATCCGAGTGAGTGGCTCGTGTTCTCTTGCAAATAAGAACACTCAAAAACGAGTGGAAATGTGATACTGAGTAAATGACACTGAGTGAAGAGAAAATGTTTTCCAAATAAAAACCAGTATTTTATATAACGCATTTGAACCTCAAGGGTCTCTCCAAATATTTTTTGGTGACGGACGATGCGGAAATGAAAATGATTTTTTTTACTTTGGATCATTAATATAATCAGCAACTAATACATGTAGAATAAAAGAATAAATATGTATGTATATTTGTACATATATATGAATTATTTTTATCACATCACCGTGATTCGTATTCAAGTATTAAGCGACGAATGTCATTTAATAGCCAACTCACTCTACCTCGGAAATAATATATTTTTATATATGTTAACCGAAGGGGGATTTTTTAATTGATAATAGTTCAGGGGAATTTTTCAGTAAGAAAAAGTTCGTCATCTCGTGGGATCGATACAGCGACAGACCAGAACTCAGGACTGGAGTGACGAGCCTTACTCCAGTCCTGAGTTGTGGTCTGTCGCTGGATAGATCAAACGAGACGACAAACTTATTATCAACTTGAAAATTCCCTTTCGTTTGATATATATATAAAAATATATTATCTCCGAGGTAGAGTGAATCGGATATCAAGGGACGCTTGTAACTTAATGCGTATTTACACACACACACTCAAATATTTACATATATATATATATATATATATATATATTATATATATATATATAATAATAATATATATATTATATTATATAATATATATAATATATATATAACCACATATATATGTGTGTGTGTGTGTGTGTGTGTGTGTGTGTGTGTGTGTGTGTGTGTGCATGTATATGCATACTTTAAAGTGATTTTGATACCTATTTAGTTTTTAATTAAAGACATGAAGGAATGTTTTTTTAACATTACTATTATAAAGGATTATCTGGTCACCAAGCATTTTTGAACAATGAATAAAAATTTAACACGACGTTTAAATTTCGCAAAATAAAAAAACTTATGAAATACTAATTTTTGATGAAACCTATAAAGGAGAACGTCCAATTTCCATCTATCTCTCTCTCTCTCTCTCTCTCTCTCTCTCTTCTCTCTCTCTCTCTCTCTCTCTCTCTCCGTTATTGAAAAAGAAAAACTTTTTCAAAATTTTATTCTACACGACTTGAACGAACGACAGAATTCTTACTGAACAGAGGAACCCAAAACCAAATGACTTCAGCATCAGCTCACATATTCGTTAATTAATGGCCCCTTTCACAAATAATAAGAAAAACTCCTTAACCTCATCTTTTTAAACAGGAATTTCATGAGTTGGGTTGCACTACCTATTGATCTCTACTGAGGCAAAGGACTTTCGTTAAACATACATATGATGACCATGCTTATTTTTTCTTTCAGCGTTCCCCCTGCGCCATCTGTTACCCAGTCTTTTTTTTTTTTTATTTTTTTTTTTTTTAGCTTTCATCACCTCTGCCACCGTTAAACTTCTTTGACGGCACAAAACCAATTGCTCCAAGCAGTCATATAGCACCCTAGCGACAAGTCTAGTAATAATAATAATAATAATAATAATAATAATAATAATAATAATAATAATAATAATAATAATAATAATAATAATTACGGGAAACTAAATGTCATTAATAGTGACATTTAAGCAAGGCAATCTTGGAGTGGCTACCGTAGGTCATAAGTACCAAAAAAAGCACATAAATATATCAGGTTTCAATTATAAAAATCCCAATGAAATAAGGGATTACGAGAACCGTATCGGGAGGGTGAACTCTTGGGAATCATTAGAAGAGAGCAATTTATTTATTTGAGTCTCTGTTTGTTTGCTGAAGAAGTTTTTGAACATGTTAGAAAAAAAAGTATACAGTATTTTTCCCTTTCTTTTCAGAACCACAGAATAATTCAATATCAAACGTCGATGTTGTTTTTGTTGTTGACGTCTAAAACTTTTTTTTTTTCAACTTCCCGTCGGCGAGAGATAAACACTAATGTTGTTTATTTGACAAATGGAAAACAGAGAAACACTAAACACTAACAAACACTCACAAAAGGATATTTTATCGAACTTATTTTTACGTCATGGATCGCTGAAGACATATTGCAGCGACGAATACGAAGGGGAAAGTTCTTTTTTATGTTTTGTTTTGCTTTGGTGATATCTGGCAACTGACAGGAAAGCTATTGCCACCACTACCAACAACCCCCACATCCCCACTGTCCCCATACATCCCTCCAATATGACATAACATCCCCATCCCCATCGCAACCCCCAACCCCACCTTATCCTCTGTGCGAGGGGATTTCGATAAGAAAATAAGAAAATATATGAAGAAAATATCTTTGGGGTTATTAATTAGTATCTAGCATTTTTCAGTTAAATTACAAATATTAAAAAGGAAATATTTTTACCCTTATGAGTAATAAAGTTAATGAGCGTAAAACTAACACATACTTCAGTTTAGATCAGAGCAAATAGTCTTCTTTATGAATTAATGAATTAGGTCGAAGAAATAAACACTCTCTCACTCTGTATAAAAGGATTCTTGCTATCAGTGATACTACATCGATTATTGGAAAAATGAGAGACAGAAAACAAATCGCAGGCAGAGAAAGTATTGTGAATGCTTCGATTCTTGAGAAAATTTATCACGCACTTTCTCTCTGCTTCCATCTCGTTTTTCTTTTCTTTTTCTTTCCTCACAATTTTCTCAGCAACGAAAGGAAGCGACATTTCTTCTGCAACATTTTTATCTCTCTCTCTCTCTCTCTCTCTCTCTCTCTCTCTCTCTCTCTCTCTCCACAAGTTCTCAAGTATTTTGATGCCAATATTTATATCTTTATTAGAATTAATCTTGCCTGAAGGTTTTTGGTTAGCAGGAAATAATTGCTATGATAACGAAGTAGTAAATACGCACATAACCTCTAATACTTTCCTTCTGAAAATATACAACTTCTACCTATTCATCTATTAGGTTCTTTCTTTGACTGTCATGAAATAATTCCTATGATAATTAGGTCGTAAATATTTTATTAATCATTAAATCTCCGTTATTAGCCTCTCCCAAACTTCTAAATTCCTATCATCTATTTAATCAATATTTTTAGTTTTTATTTGTCCAAAAATGATATATCATTTTATTATCACGAAATTATTTTTTCTTATTATTAGGTTGCAAACTGTTAATTTAAGCAAGATTCTCTCTCTCTCTCTCTCTCTCTCTCTCTCTCTCTCTCTCTCTCTCTCTCTCTCTCTCTCTCTCTCTCTCTCTCTCTCTCTCTACTAAGAAAACCAAAAAAGTAAATTGTTTTGGCTTACATTGTTTATATTTCAATTAACGAATAAGCTGTCATTTACGTCCTAATTTTTACATTAATGTGTTATTTGATCATTTTAGCTTAAAATGACTATTGAAAAACTTAAAAACATATAATAGAAATATCATTTTTTTTCATGCACTTATATGTAGCACTTACATTCTTGTTCTTCCCGTGTTATTTTTTTTTTATTTTGATACAAATTAGACGATCATTTAATTACGGCTTCTAATCCTTGGCTCATTTATGATTTCTGTATCAATTCCTCTCTGAAAAGTTATTGACACAGTAAATATATTTTTCTTTTATTTACATATGCTTCATTACTTTTTCCTGATGAAAGAATTTATTTTGACATAAATTCAAGTATATATCTTCAAATAAATTACATGTATTTCCAGAACTGTTGCCCACTTTTTATTCTTATATTATTTTCGTATGTCAACTTTCCAAAAACCAAAGGAGAGTGAGGGATACGAAAAGTAAGAGGAGAGGGTATGAGTATGAGGAACTGGGGGAAGTATGAAGGGAAAGGGGAAAGACTGAAGACATTTTGAGGATGTGGAAGCGAGAGATACATTTTTTCTCTCAGTTGAAACGAATCATACGAGAGTTACGTTTTCTCTTTCCTTTGTGTATCTGTCACCGGAACATGTTCGAAACATGTTCTCAGTGAATTCTGGTTGGAAAATAAATACGATAAACTATCATATTGTGAATACTTGTCAATGATTTTTCTTTCGCATTTTCTTCCAGTCAAAAAACAAACAACATCTTTTTTCAGTCTTTTTTTTTTTTAGCTGCGAAATTTGCAAAAGTGAAAGAAAGTTGATTTATATAGAAATAAAAAAAAATAATATGAACAACAGCAAAGACACGACTAACGTTTGATCTTGAATACAACGCACGAAAGAATATTGTTGGGTATTTTCAAAATGGAACGTAATATAGTTAACGAATTAAAAGAATTTGGTCATATGTCAATATTTTCTTCCAATTAAAAAGCCAAATTGTCTTTTGCTTAATCTGTTAAAGAGCTCCAAGGAATATAACCAAAAAATATTAATCCCTTTATTGGATGAAATCTTGCATCAAAACTCAAAATTGAATAGAGATGGAATGATGCAATCTATTATGAATCGACCCCTCGTAGACTCTTGAATACCGTCATCAATTTAATTTAACTTCCGTGGGAACAGAATACTTTTATTCATGTATATACAACCGCCGATGCAAAATTCTGGTATGTTACAGATAAGGGAAATTGCAGCCTTTCTGTGACGAGGACAAAGGCAATACTGGGTCATAAACAGAGAAAAATGACGAAAAATGTACCCCTAGCCTTTGTCACTTGCGTCATCGAAAGTAATTGATGTCACCTTCCTCAATGTACCAGAAAACTCCCGAAGACGTTATATTTGAGGGACAAAGTAGCCATGATGGAACTTGAAACAAATCAGCTGAAAGATAGGTCTGCTTTGATATTTTCTGATCTCATAGTTATATAGTGTCAATGAAAAGACAGACAGACAGACAGACAGACAGAGAATCGCATTGAATTATGAAAATATTCTGGTAAATTCTTGCAATCATCTTTTTCATGTAAAAAATATTTTAGTTTTTTTATAATGAGAGATTTGATATTCCCTTTTGACATGAAAAACTCGCAGAGACAAGACTAATAACAGGGTACCTGCTAAAGATTTTTACAACAGATCCAACAGATGAGCTGTTAAAACTCGTGGATGCTACACATTCTGTAAGAAGGTAACTTTTCACGAAATTTTTAGAGAGAGAACTTTATAGATACTGAATTATTCAGTGCCTCAGGAACATGTAGGGAGAGTGAGACAGAACTGATATTTGGCAACCTTCACTTATATTGAGAGCGATAATTCCTTACTTTTTTATTTGATTCGAAAATCCTTTAGCAGCTTTGGAAAAAAACGAGATGGCCTTTTTCTAAGAAAGAGCTTTCAAGGTCTTGCACGTGGGAAAAGCATACCATTGTGAAAAGAAAATAGAGACGAGAATACCGAATGAAAAGTGGCAAACTGTTAAAAATACAGTTCCACAATTATAAAGGGAACTATTAAATTCAGTTTCCTCGATGTTTGCTTTTCCTTTTATCGTAATTTTTCATTAAGAGACAAAAATTATTTTTCCAAGTTGTTTTGTTTTTCAGAAAAAGATTTGATTACAAACAAAATATAATTAATGAAATATCAATAAAGGTGAACATCTGATTATTAACCTGAATGTCCGGGAAAATTTTTAACACATTGTGAGATTTCTTCTGATAAATAAGACATTTCATAAAACTTCATCAGTAGAAAACACTTTTTTTCTCCACTGTCCTTCACTTTCATTCTACAAAAAATCTTCCTTTCTGTGCATCGCAGAAAATTAATCCTTTGAAAACTTTCTCAAATGAAGCATGATACGCAGTCATCCAGTATTCGACAAAGTATGACCATGGATTCCGACCCTGGCCAAGATCTCATGTAACGGAGAATCTGGGCCAATACACAGCACAGCACATAATCCAGTATCGGATTTTAAAGGTACGTTCCAAATATATATGCAAAACCTCAACGCTTATATTGTGGAATACTTTGATGTCGGTGGTGCTTGCGAGGCTTCTAAAATTCATAGAACAGAAAAGAGTCTGGAGGATTTCAGGGATGAGAGGAAAATCCTCGGCGAGTCATTAATCGAGGAAAATTTGAACTCGAGGGGAATGCGTTGTGTTTTGGACTTCTCCCCTCAAAGGTCTCTCTCCCCTCTTTCTTACTTACGTCTACGGAATTTAAAATCAGATAATTAAAGAGAGAGAAAGAGAGAGAGAGAGTGTTAGGACCTGAAGTTTGCAGTCACAAGTGGGTTTTATTGTAGTCAACGTAGATAGAAAAAATAGCATGGATAGCTTACGTTATCTCAAACAATCAATGTAAGGTTGGTGAGATTCAGGATTGGATTTAAGCAGTGGTTGACTCGGTTACCAGGAAGAGTAAATGACATTAATAGGAATAGAAACAAAAATATAAGCACTTCTTTTCTACTTTCCCCTAAAAAAAATAAACTAGACCTGGAGCTCTCTGAAGATTGGTAAATAGATCAGAAATATATAATATTGTATATAAATATATATATATATATATATTTATATATATCTATATATATATATATATATATATATAATATATATATATATATATATATATATATATAATATATATATATATATATATATATAGTCTTCGTGTCTATATGTATGTTTGTTTTTACAGTTATTTTGTAATGTGGGTATACATACATACATACACACACACACACACACACACACACACACACACATATATATATATATATATATATATATATATATATATATATATATATATATATATATATATATATATATATATATATATATATATATATATATATATATATATATATATATGTGTGTGTGTGTGTGTACAGCAACACCAATCGTATTATATCGACCTATCTGTAATTTAGAAATAACTTACACCCTAGCTCTTATTACTGATCAGCGAATCTCCCCCGGTTAGATTTCGATTGGTCGAAATCTAGCTTTCATCGCTGCATCTAAACCAAAGACCAAGGTCTGAATCCTGTTCGGGGCAGATACACTTGTCATATATAATTTCGTTTGGGTATACTGGTATTTGACAACACCTGACATGCACACAAACATATAATATATAAGTCTATCACATTACCGTGATTCATGTACATATATCGAATTACAAATGTCCTTTAATATCTAATTCGCTCTACCTCGGAATTAATATATTTTCATATATGTTTAACCGAGGGGGAATTTATTAAGCGATAATAGAATTGGCTATCGACAGGGGCGAACCATCGACCTCTCAATTACAGGACTGGCAGTGAAGCCCCAGACCACCCCGCCACTGCCAGTCCTGGAATTGAGAGGTCGATGGTTCGCGCCTGTCGATCGCCAATTCTATTATCGCTTAATAAATTCCCCCTCGGTTAAACATATATGAAAATATATTAATTCCGAAGTAGAGCGAATTAGATATCAAAGGACATTTGTAGTTCGATATATATATATATATATATATATATATATATATATATTTACTATATAATAATGACATGTGTACATGCACATGAGAGAGAGAGAGAGAGAGAGAGAGAGAGAGAGAGAGAGAGAGACAGCGGAAAGCTAGTAAAAATCCGGTAGTGCATAGAACCTATAGAACAATGGTGAAATCCAACATTCTTTTGATCTAGAGTGCTTTTATTTTATTGGTTCAAAAGAATTTCCCTAACAGCTGAAAAGAGTAATCAATTTTTACGAAGGTCCATAGGAAAATGGAAATTGAAAAAAAAAATATATGTCACAATGCCAGCACCATGACAGATACAATTTGAAAATGAATTCCTACAAATCTGAAAAATTAATTTTTTTTATTTACCGAGGATACGAAGATTTTATATTCATGATTTACAGGAAGTCGAATGGACTTTACTTTTCGTGTTTATACGGACGTAGGCCAAATGGTTATTGAAGAGATTTCTCTATAAATGAGGAAATGTGAGGGGTTTTTATGACATAAGAGGAGAACACGGGGTGGCAGGTGGAGAGAGAGAGAGAGAGAGAGAGAGAGAGAGAGAGAGAGAGAGAGAGAGAGGTCCATAATATCCAAGAACCACTTGGAAGCAAATACGATACAGGTGGAATCTACAGAAAAATGAAAACCAAAAGCAACGAAAGCAGACGAGATAATCCAGACTCCAAAATCCCAGGAGGAACACCTCCGGAGAAGAGAAGAGGAAATCTTCATACATTTGGATGGATTTGACCCTGCCCGACTTAGCGCCGTTATATCGTTCCAGACGACCAGATTCCTTGTAAAATGCAAGTCGTACCGATTAACGCATCAACATCACGTTATACGGAAAAAGACTTTATACCCTCGTCGTCTGGTGTCACATATATTCATTTATGCATTCCAGTATTAATATATATATATATATATATATATATATATATATATATATATATATATATATATATATATAATACATACATACAATATATATGTATGTATAAATGAATAACTTAATCACGAAGTATATCAAAACGTGATGCTATGTATAAATAAAGGCGATGCCACTGAGGAAAATTGAAAGGTGAGAAAGCCAAGAACTTTTGGTCTAACACCACCCTTACTCGCCTTTCAAATTTTCCTCCTGGCATCACCTTTATTTATAAGTATGTATATATATATATATATATATATATATATATATATATATATATATATATATATATATATATATATATATATACCCCCCCCAAAAACCCCCCCCTTTTGACCTAAACTACATAAATTGACAACCCTTACCTGTTGGCAGCAGGCGCCCTCTATCTGCAAGCATGTCACTAGGCTAATAAGCTCACATAAATGCAAAAATACACTATTTAATTCCCATAACAGGTGAACATAAAATTGAACAAAATGATTAATAAGTCATAGTGATAAAAACCCAAGTATGCCCCATAAAGAAAACTATAAGTTATCATTCCACTCTCCTGGTTTAGTCTCAGTAATCACTCCTACGCTCAAAATGTCAACTGCTACATTGTAATAGTCAAGTTTAGAGAACCCCGTTTCTAGTACCATGATATGGAACCCATCTTGAAATGGGTTTTCTCTCTCTACAACTGGTGTCCTTCTCGACCATCTTTCTTCTTATCACAAAGCAATGTGTCTTTCCCTCAAGTGCCTTAAATGGGTAATAGTGATCCGTACTCTTACACATTCCACAATATATAGCTCTACACAATTTCTTTGGATGCCCTGGTTTATTGCAGGTGAAACAACACAACTGCTGTTGCCTTTTGATCGATCGATCTTTTGTTATATTCAACTTTTGCACGCAGACGGGGAGGAGAAAATTGTGTCTCTTTGCACCCTATTTCCCGGGCCTGTCCCATTAAAAATTGTACTATCTACAGTGGGACATTTAGACATATGTTTCTCAATTTGGGCATAAAGTAATTCTTCGTCTGAAGTAGGTTAAATTTTTTCATCAAAGCTATTCACTATTGCATACGGTACATCGTGCAAGAGTATAGAAGAATGGATCAGTTTATGTAAATTATTAAGTGAGACACTACCTCCTGTAACCCATTTAGATGTTTTCAATATTCCTACCCAATCTGCCACTGAGTCAAAACGTTTTGAACTATGTTCTACGAGGCTATTAGTGCCCTTCTGTATTTTATATAGACCTCTGAGGTCCCTCACCATATCTCTGTGTTCCTTTGAGCCATAAGCTGCTTTCAAAAATGCTTGCAAATCAGTCCAGGTACGACATTTTGCAAATTGGAAACTTCTGCAACGGTGAGAGAGGTCATCTTTATTGGAATCTAGCAAAGCTTTTGCCTCTCTAAATGCCTCTATATCATCCGTTATGTTTTATGCAATTAAATAATTATTCACACCTTCAATAAAGATTTGCACTGGCTGGGACAACACACCATCTACGATTCCCCTGAATGGGCTCACGCCTGCACTCACGTTTGTTACGTGATGTAGCAGCATTGTGGTACTCTTAACATCCGCCATTTTCCTCTCTTTTGTGTTCTATAACATTCCCCGACCTCAATAACATTAATGTATTTATATACATACAAAACCCAATCCAGAAAAATTAATACAAATTTCCCCCCAATAATGGATAACAAAACAACACAAATGCACCCCGCACCCAGTATATCATCCCAAGAAAATAAGAATAAAAAAATAGGGAGGGGATAGAAAAAAAAGGTGCAAAGCGCTTGCTAAGCGATCCAACCCAGTGACAAACTTCTCCCGTCACTCAGACTCACATATTCAAATTCGCTCTCTCTCTCTCTCTCTCTCTCTCTCTCTCTCTCTCTCTCTCTCAGGGCGTGACTCACAACAACCAAAAAACCTTGCTCATATTATTACAAAAAACCCCAATGTCCGTAGAATTTCGAGAGACATCAAAACAAAAACACTTTTTGAGTAAATTCATCACAAACAAAAAAGAATAAAAATAAAAAAAATAAAGGAGAAAAGAAGAAAGAAAACATGAAATTACACTCATATCTTCATATGACTGGAAACCAAATTCGTATACGCATCGCAAATATG
>NC_087202.1:18191344-18201344 GCF_015104395.2 Macrobrachium nipponense
AAAATATTATCTGAGGCTAATTTCCCCCCCCCCCCGCGGCACGAAACTCAGGGTGGCATTGTGAATAAAGAAAAACATATCTAAACCTGTACATAGTACCAATATAATTCTTTTCCTTAATTTGATCCATAAATCCATACTGTGCTTAATGTAGAGATTTCGAAATTGTCCCATTTAATTTAACCCCAAAACATCCGCTAACCGAATATGCGATCCCCAGTTCATTGACGCCGAAATAAATTTCTTGGTAGATAGTTTTACTAAACTGTGTTACCCAAAGTTTTTTATACTACAGTCTCTATCTAAAGCTAGATCGATGTTTTTACGCCCCTCATGATATAACTGAAAAGGCAGATTTTAAGGCATCTCTTGCTCTTCCTTATAAAGAGAACTTAATAAATTTTCTTGGCAGCTTAAAGGAAAAAAGAATGGCTTCAACGTAGTTTTTTCAGTACAACAGTACAATCAAGAAGAAACTCATTAAAAATAACCCGGTAATAGAGAGAATGTAGGAGTATATGTAATACCTTGTAGTGATTGCAATGAATGTTACGTGGGAGAAAGCGGACGTTCCATTGATAATAGAGAAAGGGAACACGTTGCTGCTTGCAGAAGGGGAAGTTCATACAGTGCAATTGCGCAACATACATGGGAGAAAAACCACGCAATAAATTTTTAAAGGTACAAAGTTTGTTTTTGCATGTAACGACCGGACTTTGAGGACGAGTAGTACGAAGGGGCGTTAATTTCATTAAACGAGACCTTTGCAGGAAATACTGGCATTACAGAAATACAGCTATTTGTGAGGAGAATAGTAGGAAAGGGAAAATTTCACTTTAGAAATATATGTGCCAATAACGATGCTGCTTCCTCTCCTGTTTACTCCACTCAGGTCATTTCTTCAACTAACCACCCAACCACCATAGAACAAGCAGTTGACAATAGAAACATTCCCCCACGAAGATCAAGACGAATTCTGGAAAGAACGAGGGCTCAACCGCCTGATCATTCATAATTTGAACTAGCTTGTTTCCTAACCGTTGTTTTTTCAAATGGTTGTGCTCTTTCTTGTCAGTTCCTTGAGGTGACATATCACACTTTAGTGAACAAGACCACAGTTGATGGTCGAAAGCTTTAATCCTATACAAGTAATATATATTTTAAACTACAAGAGGAATTTACTTCATTGTGGATTGTATCCCCATATATATATATATATAGTATTTGTCTGCATGTGCCCACGTATGTGTTTATTGCAGATGGACACATCCAAGTGAATAGCATTAAGCAAAATCTGTTTAAATTTTACTTTATAACACCATTACAGGTACACACCCTCACTTGCGTTACCTCTAAATCATTTATTTCAACTAAATCAATACGTTCTAAATCCTGTCTCAAAACTATTTCCAAATTCCAAATTTCCAAATTCCATGTCCTCAGATCTTACTGAACGCAGTTTCACTATGAAAAACTACATGATTAATAAAAATTGTTTTACCTGTTAGACAAAAGAATCCCATTATATTAGCGAACTGATCACGTAAATCGTTTTGGATTTTTATGCGAATTATTCATCAACTGATTTATTCATTCGTCCAGGTAAAGTCGTGAACATTTACTGAATGTCAGAGAATACTGATGGCACTGCATTAATAAGCATTCCGTCGAATCACGATAGCCTTGCCTCATAGTTTGGCATTATTTTATATGATATTTGTGTATTTATGTATATATATATATATATATCTATATATATATATATATATATATATATATATATATATATATATATATATATATACACGACATATTGCTGATGGACAATTAAGATTCCTTTCTTGCACATAATTATTTCCCGACGTTTCGTAATTTTCATTTATAATTACATCTCCAAGGACTTTAAAATAAAAAAACCTCTCCAAATCAGAAAGGCAAGCACAGGAAAAATAACGCTACCAAGAGCTCACTATGGAGCAGCTCCGTTATGGCAACACCACGACCATCCTCCAACACAGAGCAGATCACCCTACTCCTGCCACGCCCAAATCCGTCTTCCAAGGTATGAGTGCGTTCAATCAGGCCTGGACGGATGTTGAGCCCAAATTCTGGCTCGACCATATTGAAAGAGTTTTTAAGAACTTTCCTCCCACAACAACCAAAATCTTTCTCATCTTGAATGAACACGTGAAGGGAAAGGGGTATATCGCTCTTTGCACTCAGTCCCCTGAAGAGCAAGGAGATCTCGCCATGGTGAGACAAGCCATTTCTAAGGTTTATCAGATCACCCCCCAAAAATGGAGACAGCATTGGTGTCGTCTACCTAAGGAGGCAGGATAATCCTGGACGGGGCTGGCTCTACCACAAGAATCAGAACTACAACCGATGGATGGAATCTTTCCCTGCAAAGAACTATGTTGAAATCACTGAGGATATGCTGCTGGAGGATTTCTTTTACTACACCCCCAGTGCCTTGCTATTTACTTACACGAAAGACACCCTGCAACCATCGCCGAGTGCTGTTGCTTAGCAGACGAATGGGAGACCCACCATACGAATGTGAGTTCCTATAACAAAAAGATATTGCCTCCCAAGTGCACCTCTGCCTCTCCTCTACCCCAGAACTGCCTCCTTTCAACCCACTCATCTGCCACTGGTGTAAGAAGGTTGGGCACGAAAGCTTAGTCAGCACTCTAACAAGCCTGGTAATAGTCACAATCTGACCTCAGTAGGTCTGGCAAGGCACTCCCGTGGGAGGGGGACCAAAGAAAGATTTTAGCAAAGAAATTTGCAAGGACTGCAAGAAGGTGGGGCATCCATCCACACGCTATCGTGGGTTGCCCCCAGTACGCCCTCGCCCTGGCCAAGGAAGTCCAGACGGCTGTCAGTGTTCAGGTGTCAATTAAACGGATAAGTTGGACAATGTCACTGTAGCCTCCCAACAACACAGCTTAAGACAGGCTTGTGTGCTGACAAATATTGTGGACATGAAGTCGGGAATTAGTTTCATCGTGAAAAACTGTGCCACCCGAAGCCTCTATTCGAGAAGGCGAATGCATTTACGTATGTTGGTTCACAGACATTCGTGTATCTGCCTACTGTCTGTCTCACCATAGTTCATGACGACCCCTCACGAACTCGAGAACATTGTTTTGGAGTTACTGAGACCTTCACTACCGGGCACCCCATGCTATTAGAGTAATATTTCTTGCAATGGAGAGAATCCCAGGTCCCTCTTTGATGTATGACAGCAGCGCCCAAAGAACTAGATGCCACTGCTTCCCCCACAGAACTTATGGATATGATTCATGTAACTGATAGCAGTTCCACCCCGGAACCTGTTCCCTTACTATCTTCCTCCAGTCTCACATCCTGATAGCCCTCCAGCTTGCAACCTGAGTAACCAACTGGGCCCTCCATTCCTACCTCCGGCATCGGTGGCCCTGCACACTCGCAACCTGCAGATCCATCTGGGTCTTATTCGCCAACAACTTACATAACCAAAGAAGAACTCTCTCCTCTTGAAATTAGTGACACGATAGTGCCATCCACTGCCACACTTTCCCAAATGCCTTCCATCGCCGTGGCACCATCTACAGATTGCCACTTGATCTGGGAAGACCTGGTCCCTTAAAGGACCGAACTGTGCACTATGCCTTTATCCCATTAAGGATAGGAACCACCTCATAACCTAATGGCACTCTACTAACTAACTTAGGTGTCACTGAAAACCAGCTATGGAAACCATGTTTCAGAAATTTTGTCCATGCCACTTGAATGGCCTCAGCATGCCAGCTCCACATGTCATGATGGATGAGGCTGTATCAAGCATCATCTCTGTAACTGGCTCTGTCTCAGTGCCAGTGATAAGACGTCCTACAGATCTCTCCTGGAGATCCCAATTGCACCTGTAATCCACTGCCAGTGGTATCTGAGTGCCCTGAGCAGTACCCTGCTCCGTCCTGCTCGGACTTGGAGCCCCTCGCAAAGCCACCTCAAGTGCCTGGCCCTAACCTAATGCTGTTCAAGCACAGAACGCCGATCTCCCTCCAAGAGATCCCACTTGTACATCTAACCCACACTACCATGTGACATTTGTGTGCCCTGGCAGAGTGCCACTCTCCTAGTTTCAGACGTCGAGATTATTCCTGTGTCTGGCCCTGCCTCTGTGTCAGTGCAAGAACACAGCAACTGTCTCCCTCCTGAGAGCCTCATTTTTGACTTTAACCAACTGCTAGTTGGTTTCTGGTTTCTGAAGTATTTAACAGATACGTCAATGTCGCAAGTTTTAACTAATAGAGGAGAAGTGGAAATATCTCAACAAGAGGATTAAAAGAAGCAAAGACGATCTCTAACGAAGAATCGACCAGGGTTATTTAACTGAGAGATCTGATCATCCGTTACTCTCACCTTCCTGGGACTATGAAAACTTATGTCTTGGACAAAACTTATAAGTTTTCATCCCTTTCATCTTTCTGTTCAGACCTTCACACACTTTCCATTCTCAAATTCAGTAAAGGGTAGCTTTGATCTTTGAGTTCATTTCTCTCTCTCTCTCTCTCCTATCTCATCTCTCTCTCTCTCTCTCTCTCTCTCTCCTTCTCTCCTTCCTCCGCTCCTCTCTGATTCTTATCTTGAGGTATCGATTATATTAGCACATTTTATCTATATTAGATGTAAATAGCAGTGGATCGCTACGATCCCCATTGTTATAGGAAAATTCCTTCATCCACAATCAGTCACCTTTTTTAAGGCTACAGTGACCAGAAGGATGCGCGTTTTGGATGGAAAGGAAAATCCCAGGCCAAGGTAAGGGTTAGAGAAGTTTGAAAAGCTCGTAAGAAGGAATCTAAGTTAGAACGGAATACAGATTAAACGTTACCAAAAGCCTTTTTAAAATCTACATTGCGACAAGTCAGATCATGAAGATTTCTCTATTGTATACATAATCAGGCACAGCGATAGCTAGACAAATAAATATTAAGCTTTTGCTTCATAAAAACATGAAGATAATAATTGCGAACACGCTGTATTGTTCCGGATCAAAAGCTTATCGTTTGTCATTTTTGAGAAATCTAGCTATAATTATCGGTAAGACTTTATTATCTTTATTAGAAAGTTACTTTCTAATTAATTTCAGTCCAGCACTCTAATTAACGCCAATGGCATTTTGCTTGATAATTCTGATTATATCACCATGGAGAACTAGGATCATTATTATATTAAATAATGTTTCCCTAAATATAACTTATTACCGTATTGTTTTATCTATTTGACAGAAAAATAAAAAAATATGTCATGTATTTTATTTATTTAACTTTTTTAACATCAATATTAGAACAGCAACGGTTGAATTTGTCTTATATTTTTCTTATTATTGTTATGTCCATAAAACCACGCCGAATACTGGATTGAAAACTTCGTAAGAGACAAATGCCGAATAAAAGTCATAATTGCCTATAGGGAAAACATTAGTAGTTATATATCAGTGACCAATAAGACTATTACCTTTCTGGGAAAACAAAGACTATATCTCAATGTAATTCCTCAAATATTGACATTCCTGATATTTACTTATTGTTATATAATATATCTAGTATATATATATATATATATATATATATATATATATATTATAAAATATATATATATATATATATATATATATATATATATATATATATATATATATTTTTTTTTTTTTTTTTTTTTTTTTTTTGCTCTATCACAGTCCTCTCATTCGACTGGGTGGTATTTATAGTGTGGGGTTCCGGGTTACATCCTGCCTCCTTAGGAGTCCATCACTTTTCTTTCTATGTGCGCCGTTTCTAGGATCACACTTCTGCATGAGTCCTGGAGCTACTTCAGTTTTTCCAGATTCCTTTTCAAGGATCTTGGGATCGTGACTAGTGTTCCTATGATTATGGCTACAATTTCCACTGGCATATCCCATATCCTTCTTATTTCTATTTTCAGGTCTGATACTTATTCCATTTTTTTCCCTTTTCTTTCTTCTCTTCAACTGGTATCCATGGTATTGCGACATCAATGAGTGATACTTTCTTCTTGACTTTGTCAATCAACGTCACGTCTGGTCTATTTGCACGTATCACCCTATCTGTTCTGATACCATAGTCCCAGAGGATCTTTGCCTCCTTCAGGTTGGTGTTCGTACCACTTATTACTACAAGGTAGCTGGTATTTCTTGCACAGGCTCCAGTGGAGGGCTTTTGCAACTGAATCATGCCTTTTTTTTTTACTGGTTCTGTGCAAGTGCCGGACATTCGCTTGCTATGGGGTTTATGGTTTCATTTTTTGTATTGCACTTCCTACATATGGGAGAGATGTTATTTCCATCTATCGTTCTTTGGACATATCTGGTTCTTAGGGCCTGATCTTGTGCCGCTGTTATCATTCCTTCAGTTTCCTTCTTGAGCTCTCTCCTTAGTAGCCATTGCCACGTGTCATCGCTGGCTAGTTCTTTAGTCTGTCTCGTGTATTGTCCGTGCATTATTATTATTATTATTATTATTATTATTATTATTATTATTATTATTATTATTATTATTATTATTATTATTATTACTTTATTAGTAATGGCTACTTCAGCAGCGTTACACTTGTAGAGATTATTCTCTATTTTCCGAATAGCGGCTTTTTCCGTGCTACTTTAACCAGGCTAGTAGAGCGCCTGTAGAGGTCATAATTAAATACAGGATCAAAATCGGTGTATATATTTGAATTTTACAGATAAACTATAATATCAGTTATTAATGATTTCTCTCTCTCTCTCTCTCTCTCTCTCTCTCTCTCTCTCTCTCTGTCTTGAAGCGAGCTTTCGGCTGGAGCTGTCAGACATCCTCTAGGCTAGGAAGCTGAGGGTGGACTGCTTCTGGAGTGGTGTCCTTCCTCCTTATATTATATTTAGGGTCGTCAGCAGGGGTCTGCCCCATGCTTGAGACCCGGCTCAAGCGAACAATGATAATGAAGGTTTACCGCCGCCAGCCAATAGGAGATCAGCATGGGGCAGACCCCCTGCTGACGACCCCAAATACAAGGAGGGCGGACACCACTCCAGAAGCAGTCCACTCTCAGCTTCCTAGCCTAAAGGATGTCTGGCAGCTCCAGACGAAAGCTCTTCAAGAAAGAGAGAGAGAGAGAGAGAGACAGAGAGAGAGACAGAGAATCGTTAATGAATTTGATGACTTTGATATCATAGTAGTTTAACTGTAAAGTTCAAATATATACACGATTTTGACCCTGTATTTTAATCATGACCTCTATAGGCACTCTACCAGCCTTTTCAAAGTAGCACGGAAAAAGCTGCTATTCGGAAAATAGAGAAGAATCTCTACAAGTGTAACGCTGCTGAAGTAGCCATTACTTTTAATAAAGTATGCTTGAGAGAGAGTCTGCTTCCTATTAGTATTCTTATTATCATGGATATCCCTTCGTCTTATTCTTGTCGTTCCCTTTTCAACGTACATAAAAAAAACAGGAGTTGACCTATTTTCCTCTATAATGAGATGAATACAAGTCAACTCTTGATTAATTTATGTCACTAAATATTGGGTAAAAATGTAGAGAAACAAGCTGAATTACAAAAATAGCCATACTTTGTAATGAAACCTGATAAACAGGATTTTATTTCATAAATATCATAATGATCATTATCTAAGAACAGGCTACATTCACGAATAAATCTACCGGAAATTCCCAGCACTGTACCTATATACTGAAAACGTTAAAATTATCATAAAAAATATTATTACATATTTTCGGCTCCCTGGCAACACAGGTCAGGCATACTGGGTCAGAAAAATAAATGATGATGATTCCAACTTTTTGTTGAATCCTTCTATATCCTATTTTTGTGCTTCGGACATACTCTACGAGGAGTTTAACGAACATACAGACATGAAGGTGCTATTTGATTTAGAGCTTAGATTATAAATATCATCATTATCATTTCACTGTTGTTGAATTTATTTTCAGCCGTTTACCAGACGGTGAGTCGCTGCTGGGCTCTCGTGGGCTTGTGCAAATGATTCGTTATCAAGTAGGATGTGAAGAATAAAGCAAAAGTCTCCTTGAGGATGCTATGCAATTGGAACTCAAAAGTTTAAGCGATGCTGCAATGTATTACTAACCCTAAAACGATTTTCCTTGTATTTTTAATAACGTACTTATATTTCTATTTTTTTATTTAAATAAGTTGTTCATTTATTTTGTCTTTTCTAATAACTTGATCTCTCTTTCTGTATTTCCCATTACCTTATACTTCTTTTAAATGAACGTCATATTCTTAGGAAGCTTGGATTTCAAGTCAATGGTCCCTGTGGGCTTGTTCCACATGAATAAGGTTCCTCTGAATAATAATAATAATAATAATAATAATAATAATAATAATTAATAAAATAATAATATCAGATACAGCGCAGGAATAGTGGAATGGACAAGGTAGAACTTTGCAGCATAGACCAGAAAACGAGGAAACATATGACAATACTCAAAGCACTACACCCAAGAGCAAATACGGACAGGACTATACATAACACGAAAGGAAGGAGGGAGGGAACTACTAAGAATAGAGGACTGAGCACTGGGCAATATATGAAGACCCAAGTGAAGACGAGTGGCTCGAGAGTGCATAGGAAGAAGGACTGATAAAAGTAGACGAAGACCCAGAAATATACAGAGACAGGAGAAAGACAAGCGGAACAGAGGAATGGCATAACAAACCAATGCACGGACAATACATGAAAAAACAGACTAAAGAACTAGCCAGCGATGACACGTGGCAATGGCTACTGAGGGGAGAGCTCAAGAAGGAAACTGAAGGAATGATAACAGCGGCACAAGATCAGGCCCTAAGAACCAGATATGTCCAAAGAACGATAGAGGAAATAACATCTCTCCCATATGTAGGAAGTGCAATACAAAAAATGAAACCATAAACCCCATAGCAAGAGAATGTCCGGCACTTGCACAGAACCAGTACAAAAAGAGGCATGATTCAGTAGCAAAAGCCCGCCCTCCACTGGGGGCCTCGTGCAAGTAACATCAGCTACCTTGCAGTAATAATTGGTACGAACACCAACCTGAAGGAGTGATAGAAAACGATCAGGCAAAGATCCTCTGGGACTATGATATCAGGACGGATAGGGTGATACGTGCAAAAAGACCAGACGTGACGTTGACTGACAAAATCAAGAAGAAAGTATCACTCATAGATGTCGCAATACCATGGGACACCAGAGTTGAAGAGAATGAAAGTGACAAAATGGAAACCGGAATCCCACACTATAAATACCACCCAGTCGAATTAGAGGACTGTGATAGAGCAAAATAATAATAATAATAATAATAATAATAATAATGATAATAATAATAAAGCTGGACAGATGTAGGAAGGAAAAGAAAATTCCTGCAGGTAACCATTACTGCTGCGTATATGCACAAGAGGCAACCCTGGTTGAAGAACTTGCATCAAAATTGATTGATTGGTTTAGGATCTCAGACAGAAAAGTGCATATATCTTAACACTAGCCAATTTGTCTTGCATGAAGTAGATGGAAGTAAAATGGACTATTTCATTATTACGCAAATACTGCACAACAGCTGCTGGGCAACATTTTGTTATTAACGTAACTCATATGTATTTCAAAAGTGTATTCAGCCTGAATATTAATCATAAATTATTATGACATGTCATGATTAAATACATTACTAGCATATTACAGTATGTATTTAATCAGGTAGTTCAAATGAAACCTAACAATGTCGAATCAGTAATGTAATTACCCCTGTGGTAATTTCGTAATTTACAGCACTCAGTTGGGTTATTTGCTATGCAAGCACTGAACGCTAAAATCCTGTCCGATCGTAATTGAATTATCAGCAAACCTTTATTCCGTCAAGGGTATTACATTTATTTTCATATAATTTTTAATTATAAGTATTTTTTACTAGTTTTTTAAACTTCTATGGCAGAGATGAT
>NC_087202.1:18217279-18227279 GCF_015104395.2 Macrobrachium nipponense
GTCCAGGTAAAGTCGTGAACATTTACTGAATGTCAGAGAATACTGATGGCACTGCATTAATAAGCATTCCGTCGAATCACGATAGCCTTGCCTCATAAGTTTGGCATTATTTTATATGATATGTATTATGTTATATATATATATATATATATATATTAATAATATATATATATAATATATATATATATATATATATATATACACAACATGTATGCTGATGGACAATTAAGATTCCTTTCTTGCACATAATTATTTTCCCGACGTTTCGTAATTTTCATTTTCTTTATAATTACATCTCAAGGATCTAAAATAGAAAAAAAACTCTCCAAAGCAGAAAGGCAAGCACAGGAAAAATAACAGCTACCAAGAGCTCACTATGGAGCAGCTCCGTTATGGCAACACCACGACCATCCTCCAACACAGAGCAGATCTCCCTACTCCTGCCACGCCCAAATCAGTCTTCCAAGGTATGAGTGCGTTCAATCAGGCCTGGACGGATGTTGAGCCCAAATTCTGGCTCGACCATATTGAAAGAGTTTTTAAGAACTTTCCTCCCACAACAACCAAAATCTTTCTCATCTTGAGAATGCACATGAAGGGAAAGGGGTATATCGCTCTTTGCACTCTGTCCCCTGAAGAGCAAGGAAGATCTCGCCATGGTGAGACAAGCCATTTCTAGGTTATCAGATCACCCCCCAAAAATGGAGACAGCATGGTGTCGTCTACCTAAAGGAGGCAGGATAATCCTGGACGGGGGCTGGCTCTACCACAAGAATCAGAACTACAACCGATGGATGGAATCTTTCCCTGCAAAGAACTATGTTGAAATCACTGAGGATATGCTGCTGGAGGATTTCTTTTACTACACCCCCAGTGCCTTGCTATTTACTTACACGAAAGACACCCTGCAACCATCGCCGAGTGCTGTTGCTTAGCAGACGAATGGGAGACCCACCATACGAATGTGAGTTCCTATAACAAAAAGATATTGCCTCCCAAGTGCACCTCTGCCTCTCCTCTACCCCAGAACTGCCTCCTTTCAAACCCACTCATCTGCCACTGGTGTAAGAAGGTTGGGCACAAAGCTAGTCAGCGCTCTAACAAGCCTGGGAATAGTCACAAATCTGACCTCAGTAGGTCTGGCAAGGCACTCCCGTGGGAGGGGGACCAAAGAAAGATTTTAGCAAAGAAATTTGCAAGGACTGCAAGAAGGTGGGGCATGCATCCACACGCTACGTGGGTTGCCCCCAGTACGCCCTGGCCAAGGAAGTCCAGACGGCTGTCAGTGTTCAGGTGTCAATTAAACGGATAAGGTTGGACAATGTCACTGTAGCCTCCCAACAACACAGCTTAAGACAGGCTTGTGTGCTGACAAATATTGTGGACATGAAGTCGGGAATTAGTTTCATCGTGAAAAACTGTGCCACCCGAAGCCTCTATTCGAGAAGGCGAATGCATTTACGTATGTTGGTTCAACAGACATTCGTGTATCTGCCTACTGTCTGTCTCACCATAGTTCATGACGACCCCTCACGAACTCGAGAACATTGTTTTGGAGTTACTGAGACCTTCACTACCGGGCACCCCATGCTATTAGAGTAATATTTCTTGCAATGGAGAGAATCCCAGGTCCCTCTTTGATGTATGACAGCAGCGCCCAAAGAACTAGATGCCACTGCTTCCCCCACAGAACTTATGGATATGATTCATGTAACTGATAGCAGTTCCACCCCGGAACCTGTTCCCTTACTATCTTTCCTCCAGTCTCACATCCTGATAGCCCTCCAGCCTTGCAACCTGAGTAACCAACTGGGCCCTCCATTCCTACCTCCGGCATCGGTGGCCCTGCACACTCGCAACCTGCAGATCCATCTGGGTCTTATTCGCCAACAACTTACATAACCAAAGAAGAACTCTCTCCTCTTGAAATTAGTGACACGATAGTGCCATCCACTGCCACACTTTCCCAAATGCCTTCCATCGCCGTGGCACCATCTACAGATTGCCACTTGATCTGGGAAGACCTGGTCCCTTAAAGGACCGAACCTGTGCACTATGCCTTTATCCCCATTGAGAGGATACCTCATAACCTAATGGCACTCTCTTACTAACTTAGGTGTCACTGAAACCAGCTATGGAAACCATATTTCAGAAATTCTGTCCATGCCACTTGAATGGCCTCAGCAGTGCCAAGCTCCACATGTCATGATGGATGAGGCTGTATCAAGCATCATCTCTGTAACTGGCTCTGTCTCAGTGCCAGTGATAAGACGTCCTACAGATCTCTCCTGGAGATCCCAATTGCACCTGTAATCCACTGCCAGTGGTATCTGAGTGCCCTGAGCAGTACCCTGCTCCGTCCTGCTCGGACTTGGAGCCCCTCGCAAAGCCACCTCAAGTGCCTGGCCCTAACCTAATGCTGTTCAAGCACAGAACGCCGATCTCCCTCCAAGAGATCCCACTTGTACATCTAACCCACTACCAGTGACATTTGTGTGCCCTGGCAGAGTGCCACTCTCCTAGTTCAGACGTCGAGATTATTCCTGTGTCTGGCCCTGCCTCTGTGTCAGTGCAAGAACACAGCAACTGTCTCCCTCCCTGAGAGCCTCATTTTGACTTTAACCAACTGCTAGTTGGTTTCTGGTTTCTGAAGTATTTAACAGATACGTCAATGTCGCAAGTTTTAACTAATAGAGGAGAAGTGGAAATATCTCAACAAGAGGATTAAAAGAAGCAAAGAGGATCTCTAACGAAGAATCGACCAGGGTTATTTAACTGAGATCTTGATCATCCGTTACTCTCACCTTCCTGGGACTATGAAAACTTATGTCTTGGACAAAACTTATAAGTTTTCATCCCTTTCATCTTTCTGTTCAGACCTTCACACACTTTCCATTCTCAAATTCAGTAAAGGGTAGCTTTGATCTTTGAGTTCATTTCTCTCTCTCTCTCTCTCTCTCTCTCTCTCTCTCTCTCTCTCTCTCTCTCTCTCTCTCTCTCTGATTCTTATCTTGAGGTATCGATTATATTAGCACATTTTATCTATATTAGATGTAAATAGCAGTGGATCGCTACGATCCCCATTGTTATAGGAAAATTCCTTCATCCACAATCAGTCACCTTTTTAAGGCTACAGTGTTTACCAGAAGGATGCGCGTTTGGATGGAAAGGAAAATCCAGGCCAAGGTAAGGGTAGAGAAGTTGAAAAGCTCGTAAGAAGGAATCTAAGTTAGAACGGAATACAGATTAAACGTTACCAAAAGCCTTTTTAAAATCTACATTGCGACAAGTCAGATCATGAAGATTTCTCTATTGTATACATAATCAGGCACAGCGATAGCTAGACAAATAAATATTAAGCTTTTGCTTCATAAAAACATGAAGATAATAATTGCGAACACGCTGTATTGTTCCGGATCAAAAGCTTATCGTTTGTCATTTTTGAGAAATCTAGCTATAATTATCGGTTAAGCTTTACTTATCTTTATTAGAAAGTTACCTTCTAATTAATTTCAGT
The DNA here is from genome assembly GCF_015104395.2 of Macrobrachium nipponense. Taxonomy (NCBI): domain Eukaryota; kingdom Metazoa; phylum Arthropoda; class Malacostraca; order Decapoda; family Palaemonidae; genus Macrobrachium; species Macrobrachium nipponense. The sequence continues at coordinate 18,220,797 of NC_087202.1, forward strand.
CCAGCACTCTAATTAACGCCAATGGCATTTTGCTTGATAATTCTGATTATATCACCATGGAGAACTAGGATCATTATTATATTAAATAATGTTTCCCTAAATATAACTTATTACCGTATTGTTTTATCTATTTGACAGAAAAATAAAAAAATATGTCATGTATTTTATTTATTTACTTTTTTAACATCAATATTAGAACAGTAACGGTTGAATTTGTCTTATATTTTTCTTATTATTGTTATGTCATAAAACCACGCCGAATACTGGATTGAAAACTTCGTAAGAGACAAATGCCGAATAAAAGTCATAATTGCCTATAGGGAAAACATTAGTAGTTATATATCAGTGACCAATAAGGCTATTACCTTTCTGGGAAAACAAAGACTATATCTCAATGTAAATTCCTCAAATATTGACATTCCTGTATTATAATTATTGTTATATATATAATATATATATAATATATATATATATATATATATATTATATTATATATATATATATATGTATATATATATATATATATATATATATATATTATATATATATATATATATATATATATATATATTTTTTTTTTTTTTTTTTTTTTTTTGCTCTATCACAGTCCTCCTCCATTCGACTGGGTGGTATTTATAGTGTGGGGTTCCGGGTTACATCCTGCCTCCTTAGGAGTCCATCACTTTTCTTTCTATGTGCGCCGTTTCTAGGATCACACTCTTCTGCATGAGTCCTGGAGCTACTTCAGTTTTTCCAGATTCCTTTTCAAGGATCTTGGGATCGTGACTAGTGTTCCTATGATTATGGCTACAATTTCCACTGGCATATCCCATATCCTTCTTATTTCTATTTTCAGGTCTTGATACTTATCCATTTTTTCCCTTTCTTTCTCTTCAACTCTGGTATCCCATGGTATTGCGACATCAATGAGTGATACTTTCTTCTTGACTTTGTCAATCAACGTCACGTCTGGTCTATTTGCACGTATCACCCTATCTGTTTCTGATACCATAGTCCAGAGGATCTTTGCCTCCTTCAGGTTGGTGTTCGTACCACTTATTACTACAAGGTAGCTGGTATTTCTTGCACAGGCTCCAGTGGAGGGCTTTTGCAACTGAATCATGCCTTTTTTTTTTACTGGTTCTGTGCAAGTGCCGGACATTCGCTTGCTATGGGGTTATGGTTTCATTTTTTGTATTGCACTTCCTACATATGGGAGAGATGTTATTTCCATCTATCGTTTTTTTGACTTTGAACATATCTGGTTCTTAGGGCCTGATCTTATGCCGCTGTTATCATTCCTTCAGTTTCCTTCTGAGCTGCTATCCTTCAGTAGCCATTGCCACGTGTCATCGCTGGCTAGTTCTTTAGTCTGTCTCGTGTATTGTCGTGCATTATTATTATTATTATTATTATTATATTATTATTATTCTTATTTATTAAAGTAATGGCTACTTCAGCAGCGTTCACACTTGTAGAGATTATTTCTCTATTTTCCGAATAGCGGCTTTTTCCGTGCTACTTTAACCAGGCTAGTAGAGCGCCTATAGAGGTCATAATAAATACAGGATCAAAATCGGTGTAAGACGTATATTATTTGAATTTTTACAGATAAACTATAATATCAGTTATTAATGATTCTCTCTCTATCTCTTCTCTCTCTCTCTCTCTCTCTCTCTCTCTCTGGTCTTGAAGCGAGCTTTCGGCTGGAGCTGTCAGACATCCTCTAGGCTAGGAAGCTGAGGGTGGACTGCTTCTGGAGTGGTGTCCTTCCTCCTTATATTTATATTTAGGGTCGTCAGCAGGGGGTCTGCCCCATGCTTGAGACCCGGCTCAAGCGAACAATGATAATGAAGGTTTACCGCCGCCAGCCAATAGGAGATCAGCATGGGGCAGACCCCCTGCTGACGACCCAAATACAAGGAGGGCGGACACCACTCCAGAAGCAGTCCACTCTCAGCTTCCTAGCCTAAAGGATGTCTGGCAGCTCCAGACGAAAGCTCTTCAAGAAAGAGAGAGAGAGAGAGAGAGAGAGAGAGAGAGAGAGAGAGAGAGAGAAGAGAGAGAGAGAATCGTTAATGAATTTGATGACTTTGATATCATAGTTTAACTGTAAAATTCAAATATATACACCGATTTTGACCCTGTATTTAATCATGACCTCTATAGGCACTCTACCAGCCTTTTCAAAGTAGCACGGAAAAAGCTGCTATTCGGAAAATAGAGAAGAATCTCTACAAGTGTAACGCTGCTGAAGTAGCCATTACTTTTAATAAAGTATGCTTGAGAGAGAGTCTGCTTCCTATTAGTATTCTTATTATCATGGATATCCCTTCGTCTTATTCTTGTCGTTCCCTTTTCAACGTCACATAAAAAAACAGGAGTTGACCTATTTTCCTCTATAATGAGATGAATACAAGTCAACTCTTGATAATTTATGTCACATAATTTGGGTATGTATGTAGAGAAACAAGCTGAATTACAAAAATAGCCATACTTTGTAATGAAACCTGATAAACAGGATTTTATTTCATAAATATCATAATGATCATTATCTAAGAACAGGCTACATTCACGAATAAATCTACCGGAAATTCCCAGCACTGTACCTATATACTGAAAACGTTAAAATTATCATAAAAAATATTATTACATATTTTCGGCTCCCTGGCAACACAGGTCAGGCATACTGGGTCAGAAAAAATAAATGATGATGATTCCAACTTTTTGTTGAATCCTTCTATATCCTATTTTTGTGCTTCGGACATACTCTACGAGGAGTTTAACGAACATACAGACATGAAGGTGCTATTTGATTTAGAGCTTAGATTATAAATATCATCATTATCATTTCACTGTTGTTGAATTTATTTTCAAGCCGATTACCAGACCGGTGAGTCGCTGCTGGGCTCTCGTGGGCTTGTGCAAATGATTCGTTATCAAGTAGGATGTGAAGAATAAAGCAAAAGTCTCCTTGAGGATGCTATGCAATTGGAACATCAAAAGTTTAAGCGATGCTGCAATGTATTACTACCCTAAAACGATTTTCCTTGTATTTTTAATAACGTACTTATATTTTTATTTTTTTTTATTTAATAAGTTGTTCATTTATTTTGTCTTTTCTAATAACTGATCTCTTCTTTCTGTATTTCCCATTACCTTCTACTTCCTTTAAATGAACATCATATTCTTAGGAAGCTTGGATTTCAAGTCAATGGTCCCTGTGGGCTTGTTCCACATGAATAAGGTTCCTCTGAATAATAATAATAATAATAATAATAATAATAATAATAATAATAAAATAAATAATAATAATAATAATAATAATAATAATAATAATAATGGATAGACTATAAGAAAGCCTTCGACATGATACCACACACATGGCTAATAGAATGCCTGAAAATATATGGGGCAGAGGAAAACACCATCAGCTTCCTCAAAAATACAATGCGCAACTGGAATACAATACTTACAAGCTCTGGAATAAGACTAGCAGAGGTTTAATATCAGGGGAGGATCTTCCAGGGAGACTCACTGTCCCCACTACTCTTCGTAGTAGCCATGATTCCCATGACAAAAGTACTACAGAAGATGGATGCCGGGTACCAACTCAAGAAAAGAGGCAACAGAATCAACCATCTGATGTTCATGGACGACATCAAGCTGTATGGTAAGAGCATCAAGGAAATAGATACCCTAATCCAGACTGTAAGGATTGTATCTGGGGACATCAGGATGGAGTTTTGGAATAGAAAAATGCGCCTTAGTCAACATGCACAAAAGGCAAAGTAACGAGAACTGAAGGGATAAAGCTACCAGATGGGAGCAACATCAAACACATAGATGAGACAGGATACAATACCTGGGAATAATGGAAGGAGGGGATATAAAACACCAAGAGATGAAGGACACGATCAGGAAAGAATATATGCAGAGACTCAAGGCGATACTCAAGTCAAAACTCAACGCCGGAAATATGATAAAAGCCATAAACATATGGGCAGTGCCAGTAATCAGATACAGCGCAGGAATAGTGGAATGGACGAAGGCAGAACTCCGCAGCATAGATCAGAAAACCAGGAAACATATGACAATACACAAAGCACTACACCCAAGAGCAAATACGGACAGACTGTACATAACACGAAAGAAAGGAGGGAGAGGACTACTAAGTATAGAGGACTGCGTCAACACCGAGAACAGAGCACTGGGGCAATATCTGAAAACCAGTGAAGACGAGTGGCTAAAGAGTGCATGGAAGAAGGACTAATAAAAGTAGACGAAGACCCAGAAATATACAGAGACAAGGAGAATGACAGACAGAACAGAGGACTGGCACAACAAACCAATGCACGGACCAATACATGAGACAGACTAAAGAACTAGCCAGCGATGACACATGGCAATGGCTACAGAGGGGAGAGCTAAAGAAGGAAACTGAAGGAATGATAACAGCGGCACAAGATCAGGCCCTAAGAACTAGATATGTTTAAGAACAATAGATGGAAATAACATCTCTCCCATATGTAGGAAGTGCAATACGAAAAATGAAACCATAAACCACATAGCAAGCGAATGCCCGGCACTTGCACAGAACCAGTACAAAAAGAGGCATGATTCAGTGGCAAAAGCCCTCCACTGGAGCCTGTGCAAGAAACATCAGCTACCTTGCAGTAATAAGTGGTACGAGCACCAACCAGAGGGAGTGATAAAAAAACGATCAGGCAAAGATCCTCTGGGACTATGGTATCAGGACGGATAGGGTGATACGTGCAAACAGACCAGACGTGACGTTGATTGACAAAGTCAAGAAGAAAGTATCACTCATTGATGTCGCAATACCATGGGACACCAGAGGTTGAAGAGACAAAAGAAAGGGAAAAAATGGATAAGTATCAAGATCTGAAAATAGAAATAAGAAGGATATGGGATATGCCAGTGAAATTGTACCCATAATCATAGGAGCAACTAGCCCCGATCCCAAGATCCTTGAAAAGGAATCTAGAAAAACTAGAGGCCTGAAGTAGCTCCGGGCCTCAGCAGAAGAGTGTGATCTAGAAACGGCACACATAGTAAGAAAAGTGATGGACTCCTAAGGAGGCAGGATGCAACCCGGAACCCCACACTATAAATACCACCAGTCGAATTGGAGGACTGTGATAGAGTAAAAAAAAAAAAAAAAAAAAAATAATAATAATAATAATAATAATAATAATAATAATAATAATAATAATAATAATAATAATAATAATAATAATATCAGATACAGCGCAGGAATAGTGGAATGGACAACGGTAGAACTTCGCAGCATAGACCAGAAAACGAGGAAACATATGACAATACACAAAGCACTACACCCAAGAGCAAATACGGACACACTATACATAACACGAAAGGAAGGAGGGAGGGAACTACTAAGCATAGAGGACTGCGTCAACATCGAGAACAGAGCACTGGGGCAATATATGAAGACCAGTGAAGGCGAGTGGCTCAAGATTGCATGGGAAGAAGTACTGATAAAAGAAGACGAAGACCCAGAAATATACAGAGACAGAAGAAAGACAAGCGGAACAGAGGAATGGCATAACAAACCAATGCACGGACAATACATGAAACAAACTAAAGAACTAGCCAGCGATGACACGTGGCAATGGCTACTGAGGGGAGAGCTCAAGAAGGAAACTGAAGGAATGATAACAGCGGCACAAGATCAGGCCCTAAGAACCAGATATGTCCAAAGAACGATAGATGGAAATAACATCTCTCCCATATGTAGGAAATGCAATACAACAAATTAAACCATATACCACATAGCAAGCGAATGTCCGGCACTTGCACAGAACCAGTACAAAAAGAGGCATGATTCAGTGGCAAAAGCCCTCCACTGGGGCCTGTGCAAGTAACATCAGCTACCTTGCAGTAATAAGTGGTACGAACACCAACCTGAAGCAGTGATAGAAAACGATCAGGCAAAGATCCTCTGGGACTATGATATCAGAACAGTCAGGGTGATACGTGCAAATAGACCAGACGTGACGTTGACTGACAAAATCAAGAAGAAAGTATCACTCATAGATGTCGCAATACCATGGGACACCAGAGTTGAAGAGAAAGAAAGGGAAAAAATGGAAACCGGAATCCCACACTATAAATACCACCCAGTCGAATTAGAGGACTGTGATAGAGCAAAATAATAATAATAATAATAATATAATGATAATGATAATAATAATAAAGCTGGACAGATGGTAGGAAGGAAAGAAAATTCCTGCAGGTAACCATTACTGCTGCGTATATGCACAAGAGGCAACCCTGGTTGAAGAACTTGCATCAAAATTGATTGATTGGTTTAGGATCTCAGACAGAAAAGTGCATATACCTTAACACTAGCCAATTTTTCTTGCATGAAATAAATGGAAGTAAAATGGACTATTTCAATATTACGCAAATACTTCACAACAGCTGCTGGGCAACATTTTG
>NC_087202.1:18232279-18249779 GCF_015104395.2 Macrobrachium nipponense
TTTGTTATTGACAGATGAGAATGTATGTATATATATATACATACTATATATATATATATATATATATATATATATATATATATATATATATATATATATATATTGTCTTGTAATTTATGTCAGATTTCACAAGATTAGAATAACGTAGATTTTAATAGCACATTTTGTCCCCTAGCCCGCCTGTTCTGTTTGTATTACCTGTCTATAAGTAATAAAATAAGCGATAAATCGCGCAATAGTTTACCCAGTTGACATAAGGAGCTTCGCTCTGTTCATCGTGTTTTGAAAACCTGTCATCACTTGAGAAACTTCGTGTTTTTTTACACCAACAACCACGTCTTGTACTGAACACAGATGATTCGCCTTTGTTTTGTCCAAAGCACATGGCAATTGCGCAATATTTCGTAATTTTGCATCAGCCACTTCTAGATCGTAGCTCAGTAGATTACATCATTGTTGTATCCCGGCCCCAAAACGATTTTTCATGGAATTTCGTTAAGCTCTTTCAGGAAGTGACGTCACTTTTCTCTCTCGAACATTCCATGACGTCATTTAGAGTGTTGCACTTTTGAATTGAAGGATAGAATCCACACTCATTCTGATTCTAAAGACCATTTGCGCTAGCTCTCTCTCTCTCTCTCTCTCTCTCTCTCTCTCTCTCTCTCTCTCTCTCTCTCTCCCCGATCGAGGGATTTATACAGTAATGTAAAGATCTTGTACTTGGTTATTTTTAGTGTTAGTTTATATCGCTTATTGGATTACATTTGTGAAATCTATAACAACTTCATAATAGCATGTGTTCTTTGTAAAAACTCTTATTAGGGTGTTCTGTAACAGCCCTATAAAGTGTTGTTTATGAAAGCAGTTGAATATATTGTGAAAGGTAAAAATGGTAACAATTCTGCAGAAAGATAAAGTGATATTTTTACAATTTAATTCATGACTTAAAAACATACCATTGATACATCATTTTTTTTATTACTTGAACTGTTTGTTTACTTTTCAATTTCTGATTTTGATAATTTTTTATGCATTTCCCCATTTTGTCTTCGTGTTTTTGCATTCACATTTTGTTTGATTAATTTAAGGGTTTCTTAATTATGTACTATGGGTTTCACAGACAGTGCAAGCACGTATTTTTGCCAATAACTCTGTCATATGAACATTCGTATCAGTACGAGATTTTGATATAGTGTATTACACCCAGTGCCGTAATTTATAAGAGTATCATGAATTACTAATTGTAAAGAATAAAGACACTTGTCCCTGTGCCAAGAGGCAAAAACTCGATTCGCCAGAAATGGATACGAACACAACAGTAAAGAGCTCCTCCTACCCTCTCCCCCCACCTCCACCGCCAACCCCTCCGTCTTCCTTCCCTTACCTTCCCTTCTCTCTCTCTCTCTCTCTGAAAGTTACTTCAGTTTAAATATATTTTGTACGATTTTTTTTCTATCTAACTATCTTATAATAGTTTACAATGATGTATACATCTAATGATTCACTCGCCTGTTATCAGACAGTTGACTGATTTATTTATGCATTGATCCGCTCCTCTCTCTCTCTCTCTCTCTCTCTCTTTCTCTCTCTCTCTCTCTCTCTCTCTATGAATGTTTATTTTGGGTATATATATATATATATATATATATATATATATATATATATATATATATATATATATATATATATATATATATATTATATATATATCGAGCTACAATGTCCTTTAATATCTAATTCGCTCTACCTCGGAATTAATATATTTTTATTATATGCTTAATCGAAGGGGAATTTTTTACACGATAATAGATTCCCCGGGACCAGGCAAATCTATTATCGTGTAAAAATTCCCCTTCGGTTAAGCATATATGAAAATATATTAATTCCGATGTAGAGCGAATTAGATATTAAAGGACATTGTAGCTCGATGTATGTATATGAATCACGGTAATGTTGAAATGACTTATTTATATATATATATATATATATTATAATATATTATATATATATTATATATATATATATATATATGTATATATATAGATATATATATATATATAGTATATATGTATATATATATATAATATATATATATATATATATATATATATATATATATATATATGTATACTATATATATATATATATATATATATACATATATATATATATATATATATATATATATATATATACCTTATATATATATATATATATATATACCTAAAGTAAACCTTCATGACGTAAAAATATGTGCATCGGTATAATCGAGGCAATAACTCCAATGAATGTCCGGTAGAAAGACACAATTTCTATTTATAACACAGAGTAACTATAACCAGTTACCTATTCAAACTAATCTGGAGGCAATTGGCAGCTTTCTCATGGCTAAAGTTGAAAAGTAGCGTGACAAACGAATTCCTGTAACTGTGCCGACAGTTAAGTTCCGTGGTGGCGATCTATTCTTCACCTTGGTAATACAAGCACTACATTACTGATACCCTGAGTCCAAATATGGATTACGAAGATTAACCAACCATAAGTATATATAACAGTCGCTTTACTATAATTCATAGGGTCTATCGTTTTACTACTCTACCATACATCCAGATATCCCTCACTCTAATAACCATTTACAATAGGTACCACTAACACATACACGCACGCACACACACTCACACACACAGGGAGAGAGAGAGAGAGAGAGAGAGAGAGAGAGAGAGAGAGATTAATGTCCAATAAATAAATAAATCATTCAACTGTCAGGTAACAACCGAATGAATCGTTAAATATACACATCGTTGTAAACTATTATTAGATAGATAGAAAAAAAACTGTACAAAATATGTTTAAATTGAAGTAACTTTCAGAAAGAGAGAGAGAGAGAGAGAGATAGATGAGCCGATCAACTGACAGCTAACAACCGACTGGATTGTTAGATATATACAACAATGTATGTTATTAGGTAGATGGATAGTTAGATAGATAGATAGACAGATAGGAAAAAATACAAAAGTTTAAACTGAAGCAACTTTCAGAGAGAGAGAGAGTAGGGTAGGTGAGGAAGGGTGACGGAGGCGGGGTGGCGGTGGAGGTGGGGGGAGAGGGTAGGCGGAGCTCTTTACTGTTGTGTTCGTATCCATTTCTGGCTAATCGAGTTTTTGCCTCTTGGTACAGGGACAAGTGTCTTTATTCTTTACAATTAGTGATACATATTACTCTTATAAATTACGGCACTGATGTAATACACTATAGCAAAATCTCGTACTAATACGAGTGTTCATTACAGAGTTTTTGTCAAAAAACATGCTTGCACAATCTGTGAAACCCATAGTAGTGTTGCATACTTGATTAAATGACGCACTTTAACACTTGTGAATTAATTTACATTTACTTGTATTTTCTTTCCAATTCTCACCTACTTCTTAATAGTTTGAATTTACTTGAATAAATTAATTTCTTGATAAACTAACAAGATTGATTTAATCTTCTTTAATAATCTAATTCAAGAAATAAATTTTGTGTTGTTTTCAGGTAATAGTCAAATTGTGCTACACAGTAAGTTTGTGAATTGCATATATAAATGTTGAATATGAAAATAATTTTTTTGTATTCAAAATTTGTATAACTGATTCATTTACTGACCAGCATTAATAGAATTCAATTTGTGTACATAACAAAGTGATTCACTGGGCTGTTCCTTCAATTTTCTTGAAGTGATTTAGGACAGGGGAGACAATAAAAGCTTTTTTGATGGAGTGAAGAACTTTAATTAACTTAAGCCTATACGAATACCTCACACTTGTTTTGATAAGCTTAGTCTGATTTCTCACATAATTGATAAAGCTTCTTAAGGGATCACTGTTCTCTTTAGGGTACTCAGTCGTATTTTATCTGTTATGAAAGTTAAAGTATCTGGCTGCTGCGAGGTAACTTTGAATTCTATGATTGGTAAGTATAAAAATAGATATATATATATATATATATATATATATATATATATATATATATATATATAGATATATATATATATATATATATATATAACTAATAAAAGGAGCCCATAAAAACACCAAAATGTAGAGAGAAAAGTACTATATTTCAGAGACTGCTGTCTCTCTCTTAGGTATATGAATGAGAAAAGTTTACAGAAAAGGTGGTATTTATACCAAGAGATTCGTTCACAAGTAAGCCAATTTAGGTCACCCCCGTTGATAATCTTCCTTTAATCTTCTTAAGCGTGGTTGAATGAAACACTGCGTCGACGATTGTACGATGTCCAATTCCCCCTTTTGAGATGTTCATTACCTGTTCTCTTTTATTAAGGCCGATTCCATCATTTGACTCTTGTACCGGCAGTTGCTGCTATAAATACACGTGACATATTCCAGTTTATTCTATGGTTATGTTCAGTTTATATGGTTGAAAATTAGAATGCGAGTTCTGTTGTCCATACCTAACTGACCGTTTGTGTTGTATTAATCTCTGGGGAAGTGATTTACCTGTAAATCCGATGTAAGATTGGTCACAGTCCTGGCATGGGATCTCATATACCCCAGAGTCTTTGGGCGATGTCTTTTGTTGGACGTTAATCAGGGATTTGGCTAAGGTATTTGGGTAGGTAAATGCAAAAGGGTTGGATTTCCCAAGGGTGTGGTTACTTTCTTAATCGTCTCCAGGTGGGGAATGGGGAATTTTTATTTTATTGTGGGTGTGTCTCTGGTCTTGTCTTTTAGTGGGGGTCGGTAGAAAAATTACGTTTGCTTTTTGAATTGCTTTCTCAATTATATGGTCAGGATACTTTAAAGATGAAAGTTGCTTGCTAATTAGTTCAAATTCTTTTTCCAGGAAATCTGGGGAACAAATTCGTAAGGCTCTTAAAAATAGGTTGCTAGCTACACCTATCTTGATATTATTGTCATGATAGCTAAAGTAGTGAATATATGAAAGTGAGAAAGTTGGTTTTCTGTATATGGTAAATTTGTATTCTGTCGTGTCCCTCTGATTATTAAAACATCAAGAAAAGGAATTTTGTTGTCTGTTTCCCATTCAACTTTACATTTGATGCTGGCACTAATGCGTTTAATTTTGAGAGGAATTCATTAAAATTACCCCACATTATTATCCCAAAATGTTAGTATGTCATCCACGTTATCTCATCCACAGCATGTTTTTGGGTTTTATTGGCATTTTTATTACTGTAGTTTCAAAGTATTCCATGTACAGATTGGCTAAAATAGGACTTAAAGGACTACCCATACTACACCCGAATTTTTGCTTGTAGAATGATTCCCCCTTACTGTAAATCAACATTTAGTTTTAAATTTAGGCTTATCCTTTGCCCTTATGCCAGACCGCAAAAACAACCTAGACTTCATAGTGGCTTTTGATAAATTCACATCTGACAAAAAACTACAGCCGTGAAGAGATATGTTTAAAAAGGAGTGTTACTAAATGCTTTAACTGACCTTCATAAGAAATATCCTGTTCCCCGCAGATTCATGATAGCATCCACTCGCTAAAAAAGTTAGATGTTATAATAAGTAGATCCGACAAAGACGGCAAAATTGTAATAATGGACAAAGACTTCTTACCTCGACAAAATCAACCAGCTCCTTAGCGACACAAATACTTACGAACAATGACGCATCCCCTCCAGAACGTTCCCACAGAATTTTTTCTTTTTTTTCGGAAAGTAAGATTAATTGGCCAAGACAAAAAAGAGTATTGAACTATTAGAGAAATTTAAAGTAATTAATCCTAAATTACCCTACTTTTATGGTCTTCCCAAAACTCACAAAGACAATCTTCCATTCAGACCCATCGTTTCATGCGCCGGAGCTTTCAATTACAAAACTTTCTAAATGGTTAGCTGGCCTCCTTTCTCCTTTTTTAGGCACTTTTTCTCCCAGCCACATCAAACATTCGGAAGACTTTTGTCACAAATTCAGAGAAGCTCATATACCACTTCACAACATAAAACTTTTAAGCCTGGACGTAGACTCCCTATTCACAAAAGTACCAGTACAGGACGTTCTTCAGTTTTTAAGGGAAAAAATTATCCCCCTATTCAGATCATTTCCCTTTGGCACTTGACAAAATAATAAAGTTAGTTGAATATGTGCATCTAATAACGTATTTTCATTCGGGGAATCATTCTACAAGCAAAAATTCGGGTGTAGTATGGGTAGTCTTTAAGTCCTATTTTAGCCAATCTGTACATGGAATACTTTGAAACTACAGTAATAAATGCAATAAAACCCAAAAACATGCGTGGATGAGATACGTGGATGACATACTAACATTTTGGGATAATAAGTGGGTAATTTTAATGGAATTCCTCTCAAAATTAAACGCATTAGTGCCCAGCATCAAATTTAAAGTTGAATGGGAAACCGACAACAAAATTCCTTTTCTTGATGTTTTAATAATCAGAGACACGACAGAATACAAATTTACCATATACAGAAAACCAACGTTCTCAAACCTTTCATATATTCACTACTTTAGCTATCATGACAATAATATCAAGATAGGTGTAGCTAGCAACCTATTTTTAAGAGCCTTACGAATTGTTCCCCAGATTTCCTGGAAAAAGAATTTGAACTAATTCGCAAGCAACTTCATCTTTAAGTATCCTGACCATATAATTGAGAAAGCAATTCAAAAAGCAAACGTAATTTTCTACCGACCCCCTAAAGACAAGACCAGAGACACACCCAACAATAAAATAAAAATTCCCCACCTGGAGACGATTAAGAGAGTAACTCACACCCTTGGGAAATCCAACCCTTTTTGCATTTACCTACCCAAATACCTTAGCCAAATCCCTGATTAACGTCCAACAAAAGACATCGCCCAAAGGACTCTGGGGTATATGAGACCCCATGCCAGGACTGTGACCAATCTTTACATCGGATTTACAGGTAAATCACTTCCCCAGAGATTAATACAACACAAACGGTCAGTTAGGTATGGACAACAGAACTCGGCTATTTTCAACCATATAAATGAACATAACCATAGAATAAACTGGAATATGTCACGTGTAATTTATAGCAGCAACTGCCGGTACAAGAGTCAAATGATGGAATCGGCCTTAATAAAAGAGAAGCAGGTAATGAACATCTCAAAAGGGAATTGGACATCGGACATCGTCGACGCAGTGTTCATTCAACCAACGCTTAAGAAGATTAAAGGAAGATTATCAGCGGGGGTGACCTAAATTGGCTTACTTGTGAACGAATCTCTTGGTATAAATACCACCTTTTCTGTAAACTTTTCTCATTCATATACCTGAAGAGAGAGACAGCAGTCTCTGAAATATAGTACTTTTTCTCTCTACATTTTGGTGTTTTATGGGCTCCTTTTATTAGATGGAATTCTGTTGTTACAGAACATTTTTACCAGTCATATATATATATATATATATATATATATATATATATATATATATATATATATATAATGTGTGTGTGTGTATGAGACAGAGAGAGAGAGAGAGAGAGAGAGAGAGAGAGAGAGAGAGAGAGAGAGAGAGAGTGTACTGCAAAAAATACGCTTCGGTTTTATTAGTGAAGCATATTTTTATTTAGTTATCAACAGGAGTCAAAAAAAATTGCTATTCCTTTGTCGTATATTGACATCAGCACTCGCGAAATTCATGGAAACAAATGATATCCTGGGGTGGCTGACTCTTCCACTGTAATATTATACGCAAAACCAAATCAAATATGCCCATACACTTATGAAGTATGTCAGCGCGAAATGTCACTTTTCAAAAGGTCGCAGTTTATTTATAAAAATATTTGTTTAATATCTTTTTCATATTGATTGTGCAACATTTCCCTTTAGGGAAGCAGTATTGCTTTGATTCACAGAGAAATTGATGCCCACAGCTGCTTCCACATACGTCCGCATTCGGGTTTCCTGTTTGCAATACTCGATGGAGTAAAAAAATAAATAAATAAAATAAAAACAGATATTTCGAGTGATGTACTATCACGTTTACCTTCCATTATCACTCAGTCTTATTTAGCGAAAGAAGACTTCCCACCCACTCTTCTTCGGTGAGATCCTGACTCTCACAAAGCCAATATGGAGGCCTTCAATCATCATAAAACGCTTACTTATATGAAAAAGCAGTTTTCTTCAAACCCCACCGATACCTTATCGGACTCAACGCAACGGAGCAAAGCGATAGGAAATCGGGTCCGAATCCTTCGCCTGAGATTCTCGATCCTCTTAAAGGGCGTGCAATCCTCCATGAAAGATTTAAAAGTGGGATTCACCTCGCATGCAACGGCAATTTTATGCGTTCTTTGCTTATCTTAGCGGGGATTTCATTCTCTTCAGGCATCAGAGGTAAATATGGTCGGCAGTATAGATCCACCGTCAAATAATTTGTTTCATTTATTATTAGCATTATTATCATCATTATTATTGCTATTACTATTGCTGTCTGTTGACCTAGTAAGTCCTCACTGCGACCAAAAATACACATTACTATTATGATTATTATATTGTTGTCTGTATAACTGTTTTTCAAGAATTATTTTGAATTTAAGTACACAGCTTCCGCAACTGCACTCGGCTTTCATATATTCACATACATACATACATACATACATACATACATACATACACATCCACACACCCACACACACAGACACACACCACACGCATATATATATATATATAATATATATATATATATATATATATATATTATATATATATATATATATGCGTATGTATGTGTGTTTGTGGATTTTATCACATCAACTTGACATTTTATACACCCTAGAAAATAATGCTGAAGGGCATTTTACATGCGTTAGAATTCCCTTCGGTATTATTTCCGAGAAAAAGCGAATGGGTTAATAAGCGGCATTTGAAGCTTTAAGTGCATATATATATATGATATGATATATATATATATATATACTATATATATATATATATATATATATATATATATATATATATATATATATATATATATATATATATATATATATATATATATATATATATATATATATATATATATATATATATATATGTATATATATATATATATATATATATATATATATATATATATATATATATATATACATATATATATCAGTATGTTAAGTAAAGGACAAGAAGTCAAACGGCTTGCAGAACTCCACTGTTTTCTCTTTCGTTCGTAGGTGGAATTTGTGTTTTTGTTATATTTTCGTGATTCAGGTATGCATATGTACATACACCCACACACACACACTCAAGCAAACCACACATACACACACATGTATATATATTTGTATATATATATATGTGTTATATATATATATATATATATATATATATATATATATATATATATATATATATATATATATATATATACCCTACATAAATATATATATATATATATATATATATATATATATATATATATATATATATATATATATATATATATATACATATTTATTCTGACGCCAGTAGAAGATTCGAACCACATCTTTCTACGGATGCCAGAATTACTTCATATTTTTGGGTTTGGGTCTCAGACTTTATTGTGATTAGCATCATATTCACCACAACGTGTGAAGAATTCTTCCAGAAGTCAAGAGGATATCGTGGTTATTACAATTAAAAATGTATCTGGTAAGAAGTGACCAGCAGATTTTATATATATATGTATATATATATATATATATATATATATATCTATATATATATATATATATATATATATATATATATATATATATATATATATGGTTATATATATATACATATATATATATATATATATATATATAGTATATATATATATATATATATATATATATATATATATATATATATATATATATATATATATATATATATATATATATATATATATATATGTTATATATATACATATTATATATATATATATATATATATATATATATATATATATATATATATATATATATATATATATATATATATATATATATATATATATATATATATATGTATATATATATATATATATATATATATATATATATATATATATATATATATATATATATATATGTGTGTGTATATATATATAAATATATATATATATATATATATATATATATATATATATATATATATATATATATATATATATATATATATATATATATATATATAGTATATATATATATATACATGTAAAAAGGGGTAATGTACAGACTCATCCTTTTTAACTTCCTTAGATACAGAGTGGTCCGAGCAAAAACTTAAGAATGCTGATGTATCTTTTGGGGTGGCATGATGTTAAGATCCTTACTAAGCAGGTCAACATTCGTCCTGTAGTTATGGGTGTTCGATAGAAGTGCCTTTGAAAGCTGGTTACAACCAGTTACCTGGGACGTACGTGTTCCGAACTTTTGAGTGTGAGTTCGTATGTACGTACGAGCTATGTCCGTTAATTGTGGCATGAATTAGCCAGAACAATGGAGATGGTTGTCTTGGAGAGAAAGAGCCTGGATGGTTCTAAAACGTGTTTTTATTTCTATGAGTGAGATTCTGGGCTGGAGATAGGTAAGAGTTACTGTGTTTTAGCCAAAGATATGGCTTGTCTGTTTTTTTCATATTTTGTAAAGATGTTCTATTTCATTTAATCTTTTGACTTTGTCTTTACAATTGTGTGTGCTCATTAGTGTATTCTCCTGTTCTTTTAAACAGGTGGATCTAGTGAGGGGGACTATGTCCTGTGTGGAGGGAACTATATTTTGGAGAAGAGATAATTGGTGTTTGACTATTACTTTATAGACTATTATTTCACAGGGGGTTATGTAAGTTACTTGAACTTTGACTTATCATTCCATTTTAATTATCCTGTAAGAATCTGAGTTATTCAATTAGTACTTTACTTTGAATAAACGTATATTTTTGTAGTTCTGACTCTGATTTGATGACCTAATGAAATGGAGTGGAGGTTATCGAGAGAGAGAGAGAGAGAGAGAGAGAGAGAGAGAGAGAAAGAGAGGGGAAGGCTATTGCAAGTGTTGGGTATCAGGAGAGAGAGAGAGAGAGAGAGAGAGAGAGAGAGGGGGGGGGGTGTTATTGTCAGGGTCTGAGAGAGAGATAGAGAGAGAGGGAGGAGAATGTGTTACCAGACTTGGTTTACCTGCCGCTTTTGGCTTAACACTTACCAAATGTGATACGAGACTCTTGTCCGTAAGAGAGGTGGCAGCATCCGTGAACCGTTGTTATGCCTTTTGTTAGATTAATAACAGGTTAAAAAATGCTGTTTCCAGAGAGACTGATTGTTAAAGGGGTTAGGATGTTGTTAATAAGCGTCGGACATAAGAATTATGGAGTCGTAACTGTGGTAATGAGACGGGGCAATTGAACTAGGCTCAGTGTTTTGCCCAGGGTGAGATGCCTCGACGAGTCGGGCAGGCAGTCAGTTAAAACTGAGATGTTGTGAGTGCAGTCCCCGAGACGTCGGCGTGTGTGTGTGTTGGCGTGCTTTTATTTTTCTCTTGTGCTCGGTTTGGCGGTTGGGTATTTCCCCTAGGAGTAGAGTGTGATGTGTTTTTTTTCTTTTCTTGGCACATGTTAGAAGAGACGCATTCGTCTTTGTTTTAATGCATACGTGTGTGTATGAATGGTTTTCATACATTCAACACTGTGGTTTTGCCTGGAGTTAGAGCGCCCACTTGTTCTGACGCAGTCCGCGCAATTCTTGCTGAAGCAACCGAAGGGTATTGCCAGGGGAGGCGAGTGTCTTTCTGGAGGATGAGAGGTTACTTAAACACTATTCAGGGGGGTGTTCTATCGCCCAGAGGAGGGTGAAACTCTTTTTTTTTTTAGTGGGGGTGAATTCCTTCTTTTTTTGTGTGTGTCGGGGTATTGGGGGTGAGTCTGTCCTTGAATAAGGAAATTTCAATGCCAGGGAATCAGCTGATAACGATTGGTTGATGATGTGAGATGCCTGTAGGGTTTTTGTTAGAAAGATTTTTTCTTTCTCTTGAGTGAAGAGAAAATGGGATTTGGTGTAAGTTTTCCTTATGCTTTGGAGAATGCTTTTATGCAATGTTAGAGAGAATTATTATTCATGGGGACACAGAGATTATTTTTTTTTTTAATGGAGATTTGACTGGTGTTGGGGAGATTACTTTAAAATGGTGCTGAGTGGTGATTATTGGTGATGACTGATGTTGTCAATTGGTTATGCCATTGGTGGTGAATGGTGATATCAGCCCGGTGTTGCTGGGTGGTCATGCTGAGTGGTGTTGTATCTGATGATACCGGAGAATGATGAGTGATGTTGATTTTGGAGTTTTGGTGTGGCAATTATGATGAATACTGGGGATTGGCAATATTAATGGCCTTACTTGAGATATTTGCATGAGAATTATTACTATGGAGAATTATTATTATTATCATTACTTGAGATATTTTTTCGAGAGATTTGAGACTTATTTTACAGGAGATTTGAGATATTTCATGGGAGATTATTTTATAATTATTACAGATAATTATATTATGGAGAATTATTACAATGAATTATGGGGGAAATTTTGTGGTTAATTATTTACAGAGTTTCTGTGACTTTGGAGAATGTGTCAGTGGTTCATGGGTGATTTGTCTGGCTGAATTTTTGGTGAATTTTGTGCTGAATTTTTGGTGAATGGGCAAGCATTAACATTGATGATGTTTTTAAAACTAATACTGGTGATTTGCTTTTTATACTAACATGGGTGTTGTAATGATTATTAAGGGTGGTAATGTTTTTTTTTTTTGTGAATATGGGAGAAACTAACGACACATTTTTTTTTCTTTTTTTATGAGTTCAGCAGAAAATTGCTTGACATCTACGTGAGTCACAGGGATAGTTAACAGTGCAGTTGATTTTTCTTTTTTCCCTTTTTAGTCGTTAGCCATCGCTGACATAAGTTTTTTTATCATGGGTGAATCTGAATTTATTTTTCTCTCCAGTTTGTGTGATTTTTTTTTTAATATCTCAGTTCGTGACTTGGAGTCATTGTTCGAGAATGTGTTTATAGTTTCAACTGTTTGATGCTGCAGAGAGATTTATGGGAGAATTTTTGCATTTTTTTGAATGCATACGAAATGGCACTACATTTTTTTTTCTTGATATTTGTGATCCGGAAATTGTTGGCCTCTTGCACAATAGTGTTTGTTGCAATTTTGCCAGAGATAGAAAACTTGGTTAAGTTTCTAGTGGCCAATACCGTAGTTCATATGGAGAAGTCTTTGCTTAGACACTTTGAATTTGGTGATATATATATATATATATATATATATATATATATATATATATATATATATATATATATATATATATATATATATATATATATATATATATATATATATATATATATATATATATATATATATATATATATATATATATATATATATATATATATATATATATATATATATATAAGGAGATAATTTAATTTGGGGATGCATTGAATCTTTGGGGGTGACTTTTCTTTTCTTTTGCGGTTATGATTTTTGAGTTGAATTTCTGGAGTTTTTCGAGCCAAGAGAGGGGTTCTGTGTTTTATTTTTGGTTTCATGACTAATTGGAGGCGAGTGGCATTACTGCATTGTGGTTCTATGGAGATGTTGCATTTTTTATATTCACCAGTGAGTTATTTTTGGTGGCATATAATTGCTGAATTGTGAGTTTACCGTAGTTTTTATCCTAAATAGGTGATAATTTTTTATATAATTGGGCAGTATCGTTTGTAAGAGTTATGTCTTTGAGACAATTTTTGAGCACCTTAGTCATATCCTGAAGATAATTTTGTGAAATGTGATTGCGTAGTGTCAGTATAGAACCTTTTTTTGAGAATCATGGGTTTCTGAAGTTGGAAGTCTGACTAAACATTTTTATGCTGCAGTTCGAGCACCTGACGTGCTCACATGAGGATTTTAGCTGAAAATGCTGGGATGAGTCCGGTTGCTGACTCTTTTCCTCTAGGGGTGATTGCTCAGAGTCTTTGCAATATCTGGAAATGTTGACCATAGCATTTCATGAAAATGCACATGTTAGGGGTTGCTTTCTGGCCGTGTCCGATAGCTGGAAAAGTTGCGATGGCAAAATTCCGTAACTTTACATATTGCATTTATGGGGAAAATGCGGGGTTATGTATATCATGCATATATTATGTGCTTTGTGACGGGGAAAGTTCACTTGTTGTTATCTTTTTTTATTTTAATTTTTTTCCTTTTCCTACGAGAGACGTAACTGGGGATTGAGCTTTAAATAGCATTTCTGTTTCTGGATGGGAGATGTAATTTATCAGGTTGTGTGAATTGCATGAAATGGGCGTTTGATATTACGTCACATGGAAATTAATTATATGAGCAGTGAGGAGTTTTTGCTGTTAGACATTGTAGAGTTTTTACTGATTTTGTGGGTTGTTGAAATATCAGAGCTTGAAAGAACATTTTTCAGTGATGATTTTGGGTCTGGGCTCGTTACGTGACTTTTTTTTCTTGGGCTCATTACTTTTTTCTTTTTTTTACTTGTGAGAATTTGTGAGAATTTGTGAGTTTGAAATGTGATGACAGAAGTCCGTGGAGTTACTATGAGTTCTGGGTGAGGTGTGTGTTGATGTATGAATTTGGAGACTTGAGTTACGGAACTTAATATTTTTTTTTCTTTGCGGGGTTGTGATAATGACTTATGATTTAGCAATCCTTGGAGTTCCTTCACGAGTTGAAGTTAGAAATTAGTTCAGTGGTCATATTAAATGGAGTTAATTGGGAGACGTTCATTTAGTATTTTTGGGAATTTTTGAGGTCATTATTTGACAGAAGTATGTTAATTCTTTTTTGATTGACCGATGACGTGACTGACATACATAAACACACCATAATTGTCGTTCCCCGACACTAGCAAGACTCCCACCAGCCGTTGCAGAGATGTTGCTGATGTATGCTCACTTAAAGAGAGTTTCTACAAGTCTACGGGGTTCTACAGCGCTTCTGGACTATAGGAGCCATTAGATGTCTTCCACAGGGAGACGTTTCGCCTTCCTACAGCGTGTTTCTACGAGTCTGCAGGCAGTTGCAGACAAAGAGGGAGATTCAAGAGTCCAAGATGGAGAAAAGTTTCTACACCCAATTGTATTATAGCCCTAGTGTGGGTTTTTGGAGATGAAGTGTGATAGACAAGACTTTGTACTGTCAGAGACGTGCAGTTATTACTATATTTTGTGCTTTGAGCCGGCCAATGTGGTTTTTTATATATATTTTGAGCTGTTTTGTGTGAGCTGTGGCTAAGCTGGGGCTAGCCAGGATGGTGGCCGAGCTAATCTGTAAAAAGGGGCAATGTACAGACTCATAATTTTTAACTTCCTTAGATACAGAGTGGTCCGGGCGACAACTTAAGAATGCTGATGTATCTTTTGGGGTGGCATGATGTTAAGATCCTTACTAAGCAGGTCAACATTCGTCCTCTAGTTATGGGCGTTCGAGAGAAGTGCCTTTGGAAACTGGCTACAACTAGTTACCTGGGACGTACGTGTTCCGAACTTTTGAGTGTGAGCACGTATGTAGGTACGAGGTATGTCCGTTCATTGTGGCATGAATTAGCCAGAACAATGGAGACGGTTGTCTTGGAGAAAAAGAGCCTGGATGGCTCTATAACTTGTTTTTATTTGTGTGTGTGAGATTCTGGGCTGGAGATAGGTAAGAGTTACTGTGCTTTATCCAAAGATATGGCTTGTCTGTTTTTTGATATTTTGTAAAGATGTTCTATTTCATTTAATCTTTTGACTTTGTCTTTACAATTGTGTGTGCTCATTAGTGTATTCTCCTGCTCTTTTAAACAGGCGGATCTAGTGAGGGGGACTGTGTCCTGTGTGGAGGGAACTATATTTTGGAGAAGAGATAATTGGTGTTTGACTATTACTTTATAGACTATTATTTCACGGGGGGTTATCTAAGTTACTTGAACTTTGACTTATCATTTCCTTTTAATTATCCTGAAAGAATCTGAGTTATTCAATTAGTACTTTACTTTGAATAAACGTATATTTTTGTAGTTCTGACTCTGATTTGATGACCTAATGAAATGGAGTGGAGGTTATTGAGAGAGAGAGAGAGAGAAGAGAGAGAGAGAGAGAGAGAGAGGTAGTTTATTGTCAGGGTCTGAGAGAGAGAGAGAGAGAGAGAGGGAGGAGAAAGTGTTACCAGACTTAGTTTGCCTGCCGCTTTTGGCTTAACGCTTACCAAATGTGATACGAGACTCTTGTCCCTAAGATATATATATATATATATATATATATATATATATATATATTTATATATATATATATATATATATATATATATATAAAATCTTCATAACACGAAGATGAGGCATGTCAGTATAATCCACAGGAGAAAAGAGAGAATAAAAGACTCTAGTAGCTCGATAATTTCGCCTTCCACCAGGCCTCTTCAAGAGCTTTATTTCAACTAAACAGAATGAGTGTATAAAAAAATTCATAAACACTTTTCCCACTGAAAAAATGAAATTAACATAACAATTGTCAGAGTAAAAATTAGGTTGTTTAGATTATAAACAAATGGTCAAATCAGCAATTCAAAGAAGTTAAAAGAGAGAACTATTCAACGATTTGGTGATTGATCATTTAAACTGTTCCCTGAATTTGTACTGTTGGGAAACAATATGAAGGAATAGAGGGCCCAATTTATATATGCCCTGGCTGATATTGAAGTTCTTTTGTCTGCTAAAACATATGCAAGCTGTTTCTATCAAATTTCTTGCAATCATATTTTTCCTTTGAGTAATGTCTCTGTTTTGTTCCAAAGGATGGGACAGCCACAATTTTGTTTGGGGCTGTTGCAAATAACTGTCTTTCCTACTGTGTTGGAGTAAGAAAATACCACTTTATAGTTTATTAATCTCAAAAGATAAACAATATCACTGAACGAAGGGTGGAAAGGGAGAACTATAGTATTACTCATATCATATTCCTTTTTGGTGTTTGTTCTATTTTAAGTTTGTTTAGCTAAGCATAAACATTCCTTTATTTCCCTGATCGAAAAGTTGTTTTTCATGCCAATTCTGGTGATAATACTCATCTCCTCGTCTAAATATTCAGGGCTAACTAGTCTAAGTGCTCTTAAAAAGTGACATCTCAAAGCCATGTACTTAACATGCGTGTATGAGTCTATTTTGCATTGATCATTAGGTTGTTATTTGTAGCTTTTCTGTGAATTTTGAATTTTAGGCCATTATCTGTTCTTTTTACATTAGTGTCTAAAAAAATTATAGAGTTATTTGTTTCTTTCTCCATGGTGAATTTTATTGATGGTACTAAGGAATTAAGATCAGATAGAAATTTATCAGTGTCGTGGTTTACACTCCAAACAGTAAAAGTGTCATCTATGTATCTAACCCAGTAAACATCATCTGGCAATATGCTTTTGTCAATACGAGTTTCATAGAATTCCA
>NC_087202.1:18252169-18270272 GCF_015104395.2 Macrobrachium nipponense
AAGGCCAAGACCATACCAATCACACCACTGAGGCGCTTCCTAAAATTACTGGTTTTGAACTCACAAATAACTAAGGTACCAGTAAAACTAGGAGACTAAAATGAAAGAAAGTTTAGGAGCTATGGAAATATTTCCTTCTTTAGTGAACCACTTCGTATCTTCTTTATAGTGCGTAAATGTGAAACGGTTATATAGGGACCCTGAGTAAAATAATAGAAAACTTACTAGTTCGTTTGCTTTCTAGTCTACATTATTCAGACACGCCCGTTTCGATTTACATTAAACTAAATACCCTGGCGAAATTACAGGAAAAATAGACTTCCAGTTCCACTTTCTTTTCTCCTTCTTTGCAGTTCTACGTTCTTTCTTTTTCCTCTGTCTTTACATATTTTTCTATGCGACGAGAAAACGTATTTCCAGTGCATTAACGTAGTATTTCATGTGTTAAATTGCAATTTTAGATGTCTCTGCAGATAGTTTTTTTCTTTTATGTATTGGACAAAAAAAGCTCAGAAATAGTATACATATATTTACCTTCATGATTCTGTTTCCATTTTCTCTTTGCTTTTCCATTATACTGTTTACGTTGTTTATGTTTCCCGTAAACTGGATGCGAAATCAACACTCACCTTCTGGATCAGCTTTCTTATACCTGAAGGGTCGACCGCCGGAAAGGGCACTTCATTTAATTTTGGAGGCACCCTTGAGTGAATTCCAGTCCAAGTTGGATTTCCATGTCTTTCTCTGGAAAGGCGTGACGTAGGCTGAGAACTAAATCAAGATATGAATTGTTGTTTTATTACTTTTATGTTGGATACTCAAAGTAAATTTTAACTAATCATGATTGCAGATTGACGACTTCTCACGTTCTTCTTAAATAAGAAAGTGAAATTTTTCCCTTTTATTTTATATTTTAGAATTATAATTAATGGTAGGGCTACGTATAGGTTGAGGAGTAGAAAGTAGTATTGACTTTTGAATTCGTTTCATTGGTGTCAGATTTGCAACGTATAATTCATAGTTTATTTTCTATGGCTCCAATTACATTTCTATATTTTATTTATCATATTCTCCTTGCTTTCCATTTTTTTATTCAAAATTAATCATTTTTGTATAGAATTGTACGCTTACAGTTACGTAAAGAATTATTCTCGCGCAGGTAGGGTAGATCGAAACGGAAAAATAAATGGTCAAATAATACAAAAAATGGCAGTGAAAACACAGGAAGATAAAAGAATAAATGAGTTAGGTGAAATGAAATTTTATAGACAGGATTTAGGGCTTATATACTATTTGTAATTAAGGAGGCTTTTATTTAAGACAAAAGAATGCTGCAAAAAAAAAAAAACGTGTAATTAATAAAAGACAAACAAAACATTTTCTTAGCGGAATAACCAATAAAGAATTTTGCGATTTTGTTTGAAAGCTTCCCTTGAGATTTATGGATTATGTAAGTTCGAAGAAATAAAAAAACGGAGAAACTTTTTGACAAACTGATGATTGCTTAGGGGCCAAAGGACGCCACGAAACTAACAAGGAAAAACTTCTTTGACCAATTAATGATTAGCCTTCGAGTCACAAGACGATACGACCGAGTCACCTTTCCAAAGATTTTCCGAGTGAGTCCATCACGAAGGAGAAATCCGAAGCCCATTGCCTGTGATTACTCTATTAGTCTGCTAAAAGCCCCCATTAACCGGTCAATTAACCGTTATAACAGCGATCTAGACAACGTTTTATCGGTCGACGAAGTTCCTACCTGAGTCTATTAACGTTCATGAACGATTCCAATACTTAAAGACCCTTATGCTTGGGGTTACTTTTTCGTGAGTTCTTGAGTAGATTTCTTTGTAAGTATATATGACTAAAATATTTTCTGTTAAGACAGATTTCCATCAAATAAAAAGGATCCTATAAAAAAACCAAAATGTAGAAAGTTAATGCATTATTACGGAGAACAACTGTCTCACTCTTCAGGCAAATAAGGAATGAGATCATAGTTACAGAATAGTGGAATTTATACCAAGAGATCCAGAGGTTTGTCGTTACGTAAAAATTACATTTGACAATTTCTTAATCTTCTTAATCACTGGTTGGAGGAAGCTTTTATCTATATTATCTGAATCCCAAACTAATTTTGAGAGGTTCATCGCATTTCCTTGTTTAATCAAAGCTGATTTTACCATGCGGCTTTTGAACCGACAGTTGCTGCTATAAATTATATGTGACAAATTCCAGTTTATTATGTGAATATGCTTATTTAAATAGTTTAAAATCGCTGAGCTCTGTTGATTGTACACAAAAGAAAGTTTATTTTATATTAATCTCTGGTTTTACCTGTAAGCCTATGTAGCATTGGTCACAATTGTGGCAAAGGACTGTATATTCCTGTCTTTGGGGACTGAATTAGCCAGACCTTCGTGGTATGATACCAGCCCATTTCTGGTTCTGAGCTATTTTATTCATTTCTAATACCCGGATTTTGAATTTTTTATTCACAATTCCTTGAGATTTGATGACCGAGTCTCCACCCTCTTTCTTTCTTTTTTGAATCTGTCCCCGTCGACTGGTTTCTGTGAGAACTTTGTCTTTGTCTTATATTTTCTGTTTCTTCCTCAGCTTCTCTGTCTTCTGTGCATCTGTCAGTTGCTGTCCCTCTTCCTCTCTCATTATATATGTATATATATATATATATATATATATATATATATATATATATATATATATATATATATATATATATAAATACATATAAGTCATCACATTTACCGTGATTCATATACATATATCGACCTACAAATGTCCTTTAATATCTAATTCACTTTACCTCGGAATTAATATATTTTCATATATGTTTAACCAAAGGGGATTTTTTTTCTCGATAATAGAATTGCCGGCCGTCGGGCACGAACCATCGACATCTTCAATTCCAGGACTGGCAGTGAAGCCTTAGCCCACCCCGCCACCGCAAGAGGATATAAGTTTATGCCGCCTCCCTCCTCAAATACCTGTCGCACTTCAGGTATTTGTAGTTTTGGAGACTGCATCAAACCCTTCGTTCTTGGTAGCGTTGTAGTGCTTTTGCCCCCGCATGTAGCCATTATATAGTCATATCACATTACCGTGATTCATATACATATATCGAGCTACAAATGTCCTTAATATCTTATTCGCTCTATCTCGGAATTAATATATTTACATATATGTTTAACAGAAGGGGAATTTTTTCTCGATAATAGAATTGCTGGCCGACAGGCACAAACCATCGACATCTTCAATTCTAGGACTGGCAGTGAAGCCTTAGCCCACCCCGCCACCGAAAGAGGATATAAGTTTATGCCTCCTCCCGCCTCAAATACCTGTAGCACTTCAGGTATTTGTAGTTATATATAATATATATATATTATATATATATAAATAATGAGAAACCAATTTTTTTAACTAATGTAAAATACAGGAAAATAATAAAGAGAATATAGATTACGTCCCCGAAGGCAGTCCAGTAGTATTTGTCTCTGAAAAAAAAAATTATTATATATATATATATATATATATATATATATATATATATAATATATATATGTATATATATATATATATATATATATATATATATATATATATATATACATATATATATATATATATATATATATATATATATATATATATATATATATATATATATATATATATATATATATAAGTATATATAAAGTCACTAAATGGGAGAGGAAGAGGAAAACAACAACTGACAGAGAGACATACAGAGACATATATATATAATTATTTTTTTCAGAGACAAACACTACTGGACTAACTTTTGGGACGTAATCTATACTCTGTTTATTATTTTCCTTATTTTACATTAATTGAAAAAAAACTGCTCTCCTTTTTTGTATATATATATATATATATATATATATATATATATATATATATATATATATATATATATATATATATATATATATAACATAAAGATAAAGCAGTTTTTTTAGCTAATGTAAAATAAAGGAAAGATGATAAAGAGAATATATTAGATTTCGACCTAGAAGTTAGTCCGGCAGTGCTTGTCTCGTTCAAAAAATATATAATATATATATATATATATATATATATATATATATATATATAATATATATATATATATATATACATATATATATATATATATATATATATATATATATATATATATAATATATATATATATATAAGCGAATTCCACAGGGAAATGATAGTCAGAAATCCAGCGCTTTTCGTCTTTTCTAAGACATTGTCAAGGAGTGAATGAAATACAATTGTAGAGAAAGGTCTCAGGTACACAAACAAGATCAAGAATACCAGATGGTTAATTGTCAAAAGGGTAAAAAATTAAAAGAGATAAATCCAGGATTATCGGATATCACACGGTCACAAACCTAAACAGATTGACCCTAACCGAAATTACAAAGTTTCTTTAGTCCAAAACATGTAAAAACTGAATATATTAATTTTCTTACTTATATTTATCTACAACTTTTTTTCATTATGAAAGCATCAAGTTTAAAATAAAGCAAGATTTTAAATTTAGAACATTTTTATTATTTGACTTGATGAAACAAGATTCAATGATATTCCTTTTAACTGTGTCATTGCATGGAATTAAGGCTCTTGCTTGACTCCAGTTAATAGGATGGTCTAAATCTCTCATATGTACGAATAATGCATTCGATATTTGCCCAGTTCTCACAGAATATTGATGTTGTTTGAGACGTTGTGAAAGAGATTTACCGGTTTGTCCATAATAGACTTTATCACACTTTTTGCAAGGAATTTCATATATGCAGCCTGGAAGATCTTTAGGAGAATTTTTGATTACTAAACTCTTGACATTAATATTACTGAAAAACAACATTTATGTTAAAAAGCTTTAAAATTCTAGGAATATCTAAAAACCTTTCATCATAGGGTAATTTTAGAAATGTTATGCTTACTAAATTCAAGTTTGTCATTAGTGAATAACAAAAATTTTTTTCTAGCTCTTTTCCATGCCACATCTACAAAGGTCCTTGGGTATTTAAGTTTCATTGCAATATCATTGCTGAAATTAAAACTATTTATGATATTGCAATAAAACTTAAATACCCAAGGACCTTTGTAGATGTGGCATGGAAAAGAGCTAGAAAAAAATTTTATTCAACTAATGACAAACTTGAATTTGGTAAGCATAACATTCTAAAATTACCCTATGATGAAAGGTTTTTAGATATTCCTAGAATTTTAAAGCTTTTTAACATAAATGTTGTTTTCAGTAATATTAATGACAAGAGTTTAGTAATCAAAAATTCTCCTAAAGATTCCAGGCTGCATGTATGAAAATCCTTGCAATAAGTGTGATAAAGTCTATTACGGACAAACCGGTAAATCTCTTTCACAACGTCTCAAACAACATCAATATTCTGTGAGAACTGGGCAAATATCGAATGCATTATTCGTACATATGAGAGATTTAGACCATCCTATTAACTGGAGTCAAGCAAGAGCCTTAATTCCATGCAATGACACAGTTAAAAGGAATATCATTGAATCTTGTTTCATCAAGTCAAATAATAAAAATGTTCTAAATTTAAGTCTTGGTTTATTTAAACTTGATGCTTTCATAATGAAAAAAGTTGTAGGTAAATATAAGCAACAAAATTAATATATTCAGTTTTTACATGTTTTGGACTGTAAAGAAACTTTGTAATTTCGGTAAGAGTCAATCTGTTTAGGTTTGTGACCGTGTGACATCCGATAATCCTGGATTATCTCTTTTAATTTTTACCCTTTTGACAATTAACCATCTGGTATTCTTGATCTTGTTGAGTACCTGAGACCTTTCTCTCCAATTGTACCTCATTAACTCCTTGACAATGTCTGAGTAAAGACAAAAGCGCTTGGATTTCTGACTATCATTTTCCTGTGGAATTCGCTTATATATATATATATATATATATATATATATATATATATATATATATATATATATATATGTGTGTGTGTGTGTGTGTGTGTATACATATTATATACTATATACTGTATACAGCCAGTCGCCTAAATGAGAGAGGAAGAGGGACAGCAACTACAGAGACACATAAGACGGAGAAGCTGAGGAAGAAACAGAGAATATAAGACATGTGAAAGTTCTCAAAGAAACCAATCGACGGTGACAGATTCAAAAAAGAAAGAAGAGGGTGGAAGACTCGAGCACCCAGCGGCCGGTCAATCAAATAAAAAACGAAGTTGATTCAAAGAGATAATAGTTTATACCCTTCTGCCGGGCAATCCCTGCGAAGCCTTTGATGTTATATCGAAAACGGAAGGGACACACATATCTCTCTTTCCTTGATGGTCTGGGACTTCTACAGGTCGAGTTCGACTGCGATACGTGTGCAATTTTGAATTCGGGTTTTTCGCCATATTGTGCGTGGATGCTGTTGGCAGTTCAGCTGAAAATGAACTGTCTTTCAAGTAACAACTAGTAAACTCAGAGTTAGTGTTTTTACATGCATGTGTGGTTTTGAGAAACATTCATGTATTATCATTATTATTATTATTATTATTATTATTATTATTATTATTATTATTATTATTATTATTATTCAGAAGATGAACCCTATTCTTATGGAACTACCCCACAGATGACATTGACTCGAAATTCAAGCTTTCAAAGAACATGGTGTTCATATGTAATGCAATACATTATTTTAATACAGGTATTTTCCATATCTGTAAATAAACCCATGACCCAAGGGGTCACTGGCGAGTTAGGAGGGTGATCAATAGCCATAACAGGACGTAAAACTAGACCATGCCATGCAATGCTTGCAGTGGCCTGGTTGCATTTGTCTGTATAAACAATTACCATCTCTTGTAAACAGGTCACAACACCTTCCATGGGAAGTTGGTGACCTATACCTGTAAAGGAAACACATGACTTCCGAGCCGTATGGCTATGTACTTGTTATTCTTGTAAATGCTGAGATAGCTAGTGTTAAGCTATCGATGCGACCCTCTTGTAAAGACAGTTCTACCTAAATTCTCAAACTGAGCTGTCATCTGACCAACCTTTCCTATACTCCAGTGATGGAAGTTTGAGTCATCTCCCCAATTCTGAAGAATGCAGCATCGGATCTTCAATGAGAAGGGAAACATTCAACAAATAAACAACGCACGACCAGAAGCCAAGGCGAAGATATTGGGTCAAGCGCGGAGCAATGCGAGAGAGAGAGAGGCTGCGACGTCACACAACACAACAGTCTTCCTGCATATATACTAAAGCCTAGTACATCCTTTATCCATTCAGGTTTTGTCAGTGAAGTGTTTTACATCCCGAGTCGATCGTCCATTATTCCTGGGGTGAGTTATACGTAATCTTAATCTTCCTTCATTGCAGGAATCTATCTTCAACTACGAATTCTCGACTGCCGAATTTTTTTCTCTTTGTTGCTAATTTCTTTGTTCTAGAAGTTCTCCGGAAATATCTTTATCACATTATCTGTCTTTGATATTATCATTTTGGGGACTTTACTATAATCTGCAACACATCTTTATTTTATTTTGCATATGCGTTTACGCAGTGGACGGGTGTACTCATATAGATACTTTGATAGGATCGCAAGGAATTGTAGTGATAAGAAAAAAGAAAAAGTGAACATGGCGACAACTGCGGCTGTCGGCTCGTCCGCACCCGGTAACCCCAATCCTATTGTTACACTAGTGAGTGCAAGGTCAGCAATAGTTCCTTTTCAAGGTCAGGTCAATGGTTCCTGCCTCAGAACGTCGAGTCATGGATCTTATCAGTGGATGCTCATTTAAACGCAAAATGCATCACAGACCCATCTGTACAATTACAGGAAGCTAAAAGCTTCATAGACTTTGCCAAAGGAGATGCAAGTGCATATCTTAGAGGAGTCTCTTTCCAAGAGGCATTTACATGGGACGATTTCAAAGTTAGGCTACGTGCTATATATGGAGGTGAAGAAGCCTTAGATGTAGTTTTGGCTTTAAGGAACATCCTTAATCAAGCCTCTATGACTCAGCTTAATGTTGTAGAATGGGCGGCCGTAATTGCCGATCAGCTAAATGAATATCAAGATAACTTACGTAACTCCACTTGGGTTACAAGAGCCAATATCGCTGTGAAAGATTTTATACGGTTGATATACTTGACTTGCATGACAGTTATGTTGCCTGAAACTTTAGTTCTGTGTTTTGACAAAAAGCTAACGCCCTACAGTACAGAACTAGATGTGTATAAACAGATCAAAAAGTACATGTCTAAGTGTACTGGCCTCGATCCCTTGCTTACTCAAGTTTTTGCAAAAAATGAAAATAAGCCACAACAAGTAAACGTAGTTAATAATAATCAAGCTGCAGGGATGACTTGTTACAATAGCAAGCGGCCAGGACACATGATTTCAGACTGTAGGATGTGTTATTGTTCAATTCATAACAGCTCCACTCATTCATATAGTCGTTGCTTCTCGCGAAATCAACAGCAGAATCCTACAAACACGCAAACCGTTGCCAATGAAAACAAGAAGAAGAATCCTCAGTACTATAAGAAGAAGCAGACGAACAGCAATGCTGTTCAACATCAGAAACAAACAAATCGTGCTTCAAGTAACTCTGTTCTCGGGCTGTCTAGCCAAAACTCACAAGGTCAGACGAATTTTCCGAGTGTGCAAAGCAAAGCAAATACCACGTAGTCAACTCCAATGGGGGA
The DNA here is from genome assembly GCF_015104395.2 of Macrobrachium nipponense. Lineage (NCBI taxonomy): Eukaryota > Metazoa > Arthropoda > Malacostraca > Decapoda > Palaemonidae > Macrobrachium > Macrobrachium nipponense. The sequence goes on from NC_087202.1 coordinate 18,260,922, forward strand.
GAGGATGATGTTGGGTCATTCATATCAACATCTTTTGTATCAAATAACCAATTTAATCATTTACTAGATCATTATGAGGCAATCGATTTTCCTATGAAACACACAGCTGAATAAAAAAATCAGTGCAGGTTCCCGTAGATTTGCCACAAATTCACGCCATAATAAGCCAAAATGAATTACGCCCCACATTACATGCAGTAAATTTAGAGCACCGATCATTCACACTATTTTTTTATTCTTGTAGTCCACGTAATATCATGGATTTGCGGACTCACCACTTGTTGTTTTCGAACTTCCCTATAGAGAAGTCTGGAGTAAGGCTCTCGGGTATTGGAAATAATGAATTAAATGTGGTAGGAGTAACTCATATTCAGTACAAGGTCGGTAAGCGCACATTTACCGATACTTTTATCGTTGTACAAAACATTGATATGTATCCAGCTGTAATTATAGGATACCCGTCTATATGCATTCAAAACATTACCTTAGCCCCTGCCAAACACGGCGTGTATATCAAAGGAAAATTCTATAAGTCTTAAAATCAGTTTTGGACAAAAAGGAGACAAACAATAAAACAGTAACCTACGTTGAGGAACCAATCACTTGTCTCATGAATCAAGAAATAATCCATGCGACCCAACAGAATTCTCGCTCGCCCGTAATATCAGCTTGCACGCAAACTCTCGAGCCGAACGTAACTTCGAATATATTAGTGCGAGTAAAGAAAACTTTGCTGGGATCTGAAATGTTAATACTTTCCGACACTCTGAAAACTAACGGATTGTCCGTCACACAAGCCATATATGCAGTCGGCTCACAACAACAATGTAACATTGAAGTCTGTAATCATTTGAATACCACTTTAGTAATTCACAGAAATCAACATATCTTGGATGTGGAAGTTTATAAACATCGCATTCTTACCGTCGCTAAGATCAATCACGCTCAGTCAGTTGCGGATGAATCCCTTTTGCAATCTATTAAAAGTAAAATCAATAAAGACATTCAAGAAGAGGAAATTCAGCAGAAATTTCTTGACATTTTAACTGAATATCATGATGTTTTCTCCACTACTGGGGGATCCTTAGGAAAAACGGATGTCATAGAACACCAAATAAGGTTAAAAGACAAGCAGAAAGTTATCTATGTACCTTCGTGCAGACTCCCTATGAAATTCCAGAATGAGATAAATGATGAAGTAGGTAAAATGCTAGAAGAAGGAGTCATTAGGAAATCGAACAGCCCTTATAATTTTCCGTTAATAGTCGTACCGAAAAAAGATCGAACTTGGCGTATCTGCGTAGATTTCCGTTGCTTAAATGAGGAAACGATCCCTGATCGATTCCCAGTGCCATGTACTGACGATATTTCATCTTTGTTAGGTCAGAACAAATATTTTACCAGTTTGGAATTACTTAAAGGCTTTCACCAGATACCCTTAGAAGAAGAGAATATCCCATACACTGCCTTCAGCACAGCCAGGGGACATTATGAATTTTTGCGTATGCCTTTTGGTTTACGTTTGCGCTCTAATAACATTTACTAGAATGATTAACATAGTGTTTGGAGGCTTGTTAGGGGATATCCTACATGCCTATATGGACGACCTTGTAATCTTTTCTAATACCTTAGAAGAACTTCTATGTAAACTAGAGCTAGTGCTACAGAGACTAAGACAGCATAATTTAAGGGTAAAGATAGTAAGTGTGAATTTTTCAAAACAGAACTAGTCTATTTAGGTTTTACGGTGTCTAGTCAAGGTCTTAAAGTAGTCCATGATAAGGTGTCAGATATCTGTAACTTTCCGATACCTACTAATGTTAAGGGAATACAGCAATTTCTGGGGTGTAGCGGTTACTATAGGAGGTTCATACGCAACTACTCAATAATAGCCGCTCCCCTAACCGATCTTACGAAGAGGGGCGTAGATTTCATATGGTCTGAGAAGCATCAACAGGCGTTTGATACCTTGAAAGATGAACTGTGTAGTTCTCCTATATTAAAATTTCCTGACTTCGGTAAGGAATCCTTTATTGCAACAGACGCCTCAGACCTAGGAGTAGTGGTGGGGTATTGCTTCAGCAATATGACAAACAGTTTTTCTTTTTATTAGCTATTCCATTAGCTGAATAATAGCATATATCACTATAAGCCATAAGCTTTGAATATAGGCATATATCACACTCCATGCCTATTGTAAAACTGTATCTGATTTAACAGGAAAGATCTGGGCGGGAGCGCTGAACTAATACAGACTGAACAAAGAAAAGATCAGCAATTAGAAAAAATCATAGCTGCTTTGAACGGAAATCCTAAGGAAAATGAATATATAAAGTATATGCAGCAGAATTATATAATCAAGGATAGTATTCTGTGTAGATCTGTGACAAGGAAAACCCACAACACACCACAGTTGACTAACGACCAGGTAGTGGTACCAATCTACTTATACCAACTGTCTAAATTGTTGCATGCAAATCCATTACATGGCCATCCAGGGTTTTCTCCATCATGTCACAAGAAAAGCCAAATCATTATTTTAATGGCATACGATGCTTACAGATATAAAAAAGCACATAGCTAATTGTCGCACTTGTCAGGAAAACAAAGGGCGCACGAAGACATCTGCCAGCCTAGATGCCTTGACTCGATATACAGAACTGATAGCGCTTAAAACTAAAACCGCGATCGAATGCGCTAGGAAGTTTTACGAGTGCTACAATTTGTAAACATGGAATTTCCACACATGATAATCTCTGACTCGGGTGGAGAATTCAATAATCATTTCCTTAACTCGTTGTGTGAATTCCTTTGCATAAAGAAAATCAATACCATGATCTACCACCCAGAGCCTAATGGGCTAGTGGAAAGAGCAAATAGAGTTTTAAACATATTAAGAGTTACACTCGGGGGATTGGACCCCAACTGGGATATTGCCATACCTGCGGTCCTAAGCACTCTTAATCACTCATATCATGTGTCTATTAAAATGTCGCCGCACGAGTCATTGTACGGTACCCGAGCTAGAACGCCTTTCCATGTATTTACGCCTACAACCAATTTATCAAATCCTCTAAAGGATGTTATGGATCCAAGCATAAGTCGTTATAATATACTTCATAAGAATTTAGAAGAATCACAAATCATAATGAAAAGAAATCATGATAAAATAGCTAAGCCAACTAAAACATATACCGTGGGTGATAAGGTATACATACAAGTATATGTACGCAAGGGACTCAACTACAAACTGACACCTAAGTTTGAAGGCCCGTTTAACATTTTAGAAATATTAACAGCCAATAGATTTAGCGTTCAAAACGTATCCCAACCCACTAATAAGAGAATCATACCATTGGCACACATAAGAAATTAAAAGAAGGGTAGAAGGAAGTGAGGGAAATTTTTGTATCTATGAAACTTGTATATAACTTATGTATATATAATATTTGTATGTAAACATTTTTTTTAACATGAGTAATTCCATATATTTTACTCGTTGCAGGTTTTCTAAATGAAGCTTATATTGTTAGGAGTGGTACTGTTCATTCAGACATCTTTGTCGTGTGGGAAGAGCGCTAAAACAAAAAAATATAGATTTTTCACGTGGCACTATTATTGAAAGAACAGAAGACGTTTTCATTACAGCAAGCAATATAGTTATAGAAGTGGATATGCAAGCGATTTTCCTACCGGAGGATGACGTCATTAACCTAAAGAGCGACCTGTCGAGGTTCGCTGTATCATTGAATGAATTGCACCAACGTCATTTTCCTTTTAACCCAGAGAGTTCGCTAGCACAAACACTAAGCGTCGCAGAAATGTTATCATACGACTTGCAAAATAAAACTGCCGAGGCGGAAGGTCTGGCTCGAGATCTGCTGATGTGGTCTGTGCGACACAATAGCCTAGAAAGATGCAACCCGTTTATCTTTGCTGCACTAAACATCTTTGGATCTGCTCCAAGTTTAGGCTTAGGAATTTCAAATCGTCTTAAAATTAATGATCAGAATAAGAGAATTGAGTTTTTGCAACATGAAAACGAATTAGTTTTGTCAGAACTTCGTAAACAATTATCATCAATTAATCAAATAATGAGTTTGGTGAACGAACATTCTAGTAATATCGATCAGATTATGGAAGTGCAACACTTGCTGGCAACGTTAGCGTATTATAGTTCGAAAGTAGATCATATCCGTACCAATATTTCACATTTTATTGGGAAATCAAAAGACTATGTGGAAGCTATCACACTAGCCACAAGGGGTGTTTTATCACCACATCTTTTGCCTATTAAAGATCTGACTTTAACTTTGGAGAACGGACGGGAGAAACTGGGTTATGTTCCTTTGTTAGGCGCCCATAAGATAGAATTTTATTATAGTTTAATATCAGTAAGCGTTGAAAATTACAGGATCATGATTATCATTCCCTTTGATTCTTCTGATGCCTGGCAAGCATACAAAATCACACCGTTCCCAACTTTCATGACGAATAACTCAAGTCCAGTAATATCCAATCTGACGGGACACGTATTGATTTCCCCTGATAAGGAAACATATACAGTCATCAAGGACTTAGATAAATTCACTCACTGTTCAGATGCCATGAATAATTAAGTTTGTACAGCTGACTCCTTTGAATTCCATCATATATCAATGAATTCATGCGAGTTAGGTATAGTGCTAAACGGTTCTCTCTCCCATACACACGAAAGTTGTCTGAAATATCTTTATCCTTTTGACGATAATAAGTTCAATTACAGGCTGAACAACGGATCGTGGATGCGATACGACAAGGAAGGATTTCAAGTCTCGTGTCCAGACGGATCAACGGCCTACTCCCAGATCTTCGTTGCCGCTGATGGGTGTATCGGGACGTCAACGAACTACACGGTCCGCGGAGTTAACACTATCATCCGGGAACGGGCTTATTTCGCGAATTTCTCTTCGACAAGCACTATAATCCCCGCCTTACCTCTCCCATACAATGCTAAGGTTGCTCATCGTTTGACGCAACTAGCTGAGATGGACCACACGTCAAGGACTTATGCCGAGGAGGATCTGCGTTTCTACGTGTTGCTGGCCGTGATATGCGTTACTGTGGTGATTCTCATCGCCGCAAACATATTTGCTTGGCGTAGGCTGAGGCAAACACAGATGGATCTTCAGAGGAATGTCGTGCCACGCTCAGACAACACTCCTATCGCGTTAAAAGCGTTTACCGTTAGAGCTATTTGAAATTGGCCATTTCACTTGACTCGGAGGAAAATTGTCTGGAATTGGGTTGTGTGTGAAAAGCGGTCCGTACGCTGGCAATATATATTACAAGAAACTCCGAGATATTGCATTTTATTATATATCTATATAATTATAAATATGAACAGTTAAACAATACCATTATGGGCACCTAATAAAATATTGAAGCCCTATATGTTAAAATGTCGGTGCGTGTACGTACCTGGAATCTATATCATATGAATTATATATCTATATCCATCCGGTAACACCTATTTTTAAACAGTTACTTATTATTATAACCATTCATGTATACATGCTAACCTTTTATCTTATATGGTACCACCGTTTCATTTAATAACATTATGCATTTTAGGATGTAATTCTTATGTCATGCAATTATCAGCAGAACTATAGTACTTTCTGTTGTGTATGTATCCTCATGACTAACAGTATATATAACATATTCATTTATCTTATACATGGATCTGTATTTTACATGCATTATTCTTTACTTATGAGTATGTCTATTATGCATGTATTTTTTTTTTACATATAATTTTTGCATATTATTCCTTAGTCCCTTGTTTATGGCTATGGCTAAGATCACACTCCTATGAAACATATTTAACGTAAGTTTTAATGTTCAGTGCTTGGCAGGTAGCTGACCGAGCTAATGTAATGCAATACATTATTTTAATACAGGTATTTTCCATATCTGTAAATAAACCCATGACCCAAGGGGTCATTGGCGAGTTAGGAGGGTGATCAATTGCCATAACAGGACGTAAAACTAGACCATGCCATGCCATGCTTGCAGTGGCCTGGTTGCATTTGTCTGTATAAACAATTATCATCTCTTGTAAACAGGTCACAACACCTTCCATGGGAAGTTGGTGACCTATTACCTGTAAAGGAAACACATGACTTCCGAGCCGTATGGCTACGTACTTGTTATTCTTGTAAACACTGAGATAGCTAGTGTTAAGCTATCGATGCGACCCTCTTGTAAAGACAGTTCTACCTAAATTCTCAAACTGAGCTGTCATCTGACCAACTTTTCCTATACTCCAGTGATGGAACAGAGAAATAAAGTTGTTAAGAAGTTAACTCAGGAAGTTTGAGTCATCTCCCCAATTCTGAGGAAGAAAAAAATCTACTTGATGTCACTTCAACGAGAAATGGAAAGAACCACAATGCTTGCGTATCACAGTCGCAAGAATAGACATATAACTGATCTCCGTCCTATACCATTGTAAGTGGTGGACCGAAGACAGTTAAACATATGAAAGAGATAACAGAAGGTAACAGGAAAGGCAGATAGAAGGCATCAGTATTAAAAAAAATAAATAAATAAATGATAAAATTGATAAGTGAATAGTGTAAGTACATCATAAAATACAGGGTAGTAATGTATTCCATCTTCGCTGAACCTCTGCGGTCCAATTGCACAACATCCTCAGGTAGACTTCCACAGTCCAATGGTGTGAGGAATAAATTGGACTAATTCTGAAGAGGTTAAAGATCTTAGAAGTATGACTACATAATCTATACTTTTTAAATCATTGTGGACACACAAACAAACACAAAATCACTGAGGGTGGATGAAGAAGGTAATTTTTTTTTTTTTTTTTTTGCAGAGACAAACACTTCTGGACTAACTTCTTGGACGTAATCTATATTCTCTTTATTATCTTCCTTTATTTTACATTAGTTAAAAAATACTCTCTCTTTATTTATGATTTGGATGTGTGTGTGTAAACAAAATCACTGTGGGTGGATGAAGAAGGTAATTTTTTTTTTTTTTTTTTTTTTTTTTACAGAGACAAACACTACTGGACTAACATCTTGGACGTAATCTATATTCTCTTTATTATCTTCCATTATTTTACATTAGTTAAAAAATACTCTCTCTTTATTTATGATTTGGATGTGTGTGTGCGTGTGTGTGTGTGTGTGTGTGAGAGAGAGAGAGAGAGAGAGAGAGAGAATGAATGAATGAATGTTCGCGTCCAGAATAATCCCAACAGACACCCATGCATCTTCGCCTGCCTTCCTACGTTCGACTTCTATATCGTCCGTCATGCAGGTCTGAAAATGTCAGCTATGCAAAACGCTCCGGGTGAAATCTCTTCGAACCGCCCTCGTTGCACTGGTTGGCATTTCAGAGCCCCTTTGGCCTCTCCAGGATTTTATGAAGAAGAAGGAAGGGAGGAGAGGAACGTAGGAGGAGTAGGAGGGAAGGGAAGAGGAGGAGGAATGAGAATGGAAAGTGACGGAGCAAGCAATTTTTCACTAGTTGGGGGTGGAAGTATTCTAACTATTATTTTTCACTTATATTAATATATCATATGCCACTGCTACAAAGTTGGCGCAACAGCTCTTTCATATTCAATAATATTTTCCCCTGTAGATATTTTATTCTGTGCCACATCTCTGGGAGAGCATCTTTTCTTCGTTCTCCCCATTATTCCAAATACGGAATTAAATTACTTCTCGAGCAATCATCACCCATTCTTCAATGTTTCCGGTATTTCCGAACACTGAAGATAAGTATATTCGGATTCCGCAAATAAGACGTTTTATTCGCCTCTCATTAGGAAAGCGCGGTAAAGAGCAAGATACCTTTCAAGGCTCCAGAAGATTTTGCTGGAACATGTGGGTTTATAAAACAGTATAGTCAGAATTTGAATTTCTATATCCAAGTGAAGAGACATTTACAATTGATTAAAGGTGAAATCACTGCTTATTTCAGCAAAAAAGGCTCACCAGATATAAGATGAGCTCCCTCGACCGTACCCTCTCTCTCTCTCTCTCTCTCTCTCTCTCTCTCTCTCTCTCTCTCTCTTTCTCTTTCAAAAGGAAGGTGCAAACATATAGAGATGCTGATTTATTTTACATCAGCTTCCTGGAAGACATGTCACTTCCAGGAAGTTAATGTAATTATAATTTCTCACGAAGATCTTAATCTATTTTTTCCTTGTGAAGACTGACTGAAAGCTCCCTATTAGGTCTTTTACTTAAGTAATGTTCAACTTTAAAGGAAAGAAGGGTCATCTCTCTTTAATGTAAAGTGATAGTAAGCTACTAAGACATAAATAAGGTTAGATATACTATTTACGTACACGATTGATTAATATTGTCTCTGGTAATTAGAGATACTTAATCCGGGAGAATATATGGTGAGAAAAAACTTTATTATAATAGGTACTAAGCTTATATCTTTTATATCTGATGTTGAAAAAGGCGCTAAAACACCCTGAAATTATTCCACATGAAAAAAAAAAACCTATGCTTCCAAGAAATTAGGAAGATTTTTTAAATGCTGCGAAAGAAATTCAGTAAAAAGAATAGCATATCAGAAATGTGTAAAATTCACTTATGAAGAAGAATGGGTGAGTAAGATACGGCAAATAATTGCAAAGAAATAAATACCAAGATTCTTAAAAAAATAGATTAGATTCAACCGAGGGCAAGAAATATCACAAAAAATACGAGAGTCGACTCAAATTTCCATCGAGTCAGGAATATTTCACAAACTGTAAAAAAAAAAAAAAAAAAAAAACCCTCTAAATCGGGGTATCAGAAATGTATAAGAGACCTCAGAACCGGAAATGGGCCGGTATCATATCACAAAGAATTCCTAAGAAAAAATTCAGGTTTCAAAGAAATTCGAATCTCGCCTAATCTTCCTAATGGGAACATTTTTTTTTATCATGGAATTGGGTTGCACACGCACAGTCACGAAAATCCTCCATTTACTATTAAGCATTTTTCTACTTTGTGGCTCGGAGCTCTTTCATATATGCATTTAGGCAGACCCACTTTTATCATCATGAAATGATTCTGCCATTTTTAACTAAGAAATGCTTTTCGTCTTTGTTTGTTAACGGTTTTGAGTCTTCTATGATTACTAATAATCAACGACGATTCGAAATAAGTTAATTGAGTATCCGCATTCACATCTGGTGTAGTAAACATTCTATTTTATTCTGATCTATCTCCGGGATTATGAATATGATTGTGTTTCTTCTCGATTTTATAAACTTTTTTAGATTTCACATTTGACAGTAATTTCAAATTGAAGTTAGATACTTAATTTTTGAAAAAAGAG
>NC_087202.1:18270772-18273272 GCF_015104395.2 Macrobrachium nipponense
GGTCAGAAATTCAGTTTACATGAAATAAGCAAACCTGCCTATGTTTCGCGCTGGTATGCCCACCCTTTAGTGGGCCTGACAGCTATATACTGATTACCTAAGGAGAAAAGCCACCATGCAAAAGGTGGAGAGAAATCCTGATTTTGATGACCAAGGAAAGTTGACAATGTCTCGAACGGTTGTACCTACCCGTAAGTGGGCTTGGCTGTTACTGATTTCATTAAGTGGATAGGCCACCTTCCAAAAGGTGGGCAGAAATCCAATTTTGATGACAGATGCTAAGTTGCGTATGTTTCATTTAGGAGACGAGCTTGACTGATAAATTCCAAACAACTCTAAGAGCCAAATGAATGGGTCACAGACTGGCCTGATGACAGTGTTGTCGTATACACACCAAAGACAGCAAGGGAGGAACCCCAGACAAGCCTTCTGAGGAACTTCGAAAGGTGTGGGGGAACACCTTCAGAGGAACCTCGCAAGGTGTGGGGGAACACCTTTAGAGGAACTTCGGAAGGGAAAAAAAACTGGGGGGGAACACCTTCAGAGGAACCTCAGAAGTCATGGAGGAATCCTTCAGAGGGCCCCTGAGAAGGCGTGGGGGGACGCCTTCAAAGGAACCTAGGAAGGATCTTGGAGTTCCTCCCGTTTTGCCAAAGGTGGGTCTTCGACCCTGTTGTCGTCAAGTCAACCTGTGACTCATCCACAATGCCCTTAGAGTGGGCCAAGCCCTTCGTCCTTCCTGCTACATAGCCATCAGCCAAAATTCCTACATCAGCTACTTTTGGCTGGCATTGCGATCACATCTGCCATCTGTCCCACCTTAACAGCTGCCTCTTATTAGGAGCCTAGCTTTTCGTCCGAAAGTTTAGAGTTAGCCGCTTCCTCAGCAATTCTTTTGGTCATCTCCCTCAATTAAATCCTCCACCATCTGTGTGAGGACCTCCCACTGCTTTCCATAGTCTTTCCTCTCTCTTTGGGCGTTGCAGTACTCCCTGTACTGATCCTCTTCTACTTTCCTCAGTTGTTGCTGTAGGTCCTCTTCTTGGTCCAGGCACTTGTTTTCTTCTTCACTGTTTTTCAGAGTTTCATTGTCTAGGTCTTTGTTTGTATGGTCCAGTGCTATGTGTTCCAAATAGAAGTTTCTCTGGGCCAGTCCCATGGAGGAGTGCCATTAACATGTACTTATCATGATTTCTCAGTTCTTCCTCCTGCATCCTTAGGTGCTCCCTGACACGTTTTCGTTCTTTAATTACATTTTCGTCTTGAATCCTGCACTTTTCTCTCAATCTTTCACATTCATCCCTAAGGTGTTCCAGTTCTTGGAGGTTTGTGTTTTCTGCCTTCTTTCAAAGAGCAGATCTCTCTTTCTGCAAGCTTTAAGAAGACTCCAAGTTCTGCTGTTGGTACATAGCACTTTCCAAGTTCTTCTGCAGCTTTTTCCTTTCTGTTCATTTAGCTTGTCCTTTTCATTTGTCCTTATCCCTGAGCTTCTCCTGGTAATGCAGTAATCATTTCACTGCTTTCTCTCTCAAGCTCCTTTCCACGATTGAGGGCAACTTCTAGTTTGTCTTCCAGTTCTTGTTTCTCCAGTATGAATTTTCGTTCTGCGTTTAAGAAATTCTCTGTCAGCTGTTGCTTGCTGTGGAGCTCCAATTTTACGTTCTTAGTGATGTCCTCCATTCCGTTGCCTTCTTTTCCTTTCTTCTTGCAATAGGGTCTCCATTTTGTTCCTGTGATGGAGAGCATTCCTTTTTCTCGTTTACCAAAGACTTCTTGAGTGTGGTCACTTCCAGGAGCGTTTCTTCTAAGGCTTCTTTAATGGTGGCGTTTTCTCCTCCTAATCAGAGACCCAGTTCCTCATTACCTGGACTTCATCCCTCAGAATTTGGGTCTGCTTCTTTTCGTCTCCTAATTCTTTCGTGAGGAAAGTAATCTCCAGGCACTTATCTTCTAAATCTTCCTTAATCTCGGCATTTTGTCCTCCTAGTTCTGATACCCAGTTCTTCATTGCCTGGATTTCTTGCATCAAAATTTGGGTCTTCTTCAATTCTTCTCCCAATTCTTTCTTCAGTGAAGTAATTACCAAGATTGCATCTCCTATCTCTTCCTTAATCTTGGCATTCTCACCTCCTAATTCTGATACCCAGTTTTTCATGACTTCAAGTTCTGCCCCAGTGATCTCATTTTTTGCTCTTTCAGTGTTTAGAGCCTCTGCTGCCGAGACCAGTCGAGATTCTTTATGGCACAACGCTGACTGTAGGGATTGAACTCGGTCATTTAATATCAGGACCTCATTCCGAAGGCTGATATTTGTCTGGGTCTCATTTGCGAGGTTCTTCTCGAGCTCACAATTTTTGTCTTCAAGCTTGGCTACATTTCCGTGGCAAGCTGCAAGTTGACCTTTGTAGCAAGTAGTCAGCTCCTCAAGTCTGGAATTTTCTGATTTTGTGAGCTCTAGTTGTCTTTGGAGAGCGATGTGGTCCTCTTTCATGTCCAAAAT
>NC_087202.1:18278272-18298272 GCF_015104395.2 Macrobrachium nipponense
TTTTTACAGAGTATTTATGCTGGCTTAGCCTTACTTCTAAGCCCTTGCTCGACTGTCCGAGGTAGAATGAGGGACAATCCATACATGGAATTTTATATATTATGTTGTGCTTCTCTGGGGCCATTTTTTATTAACATTCTTTTTAGTGTGTTATTATAGGAAGAAACAATTAAAAGTTGACATTAAAAGCTTTACAATGGTTTAATGGTTTCAAATCCGTTAAAATAAGGCAAACTGAGAATGTTCTTAGAATTTTCTTTCTGTGTGTTCAGTCAGTATAAAACTTTTTGTGGGCTTTATTATAACAAATGTCTAATATATGTGAAGGATAGCATAAATCTTTCCCTATTTTTCTTATGTATTCAATTTCTTGATCCAAATATTGTGGACTGACAATTCGTAATGCTCGTAAAAACATAGAGGAAAAAATTGGTATTTTTATATTAAGATGGTGCCTGAGAAGAAATGAACATAAGTTAAGTTGTTAGTCGGTTTCCTATAAATACTGAATTACATTGAAATGGTTCTCTATGTATCAAAAAACAATCTAAGAGGGAGGCAATTGTCTTTTACTAATTCTAGAGTAAACTTAATCGATGGTACCTGGTTTATTTAATTTAGAGAGTAAATCATTACATCAATACGACAGGAAGAACAGCTAAACAATCATCAACGTAACGATACCACTTTACAGGAATATGAATGATATTAGGTAAGTAGCGTTTTTCGAAGAATTCCATATACAGGTTTGAGAGCAATGGTGATAAAGGATTTCCCATTGCCATGCCAAAAATTTGTTGATAAAATTCACCATTGAATATAAAACTTACAATCACAAATGCACAAACTCGTGAGTGAAATAATGTGACTTATAGGTAGAGGTAATTCATGCTGAGTTAGTTCATTGCTAAGATATTCTAAAATAGAGTCTATAGGGACTTTAGTAAAAAGAGAACATACGTCAAAACTAACGAATCTATCAGTAGGGCAAAGAGCAATTTTGTATAATCTATCAACTAAATCTAGAGAATTATATATATGAGAATCGGAGATGGTTCCAAGTAACGGGGACAAGATCTTAGTGATATATTTCGAGAGTTTATATGAAATTGAACCAACAGTACTGATAATAGGCCGCATAGGGTTATTTTCTTTGTGCGTTTTGACTAATCCATATAAGTAAGGTAGCGAAGGAGAATTGACTGACAATTTGCCTAGTAGTTCTGTTTTATCTTTAAGGATACTTTTCACTATGCTATTGAAGTTTTTTATGACTTGATCAAGAGGATTTTTTGTTAGTTTTCTATAAGTCACATCATCATCCAGTAGGGCTTGCATACGTGATATGTAGTCAGCTTTATCTAAAATTACTATACTATTTGACTTATCCGCTTTTGTGATGTGGATAGTATTGTCCTTTTTAAGATCGGTCAAACTTTTCTTTATAGCGAGCAGGGAAGTTACTTTCATGCTTAACATTGGCAGCTCCGTAAACAATACCTTTAATCATGTCGACATGATTTTGAGGAAGATCACAATATTTTTCAAATTTACTTAGGGATGACCCAATCATTAAAGCCGAAGGTCTACTTGTTGCAAAGAAAGATAAACCATATCCAAGCGCACTCACAACATTTTCACTTATTTGTTTACTAGATAAGTTAACAACACAATCTTGACGTGCACAATTCATAATAAAGCCCACAAAAAAGTTTTATCACTGAAAACAACACACAGAAAGAAAATTCTAAGAACATTCTCAGTTTGCCTTATTTTAACGGATTTGAAAACCATTAAACCATTGTTAAAAGCTTTTAATGTCAACCTTGTTTCTTAATAAAGCCCCACAAAAAGTTTTATACTGAAAACAACACACAGAAAGAAAATTCTAAGAACATTCTCAGTTTGCCTTATTTTAACGGATTTGAAACCATTAAACCATTGTTAAAAGCTTTTAATGTCAACCTTGTTTCTTCCTATAATAACACACTAAAAAGAATGTTAATAAAAAATGGCCCCAGAGAAAGCAACAACATAATATATAAAATTCCATGTATGGATTGTCCCTCATTCTACCTCGGACAGTCGAGCAAGGGCTTAGAAGTAAGGCTAAGCCAGCATAAATACTCTGTAAAAACTGGGCAAAAATCTAATGCATTATTTATTCATTTAAGTGAAAACAACCACCGAATTAATTGGATTGATCAGTTCAGTAATTGCACGGTCAAGAGAGTCTTATCACGAAATCTTTTAGAATCTCTTTAATACAACTTACTTTTCATTGTAATTTCAATGTTAGTCGTGGCCTTTTTCATTTGAGACCCTTGTATCTGTAACATGTTAAGAATGACCTCAAATATATATTCTGACTTAAATAAAAATCAGTTGCCTTAGAGTTATTAAAAAAAATTTTATTGTAATGTATGTCTGTCATTTTTTGTGAATATGGTTTTGTCTACCAGGTTCCGTATTAGCTGTCACCTATAATCCTTTAATTGTCTGGAGATTGTATCTGAGATGATGTCTTAAACCTTTAATTGCACCCTTTGTTTATGCTTGTTTGGGAAGGTTTCTTATCTTCCAGGTGTGTCGGATTCTAGGCACTAATCCTTTTATAATCCCTATCTGTCAGTTATACGAACCTTCTTGTATTGTCTTTTCTCGTATTTTTGTCAGTAGCTGCTTCAGTAAAGGGCTTTTCAGCCGAAAGATCTCGCAGACTCCTTCGTTTATTTTTCCTTCGTGGCATTTATCTGTATATATATATATATATATATATATATATATATATATATATATATAGATATATATAGATATATATATATATATATATATATATATATATATATATATATATATATATATATATATATATATTATATATATATATATATATATATATATATATATATATATATATATATATATATATAATAGATATATATATATATATATATATATATATATATATATATATATATATATATATATATATATATATATATATATATTAGGGCTTGTGCCTTGTATGATAAGGCGCCCTATGAGGTAATGTTAGACTTGCGATAATCTATACGCTAAGTCGGTTGGTATTGCACTTCCATCTTCAATGGAGTGTCTGGGGTTTTGTAGATCACTTACGAAGTCGGTATTATCTTTACGACGATGTGTTAAACTCATGGTTCGGTGAGGTTCTTGTAGAAAACACTAAGTATAAAAAATTATATATTCTTCTGAAGTTTTACATGGTGAAGATCAGATATGATTGTACAAGTCTTCTAATAACGATAGCTTGATCGCTTCTGCCAATGATGATGGCTAATCCTATTCCTCTACATGATAAAGCTTAGGTAAAGAGGTACAGGTCTTCTAATGACGATAGCTAACTCTCTTCTGCTGTCTACCATCTCTGTTACAAGTTATGAAGGAACAGACAGTAGTTCGAACATATGAACATACTTACAAATGACATAGTTTCATACGAACACACAATCAAAATGAGACACGCTACAGATCACGTAGGCGGTAGTTGTCTCAAGCAGGGAGCTTGGACTAATGTTTATAAACAATTGAATGACTACAGGTGACGGCATGTTATCTTAGCCTACATACTTATTGTATACGTCATCTTTAGCGTCTCTAGTCTGATCATTCCTGTAAGCAATCTTTTATATATATGGACTAACATTTCCATATTTTTATTATGTAAAACACTTACATTAGCTCGGTCAGCTACCAAAACCAACCACTGAATATTACTCAACTTGACTTGCATTGACTATAGGAGTGTGATACAGACACTATGTGAATATATATATATAAGTAAATAAAAATTCATGGTGTACATAAATTGATTCAAGTAATAAAATATAAACCAATGATATTGGTAAATAATAGTGATCACGGGGTATATAATGATACAGTTTTTCACTTCATCTCATTAAGATACTTATGCTACAGAAAATACTAATGTACTCTGATAATTGCATAGGAATGAAGATTAACATGATAAAAATCATATTTTAACTGATAAAAAATTTCATATATGAAATGATAAAGTTATTAATGTTTATGCTGATTGATTCGTTGATTTTTATGCTAACTGTTATGTATCTGATTCATTAATCAATATACTAACTCATAAATACCTGCAGATATTGGTAAGATAAAAGGTAACAGATTGATTATAGGCTACCTGATTTGTTAATACATATGTATATGGATTCATATAATTATGATTAATATATGTGCACTTTAAATAGATTCCTATTGCGTACACGCAAAGATATATTTAGATTCTGTTATTTATGATTCAATTGTATTTATATATATAGGATACATGATACTTTATATATATAGGATACGGACCAGGTTACATTCACTTTCAACTAGCTTCGAACAACTTTTCGTCCATTACACAGTTCCAGACAACCACCTTTAGCCAAATGAAACGGCCTTTTTCAATGGTTAAAACAAGGGGAAAATTTGCCTGGGCGGGTCCAACGTTCCATTTTGCGCTCATACTTATTCTCTGCATCCTAAGCTACACGATTACGTTCGCGATGAATAAAAAAAACATCCCAGCACGAGTCCTTCGCCAGCAAAGTAGAGTTGAATATCCTTCGGGTCGTAATTGTCGGAAGTATGTCCCATTCGTAGTCGATTCCGACAGCCGCCGGAGCGTTCCGCATTAAAACGAGATTAACGACGAGATACGGTGTCGGTCGAAGAAGTCCATGAAATTCCTTTCACATTGTAGGCGGTTGTTACTTGACTGTAGCCGTCCGCTGCGACGAACGATTTTTTTGAAGTTGCGATGTGAAACTCTCGTACTGCAGGATACTGTAACCAGGTTCCATTAATCAGCCTGCAAGTTAAATTATACTTGTCACAAGGGCAAAGTAAATTCAGACAACATCCAAATACGGGAGGGGAGAGAGCCATTTAGACCAGACGTAACCCACATGAATTCGCTGTACAAACTTTTTTATCCATGGCATTAACAATGAGTGAACCTACCCAGGTCTATGATGACTGTAAAAATATCCATAATTATAAAAAATAAATAGATATCAATACGAATCTCAAAGAAAATTCGATATTACTGGTAGTAAGTTACTAGACAAAGAAGTGGAAAATGGAGCTATTTGTAAGATTGCCAGGCAGCATAAGAGTCAAAGAGAATATTAATCATGATTCTATGTGCCCTAACAAAAGTTTCATATTCAATTTTCTCGTGCGCATCCTCTGAGGTTAATTTTTTTAAAAACTTTATTAATAGGTAGGAGATGCAACGAAAAAAAAACCCAACTATGTAACTAATTTCTAAATAAACTTTGGGTTTTCCAAGAAAATGTGACATTTTCCCATGAATGTTTTACTTGAATTGTAATAGGCTAATGTTGCAAGTAAATATTTCATATATACTATCTTGATACTTCTAAATGTTATGCAGGTTCAAAAAAAAAAAATTAATTCATTTTGTTGTTATAGAAATTCTATTTGCTTATTTTGTTCATTAATTTTAAAATGATTGCATTAAAGTCCTTAACTAATTGCATTACACACACGGATAAGAATATGTTATGTGGCCTGTCATGTGACCTATGAACCACATGTGAAGTTCATGAACTAAGCATTCCTTTCTCCAGTCAATCTGCTTTGCAAGCGCAAGATGAAGCCTGTGCAAGCAGATATTTGAGGTTAAAGGAATCACTGCTGATACGGCAAACGCGACAGACCTTCTAGAACTGATGACGTCGTCACCAGCTTAAGAGTTACGTTACTTGCTGTAAGAGATTACGACTTTAGGATAAATTATTATCTTTTAATACTCGACCCACACGAAAAGAATGTCTGAAAAAAAAACAGTACCAAAATTGAACAAATATTATTGGTTTCATGTTGGAAAACTGCATGATTATGTTAAATTAAATATTCCTTATTGAAACTAATGAAAAAGGTTTCCATACAAATTCTATATATATTATTAGCCCTGTATAAGATTCATATAGGATTATTCCATAGATAAGATTTTCACTTCTAGACTTCCCTGACTTTAAAAATCTCTCTTTTATTTTATTTTATTTATTATTTATTTATTATTATTATTATTATTATTATTATTATTATTATTATTATTTTTATTTTTTTTTTTTTTTTTTTTTCATTGACTACGAATATAAATTACCGGGACAGACAATATGTCAGTAGGTTTTGATATGTGTTTGAACTTTTAGCTTATTTGTCATTACTAATAAAAAGCGTTATTGATTTTATCGTGATTCCTTTTTTTATTATAATTTGTAACCCTTCCGACTTCTTACGGAGTGTATTATATTGATCCACTTGTATCCATATTTATTTTCTTTTTTTATATTTATTTATTTATATATTTTTTTTATATATATTTGATAAAAATTAATGGTTGGCTTGAATATGTGGAAAAGTGTTCTAGCGGCGTAACGTACCGTATAAGGCTACTTGCGGCATCAATTCTATAGATACAAGATATAAATGATAAAGGTATTTAAAACACGAGAACCGCTATAATCCAGTTCGGATCCAATATCACGAGGTTGTAACTCGTAAGACATTGACACTTCCTATTTAATTATCCGTTATTCTACAACCGATTGACTCTGGGTGATAAAATATATTATTGGTTTTCTTAATGGAAAGGAATTCACACAACGTGTTAAGGAGATTATTATTGATTTACACCACCCGAGTCACAGATTATTATGTGTTGAATTCCATATTTACTGATTTAGCACTCATAAATATTCGTAACGCACTCAATTGCGGTGTTTGTTTTTAGTGCTATAATTCTATATAAACGTGTCAAGGAACTATTAACACTAAGAAGTGTTTATTCCCTCTGTCAGACTCGTAATTCTGTTAATAATCTACGTATATTCTTTCAAGGATTGATTTGGCACAGGATAGGCCCTTAAACTGACAGGTGTCTTAGTGTATCCCGTTTGTTTTTCATGACCACGTGTTACAATTAGTTATGTGCTTTTTATATCTGTAAGCATTGTAGGCCAGTAAAATAGTGATTTGGCTTTCTGTGACATAGTAGAAGAAACCCTGGATGACGGAATGCAACCAGTTTTATGACGATTGGTATGAAAGAGTTATTATTACTACCTGGTCGTTAGTCATCTGCTGTGTTCTTCGGGTTTTCCTCGTTCACAGACCTATCATATAATATTACATTTGATTACATTATTCTGATACACATACTTTAAATGTACTTTTGCTTTAGGGTTTCTGCTCAAAAGAAGTGTTTATTGTTTTGCTTATCGCTGTTGACACTTGCTTTGTTCAGTTGTAACAGTTCTGCGCTCCAACCCAGATATTCAATGCTCGCGATCTCTTGGGTTAAGGAATTTTCTTGTTTAGATACGGTTTTAACAATAGGCACGGATGTTTTCATATTATTTAGTCTAATTAATGGTTCTTTGCAGTATGGTGCGGGCTTGCGGGATAATGCGTCAGCTATGATAATTGCTTTCCCAGTAGATATCTTATCTTGGCTCCAAAGACCTGAATGATCATTTGTCACCGAGTTCCTTTTGGACTGTGATTAAAGCCTTTGAAAAACTCGGTAAAGGACTCATGTTCAGTAAGGACTTTATCAGGATAGCCATAGATTATGAACTTAAAATGTACTAGTGTTAAAGATACCTAGCCCTTCCTTGCCTATTACTGCATATTTTACTTCAGAGGGCTTTAGTTTACATGAATAAAAAGCTATAGGAAAGAACTGTTTATCATATTGCTGAAGTAGTATCCCTCTTACCCCTTGGTCTGAGGCGTCTGTTGCAATAAAAAAAAATTCCTTATTTAAATCAGGGATTTTTAAGTTAGGTAAGCTGCATTTTCCGCTTTTAAAGATATCGAACGCCTGTTGATGCTTTTCAGACCATAATAAATCTACGCTCTTCTCGTAAGATCTGTTAAAGGAGCTGTCATGATTGAAGAGTTACATATTTACATACGATTGTAATACCCACTACAGCGCAAAAGTGCTGTATCCCCCTTTTACGTTAATAGGTACCGGAATTATGAATAGCCGACACCTTACCTTGGGACTACTTTAAGACCTTGACGAGACACATAAAACCTAGATAAACATGTTCGGTTTTTTAAAACTCACATTTAGATATTTTACTCTGAGATTATTTGTCTTTGTCTCTGTAGCACTAGCTCTAGTTTATGTGAATGTACTTCTAAGGTATTAGAAAAGATTATAAGACCAACCATATAAGCATGTAGGGTATCCCCTAAAAGTCTCCAAACACTATATTATAATTTGGGGCGCAACGTAAGCCGGAGGCATACGTAAAAATTGATAATGTCCCCTGAGTGTGCTGAAAACGGTGTATGAGGTACAATCACTAGGTAATGGTATCAGGTAAAAACTTTTAAGTAAGTCCAAGTTGGTGAAAAAAAATTTATTCTAAGCTAACAGAGATAAGATGTCGTCGGTACATGGCACTGGAAACTATCGGGAGTCGTTTCTTGTTTAAGCGACAGAAATCTACGCAGATACGCCAAGTCCGATCTTTTATGGCATGACGTTTTGAGGGAAAATTATATGGGCTATTTGATTTCCTAATGGCTCCTATTACTAATATTTCACTTCGTCATTTATCTCTATTTTGAAATTGCAGTGAGAGTCTATACTAAGGTACGTAAATAGCTTTATGTTTGTCCTTAGACCGTATTTTGTGTTAAATTACATCCGTTTTTCCCATAGATCACTCGCAAGTGGAGAAACTTCCTGGTATTCAGGTAAAAGATAAAAAAAAAAAACAAAAAAAAAATTGCTGTGAATCACCTCTGCTTGAATGACTTTACGGATATACTTTAGATAGATTATCAGAGAGATTCATCCACGACCGGTTGGGCGTGATTAAAATTAGCAACAATAAAAAATGCGATATTTATAACTTCGTATCCACGATATGTATACTTTTAGGGCTTTGTTCGTGGAAATCGTTATATTTCAGAGTGTCGGGAAGATTTAAAATTTCATTTCCCAGCAAAGTCTTTTTACACGCACTAAGACATTCGAGGGTGCATGCTTCTCGAGATTTTGCGTGCAAAGTACGACTGCGGTTGTGGGAGAATTCTGTTGGGTCATTTGAACAATGTTACGATTTATGAGACAAATGTATAGTTCCTTTATATAAG
Organism: Macrobrachium nipponense; assembly: GCF_015104395.2. NCBI lineage: Eukaryota > Metazoa > Arthropoda > Malacostraca > Decapoda > Palaemonidae > Macrobrachium > Macrobrachium nipponense. Next base: position 18,287,477 of record NC_087202.1, read on the forward strand.
TTATTATTTGATTAACTGTCTCATTTTTGTTCAAACGGATTTTTACTATGTTTGAAGGTTTATAGGATTTTCATTTGATAAACACGCCTTATTTGTCAGGATGTAAGATAATATTTTGTATACCCCTCTAGATGAATCTTACAATTACGCTAGATACAGATCAATGTTTTTTATAACTATAGAGGTATCTGTAAGCGCTCGCTTATCCGGACTTCTCATTAGGGAAGTTCGAACAACAGACAGTGAGTCCGTAAATACAGGATATTACGTTTACTAAAGAAATAAAACAAGATATTCTAATTTTTACGGCGCGTACAGTTGGGCTTAATCCACCAGTATTTATTATAACTTAATGTATTAAAATTAAACGAAAACCTGCTCTGATTACTTTATACGGTCGTGTGTTTCATAGGAAAAATCCTTTTTAATTCAAAAAGATATCGGTATGTATGAACCAACATCGCTTTTCCCCACTCTGCTAGAGTCGCTTATTGTGTGGAATTTGCTTTGCTTTGAAAACGTCGGCAGTTTTGACTGACCTTGACCGCTTGACTAGGTGACACAGTCACCGAGTTTGCTTGTTTGATTCTGAACGGGCTACTGTTTCTATTTCTTTTTGTAATAATTAGGATCCTTCTCTTTATTACCATCGGCAACGTATGTGTTTTTGTTTTTTTTGCATTATGTTGCTGGTTACGTATAAAGCAATGAATGACGAACTATTAGGAACTGAGCGATTACTAATAAGACAAGTTATCACTACTGCATTCCATATTAACTGTTTGTACTTCATTCTTTGCTAAAATTTGAAATAGTGAGGGATCCTGGTCAGCGCATTTAGCCTGATGAAAGTTTTTTTTTTACAGATATGATCCTTCCTTGCAATCCAGCCATATTTTTAAAGTTAAGTTGAGTCATTGAGGTTCGATATTTTATATAACCTCAAAAAAAAAAAAACTCAAGGCTAAAACTGCGATCGGGACTTGCAAAGGAGCATTTATTGTCATGACCCGAAATAGTGTTACCTCTAATTTATCTAGATTTGTACGGGCGTTCCACTTGTTTTTTGTGTGTTTTCTAATCACTACGGTGCTTAACGACCCTATCCATGCATCTGTATAAATACAGACGTCCAACTGCGTAAACGCATATTCACTGTTTAATATGATTTGTTACGTAAGGGATTAATAATCACCCAAAATGATAAAATTAACACAATATATGATTATGATATTTCAGTAGAACTTCTGGAAACAGACACTCAAAGATAAAAAACTCGCAGTAGCGAAATCTCAATGATGTAGATAATTTCTGTAAAAAAGTAAGATTAAGAATGTCTCGTAACTTCAGCCACAGGAATAACGAAATTCGACCTGCAAAGGAAACACTCAAAGTTACTCCAAATGAATAAAAAATTGTACTTAGCTTGCTTTTGTGGGAAGTCACGGTGTTCCGATAACGACACACGGCCTTGGCCTCTCCTCTCTATTTAGCGGACGACCTGGTTTGGCTTCAGTTTCCCCCGTGCGCGTTGTTTCGATGATTCGAGCCCTTGAAAGATCCGATGCTGCAGACGCGTTCGGTTTGTTTCTTGAAGTGCCGGGAACGCTCACTAACGATGTTTTCTTGAATGATTCTAATGAGAGACGAAGCTTGCGTTGCCGTAGGAAAAAGACACGTCGGTTTTGTTTCTTGAAGTTATTCACTAAACAATGATACTAAGTTGCTTGAAGAATCTGTTGCTTTCGTCGTCGTTGAAGAGTTCTTATTGTTTTCTGAAGTCGCTCACTAACGATGATACTAGGTTGCTTGAAGAATCTGCTGCTTTCGTCGTCGTTGAAAAGTTCTTATTGTTTTCTGAAGTCGCTCACTAACGATGATACTAGGTTGCTTGAAGAATCTGCTGCTTCCGTCGTCGTTGACTTCTTATGATACATAATTTATTATTCTGGTTTTTTCTTCGTAGGACGTTGTAGAGTTCTTCTGGTACGCTGGCCACCAATATTAGGGCTTGTGCCTTGTATGATAAGGCGCCCTATGAGGTAATGTTAGACTTGCGATAATCTATACGCTAAGTCGGTTGGTATTGCACTTCCATCTTCAATGGAGTGTCTGGGGTTTTGTAGATCACTTACGAAGTCGGTATTATCTTTACGACGATGTGTTAAGCTGGCCTCACACTGGGCCTTTTTTTCACGAGCAGCGAGCCGTTGCTGCCGAGAATCGAAAACCGGGAGATTTTTGCTCGAGATTCTTTGCTTTCCGTCTTGTGGGAAGCAGCAGCCGTGCGAACAACGAGCGACAGCGTAGTGTAAACACAATCAAGATTGCTGCTGCTAACAGGACCGTGGCTCAGGAAACTATGTCTCCTTTGACTTCCCACACAAAGACATCGGTATGTGTGGACTTCCTTTGCTCTCCATGGATTATTAGAAAAAGTAAGAGAGTTCCGAGTGTTGTGGGATCACACGGATGAACTTTTTAAGAAAACTACGCTTAAAAAGTGCAAATGGGAGGAAGTCACGAGAGCCCTGAAGTCTGAATTTCCCGACCTTAGCGATGCTGGCTTAACTGCAGGTAGATATCTCTTTTTTTTGTTTTAATAATTTGACCCATATTCCTGTATTCATATTATCATGCAACTGTACATATAACTATTCTGCACAAGTAGCCTAGAACTTATTGATTGATCATTACCTATAACATAGGCCTATACCAAGGCCCATAGCCTAGCCCATGGTACTGGTAATTGTGCTAGGGAATGATTGGTTTGGTTGGCTATGTTTTAGGCTTGGTTTGTATAACTGATTAAGTACCGTAGCCCTGGCCATAGTGTTAGTGCATTATTTTTGGCATGGTAAAGCCTATTCGGTTACAGGTTGATATACCTATATACCAAGGGCCATAGCATAGTCTATGGTACTGTTATTTGTTGGCTAGGTTAAGCGTGGTTGGCTATTTTTATTTTACTGTTGACAGCAAGCACCCATGTTAGAGGGCTTAGTTTTTGTCTCTATCTCTCTCTCTGAACTTAGCAATTTTAGACTTGGTTATACCATAGGCCAGGCTAGACTGCATAGGCTAGGGGTAGCCTAGACTGAAATGAATGTATAATGAAATATAGCCTAACTGTAGGCAATATATTTTGGCATGGTAAAGCCTATTGGTTAAAGATTGAAATATATCTTATTAGGGTAAAAAACCGCATGGTACAGGGGTGGACCATGTACGATCAATGTGTACAACCATCGGAGATGGGCATCAGACGCGACTTCTTGTTGGTGAGAAACGGAGCTAAAGACCTTTACTCCGGTGTCAGGACGCATTATAATGTACTTTTCTTGGGGTTGTACACATTGATCGTACATGGCCCACCCCTGTACCATGCGGTTTTTTACCCTAAGGTTAGCCTATAAATCTTGCAAGCTTGGGCCCCCTTGGGTTATTTGACAAGGTTTGTCTCACTGTGTTAAGGTTACTGTAGCCCTAATATTCTAATTTTAGTGATTTTAAGCTGTTGAAAACATGAAAAATGGTGTATTATTAGTGAATGTTTAGTATTACACCTAACTCATTCTTTATATATAAATTGCATGATTTCCATGTATTTTTCATTCATATATATTGTTATAATATGCACTGAAAGTCATTGGAAATCATAGGTTAGGTTATACAGTTCCCAAGAAGTATAATTGTATGGCATTTTTATACCATTTTTCTGATCAAAATTCTTGGCCAGCATTATTAATTGTCTAGGTTTTTTCTCAATGCTTTATGGCAGTTCTTAGCTTGTATTTTTCAATATGCAGGTATGTAAGCTAGGCCTCTATTCTTGTTGGATTATTAGTGGGGTTAAAGACTAATTTCCCTTGAAAAATTAACAGTTATACGTTCAATTCCCAAAGCACATTAAAAAACTAGGCAAACAGTATATAAAGTGCCAGTGACCACAAATTGATGTTTTAAAAAAGAAAACATTTGAATTTGCATTGCCCTCAAAAAAATGTTATTTTTTTCAAAAAAAATATCTTCTATAATGGCTACTTTTACTAAAGCTTTTTTTTTTTTTTTTTATAATGCCACATTAGATATTCTACCTGTGTATAATTTGGTGTATCCATAATGATGTAAAAAAAAAAAGAACCAATTGAATTTGCATGCCCTCAAATGTATTTTCATCAAATAAATTTTCTTCTATAATGGCTTACTTGTACTAGCTTATGCCACATATAATATTCTAACTGGTAATAATTTGTGTATCATATGGAAATGTTAAGTACATTTATTCTAAGTAACTTAAATTTTCTAATCAGATGATGTCCAAAGAAAATTTGGCACGCTGAAGTCGACTTTTCAGCGGGAATTGCGCAAAATCCAGTGCACACCAAGTGGGTCAGCTGGTGCCGTGGAGCCGAAATGGGAGTATTCAAGAGCTGACTCCTTTATGATTCCAGTGAACAGTTGCACTCCCAGAAGGACATCATTTGATACCTCTGAACCACAGGTAGTTACCGGACATACTGGTGTTGGAAAATTTTTAAGAAAAAAATGATAAACTTATACTTTTCTAATAGGATTTTAGAATTTTACATTTTCTTTTTTCTAATGAGAAACATGGTTTAAGAGCTAGTTGACTGAATTTTGCCTTTATATCTAGAAAAATATGTATATACATATGTATCTGCAGCAAAGTGCTCTATTTTGAGCTCTTCCTCTAAATCACTATATTGTAGGCACACATATAATTACTCTGTATTATAAAATTCAATTAGCATTGCATCATAGATTTGTTTAGCTCTTTGCTCCTTATTTTTATATACCTATAATAGTCATGTTATAATTTTTGTATGTCTACCTATAATTTTTGGCCACTGATGATTTTGAATAGGAACATTTAAATGTGCTGTTAAATAAAAATTGGACTTTATGAAAAATTTCATATTGTTATAAATTTTCTTACAGGAACCAGAGACTTTAGTGCTTTCAATATCAAGTGAACACTATGAAGAGGGAACATCCAATAGTAATTGGGGTGAGAGTGATGGTGCACAACCACAGGTGTGCAACATCCCAGACCTAACGCCACCCCAAACACGGTCTACTTCATCATTGTCCGTGCAGAGTGACAGTTATTTTGATGGAACCCATGCATCTACTCCATCCTCCTCCTCTTCCATTTCCCAGAGATCAGATACAAGGGTAAAAAAGAGGAGGAAATTACAATGCTCAACAGAAGGTGAACGTTTTGATAATATTTTGGATAAAGTTGATTCTATTCTGAATCAACCAGATCCATCATGTGATCCCGTTATTAAAGCAGCCACAAATCTTATAACAGGTTTCATGGCTCCCTTGTCTAAAAACGAAAAGAAAGCTGTGTACTTAAAGATTGTTAAAGTTGTGCAAGACCATCCTGTTGATTTTGATAATTTAGGTGATTAGTTTTTTTGTCTTGTTAGTTTTGTATTAATAGTCCTAATAATTTAAAAATTATATACAGTTTTGTTTAAAGATTCTATCAACATACACCTCTTAATTATGTAGTATTAAAATAACAATGCATTGAACAGTAGAATAATAAAACTTTACTTATAATGTTTGGTCTTTTTACTTTCTTTTTTTTTAATTTTTGCAAATAAGTGTAGCCTTTAGATGAAGGCATTTATATTGGTTGTTCTGTGATAGTTGTGACACTTATTTGAAACTAAAGTTCTCGTGTATAATTAACTTGTTTTGACAGTACTGCAATATTACTACACAATAATGAACTGTCCAAAAGTCTAAAATAAGAGTTCAAAGCAAAAAAAAGTTTTTTTATTTTTGTGTTAGTCAGTCTTCCTGCATTTTGTTCTCTCGCTGCTTGCAATATTTCACTACCATGCTTAAATTTAACATCCAGTACTAAGATATATGTATTTTTCTCAAATAAGCCAAATTTATTAATTAATATGCAATAATTTATTTTCTAACTTTATTTTGAACATAAACAATATTACAACATTACTTACTTTAGCATATGAATGAACTATTTTCACAGGTTTTATTTCATGAAGGACAATAACGTCGAGTAATATTCACTGCGGATGCGCATTTTGAGGAGGTTTGCATTTTTATACATTAATGACATGAGGCATAGGCTTATAAGCACAATAGCAAAGAAAAAAAATAATACTAAAATATATTGCACAGTAAGAAGAAAATTAAATAAGTCCGGGCTAAAGAAAACATACAAATCATAATGACACTTATGAAGAAAACAATAATACATTTTACATTTACACACAAAACCTATAAAATACAACTTCCTAGTGGAATAGTGACATCTGCTCTTGCCACGGAACTCTGCCTTCACCATTGAAGTAGGCCATGAAAGTGTCCCTTACAACTGCAGCATCATTCTGTGGGCGCCTAGGAATCGGCAAGTAGGCCTATCATACCACCATTGCAGTGGTCCTCAGGCTCCAACATTTCTGCTGGTGCATATGTGTTTGAACGGGTCCGTAAAAAATTGTGAAGGGAACATGCAGCTATGAATAATTGAATGTTTTCTGGAGATGTATTAATCGGCTGCTTAAATATCTAAATTTCGCAGAAAGTATACCAAATGCATTCTCTGATGTGCGTCTAGCACGAGAGAGCCTGTAGTTGAACATCCTTTTCTCATGGGTCAGTCCTCGACCAGGGTAAGGTTTCATTAAAGAAGTAGTGAGAGGGAAAGCATCATCGGCAAGAATCACACTTGGGCATGCTTTCTGCGAAAAAGGTAAGGACTATGTGGAGGAATTTCACCAAATCCCTATCAAGTGCCCTTTTTCAAAGAGCATTTCTCCCATACACCTCCATCACTGGCACGTCCTGCACTACCAACATCTACATAAATGAATCTCAGCTTCGCATCGACAAGGGCAAGAAGTATGGAGCTGAAATGACATTTGTAGTCATAATATGTTGAACCTGATTTTGGAGGTTTGGCTATAAGAACTCTTTTCCCATCTAAAGCACCACAGCAATTTGGAAACTGCCAGAGAGAATGAAATTCTGCTTGGATGCGAAGCCATTCCTCTTCATTTGTAGGCATTTTCATATATAACGGTTGCAGAGCTGCATATAAGGCCTCACACACCTCAGGAACGACACTTGAAAGGAGGTTTGGGCTGATCCTGTAGGAATATCCCAGGGATGTTTTTGATTCACCTGAAAATAAAAATGAAATTCACTAGTTTAATATTTACCAGTCGGTGAACTACGACAACTATAGTGTGTTTACTTTTCTGAGATTGCTCTGGTGGGGCCAGGTAGAAAAGACAGAGTTGTCATATTTACGGGTATGTAAGGCCCTTTAAATGCTTCCCTGCAGAGATGGGCCTTGCTTGAGTAGATAATTCTCTTTCTATAATTATAGCTAGATGTACTGAATGGCCTGTTGGATCCTGCCACACCACAGCGATCTTAGAAAAGTAAACACACTATAGGCTAAGTAGGTAAGGTTAGGTATGTCGGTATACTCCAAAAGTTCTCTTGATTTGGTGGACAACTGAAGTACAGGAGGGTCTGCCCCTACTATAAATTATTGAAGGAATATATCAAATAGACGTACCTAAACAATAAAAACAAATATTTTTTCACAAAGGTTTAATTTAAATATTTGCCACCTCTAATGGCACTAGGGTAAAAAACCGCATGGTACAGGGGTGGACCATGTACGATCAGTGTGTACAACTACAAGAAAAGTACATTATAACGCGTCCTGACACCGGAGTAGAGGTCTTTAGCTCCGTTTCTCACCAACAACAAGTCGCGTCTGATGCCCATCTCCGATGTCAGGACGCGTTATGATGTACTTTTTTTGGGGTTGTACACATTGATCGTACATGGTCCACCCCTGCCTGTACCTTGCGGTTTTTTACCCTATGTCATAACCTAATTATCCTATAGGCTATAGCCTAGTAACTTACCTGTGGCCAAGTGCCTCAATGTGACTGATAATCTCTGTTCTGGTGGAATAGCCTTTCTCATCCTGGTGTCTTGCTTAGCAATCTTGGGCCCAACAAGCCTCAAGAGATAATCAAAATCTTCTTTGTTCATTCTGTGGTAGTTGTAGAAGGCAGCGTCATCTCCCAACCTCATTTCCCGACACAAGTTGTCAAAGATACCTTTATCCTCTCTTCTCCTGAGCCACTCTCGAACCCACAAACGTTTTTTGTTGCTCTTGCATTCACGTAAGACTCCAAGAACACACATCACTGCAGCACATCTTGCAACAGTCCGACGATTTCCGGGCGCCATGATGATATCAGCTGATCAGTTTTGTTTACTTTTTCCTACTGCTCCTCGAAACCACGAGATCCTAGTGTGACGATACAACACTTTTGCTCGCGAGCATCGGCTGGATGCTGGCCAAAACCGCGAGCAAGAAATGACTAGTGTGAGACCAGCTTTAAACTCATGGTTCGGTGAGGTTCTTGTAGAAAACACTAAGTATAAAAAATTATATATTCTTCTGAAGTTTTACATGGTGAAGATCAGATATGATTGTACTGTCGGCCAAAAAACTCGTGGCAGAGTTTCATAATTTTTCGTTCACCTGCCTGACGCACGATTCATGCCTTATTTATCTATTTTTCTTTTCAAAGATGGAAGAAATCATGTGTAATGACGTTAAAAAACAGTCGCTGATATCTTAGAACATTATGTTCTGTTATTGTAGTAAAACTATTTTCCATATAACAAAATTGACGTGAACGAACGAAGTGATAAAAAAACGTCATATCACAATCATAGATATACATTACCAAATAGATAGGAGACACCTATCACTAGTAGTATCACATAAACATAGTCCTTAAATTATCACTTCAATATTAAGTTGAAGGTAGTTGAACTATTCCATTTGTTAAATTTTACAGAAAACACTGGAATCTCACAAAATGCTATCAAATTTAAAAAGAAAAAGAAAAAAAAGATATCTTAACAGTGTGAACCAGGCGACCTCACTCTATTGCTTTTGATGTTATGTGCACGGGAATCTAATGTCAACGTGTCATTTATCGGTCTAAGAAACATCCCTCGATGAGCGAGAGAATTATTGCACTGCATTCGGTGCAAGTTTCTGTTGGAGAGATATCAAGAAAGCTTAATAAGCCGGAGAGAATCATACATAGATCAATAAAATTGTTCAAAGAACGGCAAATTTAGAACATGCGCCTAGAGGTGAATACCTTGAAGCACCTCATGAGAGCAAGACAATACATTAGTGTAAATGTTGCTGAGCAACATTCATTTGTGAACTGTGAATTCTAGTGCCTCGTCACGACATTTGCTGAACCAGTGAATCATAACTAGCTCTACGCTTATGACTGGTGTCTAATGAATACTGTAGATGGAGAGGAAGAGATTTTTAAATCTACACTTGAAGTCTTTGATTGTTGTCTAATGAATAAGCAAACTTATCTTTGATGGATGAGAGATTCAGTTAGGCTTGCTCTTTTTGTTTTGTTTTTTATCGGTGGCCAGTGAATACCACGGATAAGGAGGGGAACGGTTTCAATGATGCATGCATTTTTTTCTTCAAAACCTAAAGAATACATTTTATTGAGAGATACTTTATTAACATCGGCCTAATCCTCCATCACTCCTATACGCCACCTCCGCTCTCTTCTACATCTCAGGCGACTAGATCTGACTTCTCAGTTCTCACTACGAACTCCAGCTCGTGAAAGCATCACTAATGATAACGGTTATTTTAAAATTCCTGCACCGACAACGGACGCCCTCAAAATGCATGGTTATAAAATATTTTCTGTTCAAAGAAACTTTATCTTTCATTCCATAAAATGTGTGCATACAATCGTGTTACACCCTGTAGCCGTCAAAGAGCAGCCCTTGATTAAAGCAGTAGGTTTTTTCTTTGGGAAAAAAAATAATAATAAAAAAAAAAAAAAAAATAAAAAACATATGAAATAGACTTAAACGAGAACGTCACCTTTCATATTTCTTATCCTTTCAGCTACTTATAATATGCTTATGGTAGTAGGTCTAGTAGGTATGCATGTGAAACTAATTTAAATTAATTTCTATTTAGAAGAAATGAATAGCTACAGAAAGATCAACCTAAAAAAGCTTTAAGGAAAGTAAGCCTTTCTTAATGTATTCGTCAGTTTTGACTCCCACAGCTTTCCAAGGTGTCCAAATGAAACAGGATGATATGCAAGGAATTCGATAAAAAATAAGACTGAATTATATTCGTTTTGATTTTTTTATGATTGCTTTTTGACTTTGAATAGCTAGGTCTGAGTTAATTATGTTAAGCAATAATGAAAAGGATAAGAAGAGAGGCGAACATGGCTAATAAAACAAGAATAATGGGAATAGTCAAATAAAGCAGTTATAATATATATATATATATATATATATATATAATTATATATATATATATATATATATATATATATATATATATATTGTCGATTTAAAATATCATTAATATTACGTATCCGAGAAAGTATGCTGCTGAAAATAAACCTAGGCTAATTCATGTGGGAAAATCAGAAGTCCAATTTAGGCCCACTAAATGAGTCATGCAAATTATTTTATTGATCAAAGGACAAAATTAGTTTAACTAAACATCGTTTTCAAAGAATGTTAACGCCTTGACGTATTATTTATCGGCTGTAGGAGACGAAATGATAACACCCCAGTGCAGTACGATATGTTGAGTCAAGACTCCGAGCGGCAGCAAAGCTAACTTCAAAATCTTCGGTATGCTGTCAGGAAGCCACAGTTGAGAATAAAATTAG
>NC_087202.1:18300772-18318272 GCF_015104395.2 Macrobrachium nipponense
GAGATGTTATTTCCGTCTATCGTTCTTTGAACATACCTGGTTCTTAGGCCTGATCTTGTGCCGCTGTTATCATTCCTTCAGTTTCCTTCTTTAGCTCTCCCCTCTGTAGCCATTGCCAATTGTCATCGCTGGCTAGTTCTTTAGTCTGTCTCAGTTATTGTCCGTGCATTGGTTTGTTTGTGCCAGTCCTCTGTTCTGTCTGTCTTTCTCCTGTCTCTGTATATTTCTGGGTCTTCGTCTACTTTTATCAGTCCTTCTTCCCATGCACTCTTAGCCACTCGTCTTCACTGGTTTTCAGACATTGCCCCAGTGCTCTGTTCTCGATGTTTACGCAGTCTTCTATACTTAGTAGTCCCTCTCTCCCTTCCTTTCGTGTTATGTATAGTCTGTCCGTATTTGCTCTTGGGTGTAGTGCTTTGTGTATTGTCATATGTTTCCTGGTTTTCTGATCTATGCTGCGGAGTTCTGCCTTCGTCCATTCCACTATTCCTGCGCTGTATCTGATTACTGGCACTGCCCATGTGTTTATGGCTTTTATCATCCGGCGTTGAGTTTTGTTGACTTGAGTATCGCCTTGAGTCCTCTGCATATATTCTTTCCTGATCGTGTCCTTCATCTCTTGGTGTTTTATACCCCTCCTTCCTTATTCCCAGGTATTTGTATCCTGTCCTCATCTATGTGTTTGATGTTGCTCCCATCTGATAGCTTTATCCCTTCAGTTCTCGTTACTTTGCCTTTTGTATGTTGACTAAGGCGCATTTTTCTATTCCAAACTCCATCCTGATGTCCCCATATACAATCCTTACAGTCTGGATTAGGGTATCTATTTCCTTGCTGCTCTTACCATATTTTATTATTATTATTAATTATTATTATTTATTATTATTATTATTTATTAATTTATTATTATTATTTATTATTATTATTATTATTGTTATTATTATTATTTATTTGGGAAAACTCTCCATCACGAGCGTTTATGCAATAATTTCTTAAGAGGGTCCCCCAATAATAATAAAATGGTTAAAAATTCATTGTGATTTGATTTAAAACACACTTCATAAAACCCTCTCGACCCTTTGCTCTGGGTTTGAATAGCTCGTTATTAAAGTGTTTGTTATTAGTAGTATACACGAACTTTTAACATTGTTTATTATTGTGGACCCTTTAGAATATTGTTATTATTATTATTATTATTATTATTATTATTATTATTATTACAGTAACACAACAAAAATTTAGTATATTACACAATAAAACCTTAACATAAAAAATATAAACTATAAGAAGATACACAAAGGCATAAACAAAAAATTTAAACAAAAAGTTGAAAACGATGACATTTGATTCAAACACGTCCCTCCTCATGAGTAGTATACAGGTGTACAGCCAGTTATAAAAGTGGTGTCGCCCGCCAGGCCTGGCTCGGTGAAATCATGCCCTTCTTGCCCTGAAAGTGGCCCATTTCAAACAACCAGGACATAGTTAGAATGGTTCGAAAGGGAGGAGGAGGGATATTACGGTAACCACGCAAAGAAATGCAATATTGAATGAAATATATATGGACAGAGAGAGAGAGAGAGAGAGGAGAGAGAGAGAGAGAGAGAGAGCTTTTATTCCTGTTTAGTTATTAATATGACGGATATACTTGAGACCATATGCTTTAAGAAACATGTTATCATATACTTTTTGGAAAATAATTATTATGAAATCTTATCACATCATATTGTTTTTAATCGTTACTTCATTTTCTAAATAAAAATGCCTTAACTATTTGTGGGAACTGACTATTCATATTAATATAATTTAGATGAAAATATCCTTTTTAATTATCCTATAAGCAGCTTACTTCTCTCTCTCTCTCTCTCTACTTCCTCTCTCCTCTCTCTCTCCATCTCTCTCTCTCTCTCTCGTCTCTTCTCCTCTCTTTCGTCCCCTTCTCTCTCTCTCTCTCTCTCTCTGTCCTCCGTCTTATATCGCCTGGATTGACTATTTAAATAATGATAGATGTTTGATATGTTATTTGGATGTGGCCAAGGATCACAAAACCGTAAATGGCTACTCTGCCAACTTGTGCTAAGCTGTATCTATTTGTGCCCTAGATTTCTGGACTATAATTACCTGTATTACCAATAATATACGAATCTGGTCACAAAGATGTTACACACCAGGTTTTGTAACCGTGGATTGTATAAGTCATTGAAGCATCAATTTTGCAAGGATGTTATTATTTTATTAATTAATCTATGCTAAGAACACATTACTGGATATGCTAATCTAGTACTACACGATTTGTATTTATGGCACAACTTAGTTGAGTTACCAGTATTTGAGTGTGATGGGCCACTTGGCTCCGCCCCTCAACCATCTAGGATACTTATAGAAAGTATTTCAATTTGCTATATTTCTTATATTATAGAATATTTATTATATTGTTTCCGAAACTATTTGTGAAAATAAATTATGTGAAATGAAATGCAGTGAAATATGTGCATCGGTGCATTAACATAATGATAGTTAGGTATAAAGTAAGTAGGTGTTGCAAAAACGTATACTAATAACATATTATTTAGTGTCTCAAATTATTTGGTGATAGTCTTTAGACCTGGGCAGATCAGTCACGTCTTAGCTAACCATCTTCCCCACCGCCATCCCACTCCCCCCCCTCCAACCCGCCCTCCGGCTCATGCTTGCTGACTCACTCCGCCTCTATTTGTGGCTTCAGCGGCTAATATCCAACACACCTTGTTGGTGTTCCCCCACCAAGCTATTCAAGAAACCCACCACTTTCGATATCTCCTGTTCATTAGTCTTTTACATAACCATGTTTTTATTTTTTGTAATAAAATAATTGTAAACTTTTGGAAAATATAATGACGTATGGAATACTGTCATTTGAGTATTATTTTACCTTCCAAAAAGCATCCATCAGAACAATCTCACAATAACTGAAAGACATTGAAATCCCGAACATGAGGAGGTGCAGGGATAGAAGCATATTTATAACAAGGTTGGGGTTAAAGGTGATAGGGACAAGTGACATTGGGTGACATTGATTTAAGTCTTGATGGGTTTGCTTATCAACATTTATAAGGTAATGATAGTAATACCTTTACTGATAGCAGTTAATATCAATGATTGTAAGTCGCCATCACGACTGGCACATAGCGTTATACGGTTACTGAGTTCATCTTTGTATATCTAGTTCAAGGTATATAGAATAAGGGACCATTCTATATACCTTGATCTGGTTAATGTCTGTATAACTATCGTTTACTTTATGAATCCTGGTTCTCCCACGAGGTAACGTGCTACAGTGACACAGCCATGGACGAGCTGTATAACGCCAGTGGTCTCAACAGTCGTGTGTTTGCAGCCTTAGTGGAGGTTTATTTGGTAATTACGATTATCTACACTTAGGTAAGTGTTAGCCGAGGTTATTGTGTTTATCTATGCATTTGGAATAACAGTTCTAACATAATGTTGTGCACTTTAATCTATGTATTATATACTTATCTATGTCAACGTTTGTAGGGATGGTGGCAGCGTACAAAGGCAACTCGGTTGAGCATATACCTCAAAGGCTGCAAACACGACTGTCAAGACCACTGGCGTTATATACAGCTCGTCCATGGCTGTGTGTAGCACGTTACCTCGTGTGAAAACCAGGATTCTAACGTAACGATAAGTTATACAGACATTAGCCAGATATACAAAGATGATCTCAGTAACCTTATAACGCTATGTGCCAGTCGTGATGGTGACTTACAATCATTGATATTAACTGCTATCAGTAAAGGTATTACTATCACCACCTTATAAATGTTGATAAGTGAAAGGTCACCCAATGTCACCTGTCCCCCATAACCTTTTACTCCCACCTTGTTATAAATACCCTTCTATCACCGCACCTCATGTTCTGGATTTCTGTGTCTTATAGATATTATGAGATTGTTCTGATGGATGTTTTTTGGAAGGTAAAATAATACTCTGATGACAGTATTTCATACGTAATTTATTTTCCAAATGTTTAAAATTTTTCATTACAAAAAATAAAAACATGGCTAGATAGAAGATAAATGAAACAGGCGAGATATCGAAAGTGGTGGGTTTCTTTGAAAACCTTGGAGGGGGAACAACCAACAAGGCGGAGTGAATGAGCAAGCGTGAACCGGAGGGCAGGGGGTGGCGATGGGGGGGTGGGGGGGCATGGTTAGCAGTGATGTGACCGTTCTGACCAGGTCTAAAGACTGTCCTCAAATAATTTGAGACTAAATATGTTATACAGTTTTGCAACACCTACATAATTTATACCCCACCATCATTATATCAATGCACCGATGCCCACATTTCACTGCATTTCATTTCACATAATTTATTTTCACAAATAGTTTCGGAAATATAATAAATATTCCATAATATAAGAAATATAGCAAATTAAAATACTTTGTATAAGTAGCCTAGATGGTTGCAAGGAGCGGAGCCAAGTGGCCCATTACACTCAAACACTGGTAACTCAACTAAGTTGTGCCATAAATACAAATCCTGTAATACTAGATTAGCATATCCAGTAACGTGTTCTTAGTATAGATTAATTAAAAAATAATATCGTTGCAAAATTGATGCTTTAATGACTTATCAACCCACGGCTACAAAACCTGGCGTGTAACATCTTTGTGACCAGATTCGAATATAATTGGTAATACAGGTAATTATAATCCAGTCAATCTAGGGCACAAATAGATACAGCTTAGCACAAGTTGGTAGAGTAGCCATTTGCGGTTTTGTGATCCTTGGCCACATCCAAAGAACATAAACATCTACCATTATTTAAATAGTCAATCCAGGCGATATAAGACGGAGGACAGAGAGAGAGAGAGAGAGAGAGAGAGAGAGAGAAAGAGAGAGAGAGAGAGAGAGAGAGAGAGAGAGCGAAAATACAGTTGTTTAAAGGATAATTAAAAGGGATATTTTCGTCTGAATAATATTAATATGAATAGTCAATTCCAACAATATTCAAGGCATTTTTATTTAGAAAATGGGATAATGTTTAAAAACAATATGATATGATAAGATTTCATAATAATTATTTTCCAAAAAATATATGATAACATGTTTCTTAAAGCAGAGGGTCTCAAGTATATCTGTCAGATTAATAGCTAAACATGAATAAAAGCTCTCTCTCTATCTCTCTCTCTCTCTCTCTACCTATATATATTTCATTCAATATTGCATTTCTTTGCATGATTACCGTAATTTCCCTCCTCCTCCCTTTCAGGGCAAGAAGGGCATGATCTCACCGAGCCAGGTTAAGCGTAACTGAATGAGCATCTATGGCTTTTTTTTTTTTTTTTTTTTTTTTTTGTCTAGTCCCCCAGGATGAATGAAATGAACGAATGTCTAAGTCTCATCTTCCGAATGGGTTAAACAATATTCATTTTAACACTATGTAAATATTTCTTCAGTCCCTGAGAGAAAGTAGCAAGTTACATGCGATAAACTTATGTTTCTGACGGAACTTGTAAAAGTTCACCTCTATATTTTTTCAAATTTCGTGAAAGCCTAAAGCCAGGATAAAAGAAGTTCATTAATGGAAAATTGGGAGTTAAAAAGCGCCCTATGGTGAAATCTTCTCAAGGAATTTACCTCTTATTGGATTTCGAAAACGACCTTCTCTGACGATTGAATCCCATAATCCCTTTCACCTTAATTTGATCCGGTAACGGGAGGTTTATTGGGATTACGCCAAAAGCGAATCAGATTAGGGATAAGAGCAATAACCGGCGCAGAAGTGATAATTACGAGAGCCTACATGGCTGTCCATTGCTTTGTTTTAATATGTCAAAGAACGAGTGACGCCTAAATCCAATAACAAATATTCATCGTTTGAATGTTTGGGACCAATGATTCGCCAACGACACCTTTCATTAGTCACTCGAAGATCTTTCAACACGGATTTCTAAATTGGTGCGACTTTTATGAAATCCATCAAAATGAAATTTTAGCATTATAAGTACAGGAAAGGCGTACAAGGTCATGTAAAATTAAATCTCTGATTTAGACTAGAAATATCGAAATAGCCTATATGATTCCATAAATCAGTCGGCAAAAAGTAACAACAAAAAAACTTAAAGTATGGCATAAAAGTGAATAAATACGAATAATCTAGAGGCGATAAATATGTAATAATGAAATAAGAATGACCTTGTAAATGAGAAAGAGAGAGAGAGAGAGAGAGAGAGAGAGAGAGAGAGAGAGAGAGAGAGAGAGAGAGAGAGAGAGAGAATTAATGCTAACTACATAAACATATAAATTAGTCAAAAGTAGTAGTGATGGTTATACATTATTAAGCTGACTTTCACTCAGATATGAAGAGCACTCCGGAATGACTACAACGCCACGAAGCTTAATCAAGAACGCTTGATTCCCCTGCAGTGTATAACTTCTGCAATTGCATCATGAATCTTGAACGCGCAAAGGGATCTCATAAATTCATTATCGATATTCCATGCGTGCGTGATTGCATTACTTCCGATGCCTTCTCTCGGGTTTCATACATTTTTCTCCTCAATCTACGATAGACTTTCTTCGTTTCTTTCGATCTTTCTTTCATTTCGCTACTGGTTATTGTGGTTAAAAGAACTCCCAATGTGTTCGCTTGAAGTTTGTCATTTTACTTTATTTTCATTTTGTTTCTTTAATTCTCACCTTGACTATGTCAAAGTAGAACCAATGCGTGTACTATATTAGCGGGTTTTATTTTTTAAAAGACGTACTAATCATACTATTGTTGGGAGAAAGACGTAACTTTTTTTTTCAGTGATACTAAGATGTTACAATACTATCAACCTAGCCCTGGGACTATTATAATTTTTATAATAACTAAAACTGATAAATGCATGGTAAAATAATCACTGGTGATATATATAATTAATTTGTTTTTCACATTTTTCAAAACGGCTTTTCAATTTAAACTACATAGAAACATTTTGTAAAATCCGCAAGATCTCCAGAAAGCCAGTGTAAATATGTATATTTATATATATATATATATAATATATATATATATATATATATATATAGATATATATATAATATATATATATATATAATGATATATATATATGTGTGTGTGTGTGTGTGGGTGTGTGTGGGGGTGTGTGTGGGTGTGTGTGTGCGTGTGTGTATGTGTTTGTCAGTGTGTGTATGCGCGCGCCCGCATTGGTTTTGAATTTGGTTATGAATTTTCTTTTGATTGCTGAAGTTTCATCATCCCAACAAGTAGACACATTGTAGATATATACTGTCTTCAATAATACATATCTTTTACTAAGTTGAAACATACATTCGCTGCATAATTAATTTTAATGACATTTGAGATCTTTACTCCTTTATTTGATCTCATTAAAACTCAGCATCCAAAAGATTCCTCTGGTATCTATCATTTACTGAAAGATCTCAATAGATATCCTTATTTAGACCGCGATTCTGGCGCTGTTGAATGATGGAATGGTTCATGAACTCATTTCCGAATCATTTATTCAGGCTCACGGACCATCAAAGCGAGCCTAATGAATCCCATTCCCAATCAGCATGAGAGAACTTTGGAATCAAGCCAATGATTCCATTTAAAAATCATCGATCGATAAGGTAAAAATAAAAAGCAGTTTCCAGGAACTGCACCATTACTTAAAATAGATGCTATCATCTTCAGTGAGAGAGAGAGAGAGAGAGAGAGAGAGAGAGAGAGAGAGAGAGAGAGAGAGAGAGAGATTATCTTAGCAGAAATGAAAGAAAGAAAAGATTTTTCACGAGCATGAAAGAAAATTAATATTTGTGAGATCCATTTATAGAATGTAAAATTAATATTTGTGAGATCCATTTACAGAATGTATCTCAAATTGATATCTGAAAATTAATATCTGGAAATTACTAAGACAAACAGTTCCATTTTCTTTATACTTACCTGTATAAATAAGAAAAACATTTCTTAGAAAGCTTTATTTTTATGTTTTAAGAATCGTCTTAATATTATACTGTGTTTACTCCCCTTTCGTCTTAAAACGGAAATAGGATTCTTAGAAATCTTATGACGATTATTTTGTGTGAAGTTTTAAAAGTATCCTCTTATCTTACTGGATTTACTTCCTCTCTCATTATGGTAAACTATTCGCCGAAGTCTTATTAATGCGTTAAAAGGAATTATTTCATATTTTTAAGTAATTCTTCAATATTTCACTTATGCAATCCCAGGAAAACCTTTTTCCATAGCCCCAAACCGGGTTAATCTCTCCTCGCCTTCATTTGAAACCGGTTGTGATGAAACTGAGGGACATGCTAACACTAAAAACGCCCTTTCAATATTCCGAAAATAACCTCTTTTCTTCATAATGCAAAAATTAGTTTTGCCCGTCCTCATAGGCATACTAACAGATTAACACTGAATATAATTAATCTATAATTCGCTGGAATTTTTAAAAATCTATATTCAAATGCAAACAGGCTAAAAATTTATTTTTTATTCAAACACTAAAATATCAAAATGACTCGTGCAAGATGAGCTGATGCCAAGATGGACAATTCTAAGCAGATGTTTGTAAGAAAGTGGAAAATGAAAGTGTCGAAATAAAGCTGTATCCCTCTCGACGGTCGAGTGGATAAATTTCCGAAACCCTAGTTCCACCTACCAAAAGGCATAAGTTCGGATCCTGGCCAAGGAAGAAACACTTATCATTTACATTTACCTTTGAGGGTGCGTTTTACACACACACAAATGGTGCCCGGTAATTTCATCGTAGTAATTACATCGTGGTAATTTCATCGTGGTAATTTCATCGCATGATAATTACATCTCATACATTTTCACCGCATTGTAACTACATCGTAATAGATCACATCGTCAGTGATTTCATCGTAAGGTTTCTTTCACCGCAAAAAAATAAATGAACAATAATATATAATTCACTTGTATTTTTCTGTAAAACGTCCAAGTATTACTGTTAGAGTTGTTGATGAGATCAAAGTATCTAACTATCTAACTAGCAAATGGACTACTTGTTGACTTTTCCCAAGCAGTGCGTAAAAAAGAATTATCGAAATGCTAGAAATACCGCAGCACAAATTCCTGCAAATCCAGAATGTTTATTCCAGTTAAGCATTCCTCCGTTATATAGGATAACACATTCAAATCAGCCATTCCTTCTGTTCCACAGTGATGATGGATCAGACCGGATTATTTTATCTTCGACTCGGAGAAATCTTCATGTACTATCTAGTGCAAGCAATTGGTATGCAGATGGGAATTCCAAAACAGTGCCGCCTTTATTTAAACATGTCGTCCGTGATGACAACCCCTACAGGGCGGATTATGCAATCAATTTCAGAATAATCACTCGAGATTCTCTCAAGCCAGAAGTTGTGAAAAATCCGAAGTTTGCTGTCATCTCCGAAAGTTGTAAAATATGAGGGGGTATGAAAAAGAGGGATTAAGGTCCCCTTAGGAACGGCCCTCGAATTTCGGATTTTCACTAAAACCTTCCTTGGGTGGTAGGGGAGTGTATAGTAAAAATTTGGTAGCCCTAGCTTCCATAGTGTGGGCGTCCATGACGAACAAACAGACGGGCAGAAATTCCCTTTTATATATAGATATGTATATGTGTAAGTGTGTGCGTGCGCAAGCACACACACATACACACACACACACACACACATATATATACATATATATATATATATATATATATATATATATATATATCTATATATATATATATATATATTATATATATGACTTGAAAATTCAAGCTTCCAAAGAATATGGTGTCAGGAAGAAGTAAGACGAGGTAAGAGAAATACAAAAAGAAAAATTAATTAATAAATTAACAATTAGATAAAAATTGCAGGGTTGGTGGTTTAAACCAAATGGTTTAAACCAATCAATAAAAAACCATGGGTTTTTTATTTGTATGTTTTTTTTTGGTTTTTTCTATATTTTTTGGTCTTCGTGTTTCCTTTAAAACTTTTATTTTCGGTATTATATATTTTTGGCAACTTTTGGTGTTTTTATCAGTTACTTGGATTTTCAAATAACATTGGCAATGTTAATGTTTACCTGTTTAGCCTTCTAAAACATTCTGAATTGTAACTATCTTACAGTATATTTGTGTTACCATGCCATAATATAACATTTGATGTAACTGAAAATATTCATACAAGGTTAAAAGAAATTTGTAAATTATTTTATATCTTTAATAAAGAGAAAGGGGGGGCGTTAGTTACATAAAAAGAAACAATCATGTTAATCACAGCTTCAGAGAGAGAGAGCAATTATTCATTTCAAGTTTTAATAGGTAAAAAAGACATTCAAATAAAAGAAAATTTTTCAAAAATAAACACCATTTGGTGTTGACTACAAATTTTAGTAGTAAGTTTCTCTACGAAAATCACAAATTTCTTCCAAGTGAGTACTTATTTTAGTACTATTGATTCAGAAGTTAGGCCTAGGCCAAACTTTACTCGTTAAATTATTGGCCTAGGCTTCTGATATCTAAAGTATCTAACCTAGCCTACTTGATATTATTTCTGTGTCCTAGTCTAGCATAATTAAAATAACAATTAATTACCCACTGAAGCATAACATCTTTCCATAACACATTTACTTACCAATTTTATCGCCAGTTTCCAAGACAACGCAATTACTGTAATGATCCTTCATCTTGTTATTTATCCTTCCATTGCTTTGTGGCATTTTTTGCAAATAGCTCTACAACCCTTTCTGCCTTCCACCACTTTTTTTTCATAAAATTTCCAAATGATGTCTGCTTTTCTACCTGTCATGTTGATCAGTTATTTTCAGCACTATGACCCTGCAGTCAGGCACATTATTGAAAACCAACCAGAGAGTGATTGTAGCCTACCATGACTTGAGTAACATGCCACTATGCCAGGCATGCCAGTAGCACTAGCTTGGCAGTGTTCTTACAGTCGCCAATTAGCCATATTTATAATTAAATGACCACGATCATGTAATCATATTAATCTGCTATTTAAATCTGGTATTTGATTATTTTTTAGATGTAATAAATAAAAACCATTTTGAATATAGAAAGTCAGAAAAGTTCATTAATAGAAATATAACCCTTGAAATGGTAAATTGGTAACTTGATATTTGACTCAATCAGATCCAAACTCGTAAACAAACCAGATACAGGTATTAGACATGACATATCCACAAAACCAAAGCATTTCTCTCTCTCTCTCTCTCTCTCTCTCTCTCTCTCTCTCTCTCTCTTCTCTCTCATGTGCAGTTGTTTGAAGTATTTCATTAAACCAAAAATTTGGATTGTCAACCATATTGTTCTAAGAGATATATATATATATATGGAGATTGTTAATTTTGGCCATACAGATAATGAAACTATTAAATTTTGTTAATCCTTCTTAAAGTGTATGGATTTATCATACTTGTATGTCAAATACATATAGGGCCACAGAATTGTGTGATTATCATTAAAATTGCTTAAGTTTTATACTGGGTAGCACAAAAATGAAATAAACCCATAAAAAAACATACCTAGTAGCACCAAAAAATGAAAAACACGTAAAAAAACATATTTCATGGTGTAAACCAAAAAAACCATGGTTTAAACAAAAACAAACATGGTTTAAACCAAAAAACATGGTTTAAACAAAAAAACATGGTTTAAACCAAAACAAAACATGGTTTAAACCAAAAACCACGGTTTAAACCAAAAAACATGGTTTAAACCAAAAAAACATGGCTTAAACCAAAATAACCATGGCTTAAACCAAAAAAACATGGTTTAAACAAAACAAAACATGGTTTAAACCAAAAAAACTAGGTTTTTTGTTTTTTATAAAAACCATTGGTTTTTGCCAACCCTGAAAAATGGGATAAAAAATAATAGCATTGAACTTCTGAAGTTCCAGTTGCATGACATCCTCTGAAGGGAGGCTGCTCCACAGTCCAAAGGAATGAGGAATATAGGACCTCGGGATTTCAGAAGTTCAACGAGGTACATTTACTGCATATTGGTGCAGTCTGTTCAGCGAATCTGGTTGTTCGTCGCAGATCAAAGGGATCGATGATCAATAGTGAATGTGAAAGTCCTCTGTTGAAATACAACTTATGAAAAAGTGACAAACTGGAGACCATCCGTCGATGGTCCAAGTCATAATTACTACTATTGAGGAACAGAAACTTGCCACCATGAACCACTACAACTAAGACATAAATCTCTGGCAGAGGCAGACATCCATACCGGAGAACAGTATTCCAGTAAGAGAGTGCAAATGACCCTAGAAAGGTTGCATTGATTTCGTCACTGATATATATAAATATATATATATAAATATATATATATATATATATATATATATATATATATATATATATATATATATATATATACATATATATATATACTAGTTGACAATCTCGGGGCTGCCAAGGAAAACTCTGAATGACAACATATAGACGCTCTCTTTCTACCGAGTTCTAGTTTAAATGCAATCACTAATAATTATAAAAAGAATATACGTCCTTTTTTAATTGGAAATATTTAGATTACTCTTTTACGACTTTTTACTTCTTTCCTCTTATTATGAGAATTGCTGCAGCAGCTAGTCTTCCACCTCCTCATCAATCAGCGGAATTTATTGGAAACGAAAATTATTGACATTTCTCATCGTGTAAATAAAAATGAGATGTTTCAGTTTGTAGGCGGCGCTGAGTTCAAGTCGGAAGTCAACAAACCAGCGGTCTATACCTAGGGAAATTACGCAGTTCCTGGGCTATTTGTAGCATGCGGGTTTCTTCACGCCAAGTATAAAGTGCTCTAGATCAAGAAAAGTGAAGTCAGTGAACTGCTCCTGTGAAATCTGTATAATTAATTAGAATATTGAATTACTGCACCGGGGAAATGCTCCATCTGTTTTTTGTTTTTTTCAGTTTGCGCATGCGCAGTAAGCCTTAGCAACGCGTCCTTAGCAACGAAGATGAATCTTGACTCTGCAGATGCGATACAGGCATTAGCTCCCCAAGAAATAAATCGAATGACCAATCCTCAATTAAAGAGAGCTCTCATCACGTTAATAAAAACTCAACGAGAAAATCACCAAAGCGGAGATGATCCTATCAATGCCGTTTTGTTGCAGGAGATAAAGAAGCTCAGGGAAGAATTTGAAAAAATTCGGGAACTGAAAAAAGAAGTAGCATATCTATCAGGCGAGCTCGATGATAGATTTACAATCATCCACAATCAACAACTGTTCATAGAGTCCATGGATGGAAAGGAGAGGAAATGCATTCTGGTGTTAACTGGTGTAAAGGAAGAAGACAACTCTGAACTAGCGGATAAGGACAAGGTAAAGGATATATTAGAAGAAGCTGGGTATTCGGAGCAGTTCAGCATGGAAGAATGAGAGATACGTCGTTTAGGGCAATTAAAGGAGAGGAAAAAAGAGACTATTCACCTTAGGGTAAGGGATCAGAAACAACGTGATTCCATTATTGCAGTAGCAAAGAATTTGAAGAATGCAAGAGAACCCCTCTCAAAAGTGTACATTAAAAAAGATTTACACCCATGCATTAGAAAAGAATTTGTCCCCCTCAGGAAGAGAGAACGTGGAGAGAGAGATGAAGCTGTCAACTCTGCCGCAGTTGTAACTTACGATAGGAAAAATCGTGTCTTGCTTCGGGACGGTCTGATTATTGATAGATTTAGTCCTCGTTTTTTCTAAGTGGTAGACAAAATATGACTGAATTGAAAATTTTGCTCTTGGAACATTGCAGGTTTGAAGGACAAATTGGAGGATCAACACATTCTGAATTTTGTAATGGAATTTTATGAAATGTTTATTCAAGAATCAAAGAAGTATTTTAATTTAAATGTACCTGGGCTTGACGTTTATACAAATGTATCTAGCGCAGGGCATCACCGTGGAGGAATTGTGATGTTATTAAAGAAGTACTTGACAAACGACGTGCTAAAGGTAAATACTGATGACGAAAGTCAAATATGGCTAACGATGGCTTGGTGGCCGAATTTTCAATTTGATGGAATTTACATACCACAGGAAGACTCGCCCTTCTACAACCTAGTTCTGCATAGGAAACTGGCTGCTCATACCCTTTCCCTGGGTAACGCTATCGTGTTGGGTGATTTTAACGGAAGAACAGGAACACCCTGTGTTATGAATGAACGGTCGAAGGTACCAGTATTCCGAGGGGTTAGATGCAGTGACTAATAATCATGGTAGAGCCATTATTAATATTTGTAATAACAATAATAATCTCCAGTTTCGAGATAAAAATTTCAAAGGTAATTTAACGTACAGGCAAGGAAGAAGATGGGTTTCAGAAATTGACTTGTGTTTGGCTAAAAGGACGTGTTTAAGTTTAATAAAGGCACTTCATATTCACCAGGATGTTGGAGGGGTAGATCATGCACCGATTTCGGTTACTTTATTGCTAAAAAGCAGTAACACATTAGCTATCAAAGACCTTGTAAGTCGATCAGTTGCCCTTAACCAATCTACTTATGCACAAAAAGTGCCAGCGGAAAATTATGCAAGGAAGTCTTTAAATCATAAAGAAATCTATGTAGAGTTGTTTACAAGAACTTTACAAAATATTCCCCCACCAGCTGTAGAAGATAGCAACGACTTGGAGATGGTCTTGACTTCGAGTTTTGATTTTATTGCCGACTCTTCTACTGCTGCGAGGTGTAAGGAGGAACAAGTATCTACAGGACATGAATGGGATAGAAATCAACCTAGGTGGGCTAGGATTCTTCAATCAAATAATAATAAACTTATAAGGAAGTCTATCGATTATAAAAGTGATATTGAGCTTGATGAGGGTAACAAGCCCAACGATATGACGTTTAAAAATTATTTTGAAGATTTATTGATTATTCTAATATAGAACATGATGAGAATATACCTTATATTCCAGTTCTCGATGATCCCTTCTCCATGAGAGAGCTGAAAGAAGCCTTGAATGGAGCAAACAAAAATAAAAGTTATGTTGGTATTTGTCACGGAATATTAAATTGTTTGCCTGTGAACTGGCTGTGTTCTATATTAATCTTGTTTAATATGAGGTTTGTATGTTTTAATTACCCAGTTACATGGTGTATTAACAAATTAGTTCTAATATTCAAGACAGGGAATGAAATGCTTTGTGGAAATTACAGAGGTATATCAAAAATGGATTCATCAGCGAAAATTTATGATATTTTAATTCTTAACCGGTTAAGTTTGTGGTGTAATATACATAAGTGTCAAGCAGGTGCTCAAAAAATGAGGAGTTGTATTGAACAAATATTAACATTACGCTTGTTATGTGATTTTGCTAGTTTTAAGAGAGTAAAATTGTACGTTTTATTGGTTGATTTTTCTAAAGCGCACGATAGAGTACCTAGGAACAAAATGATAGATGTTTTAAAAGAAAACGGATGTGGTAAGAGAATATTAATGGCAATTAAGGTAATGTATTCATGTACAAAACACATTTTGAAGTGAGCAGTAATTAATACCACCATTGGTGTTCGACAAGGTGCTCGAACAAGTTGTATATTATTTATTGTATACATTTATAGGCTGGTTGCAGGAGGCTGTTGCTTCCGATGGATTTTTAGGAGTACTGAATGTCCATTTTTGTGCTGATTATGGAATGGTGATTAATGAGTCAAAAACTAAATATTTTGTGATAAATTATTGTGAGAAACACTCAGAGATATCTTTTCTTTGGAGCGTGGTTCGTGGATAGTGGCAAGTTGGGTGATGTCATTAGTCTGCACAAGAGCCGTTGCGAGGCAGTAGTATATAAGTTTACAATTTTGTGTGTGGCTAACAGCCAAATGCCATATGTATATAAAAAAAGAGTTTTCGATGCAGCGGTAATGTCATCAGTGTTATATCGCTGTGAATCTTGGACAACTAATAATATTAAAGGCGTAGAAAAACAGTATAGGTTGGCAAAGTTTTGTTTGGTGTTCGAAAGAACATGAGTATTAAATTATGTATGATGGAGGGAGGCATTCTGCTCGTAAAGGATATCATAATAATAAAACAGAAATCCTTTTTGGTGTCCAAGAGAGAAAATATAGATGAAGAATTGCCATTCACTTACGTCTTTGATTTGTGCAGAGATAACGGAACTCCGGGTTATGGTTTTTAGCAAACATATTAGAACTAAATGATGAGCAAAATTCGTTGGCTTAATGTTTGTACATGAAGTACGCGAGAGAGCTGAGAATGCCACGAAATTCAATACATATGTATCTGAGTTAAACCTTTCCCTGAGTGTGCATATAGTTTATTCTACTACCCAGTATGTCCCAGATTTCTGCCGAGTGTCACTCACACGCTTGTGTCTGATGTCTCATAATCTGAAGGTGGAGACAGGTAGATGGAGCAGAATCCCGACCTATGCAAGAACTTTCCAGTGTGATAATAACAGTGTACAGTCAGACAGCCATGTACTTATTTCTTGTACCTTATCTAGCGGTTGTCGGACAAGATTTAATAGGTTGGGCTTTGCAAGTGTGGCTAATTTGATGGATGTGGAGCCTGATTTAGTTGTTGATTTATGTAGGTATATTCATGATGTACTGGGATTATATCAGTGAAGTGTTCACCTACCACTTATAGATTTGATGTTTTGTTTTGGGCAAAATTTATATATGGTGTGTGTACATTTGTATGTGTGTAAAACTATGCTTTGTTCTAAGTGATCTTTGTAACTAAAATAATGTACTCTTGTATAAATTTATGTTAGTACATAACGTAGTGTAGGTTTTGTCAATAAACTAACTAACTAACTACCTATTTTTGTGATTTTATTTGAAAAATAGAATCCAACAGATATCACTTACCCATAACCTACAATTCGTTCGCATTTTTGTCTTGTTTCACTGCCCTTTGTCATATCACACCTAACGCAAAGAGTAACGAATTATATATCGAAGGGAAGCCCATTAGTTTTACTTTGTGGTGAATACAAAATAATTAGGTATCGATTTAGCGAATTTTGATGAATTAAGAAAAAAAAAAGTTATAAAACATTTTTAATAGGGCAAACTTCGACTCGAACATAGAATATTAGGTTTAGGAAAGATTTTAACATAGCATGATAAATTACAACTCATTAACTTTACAATGACATCAAATTTATGAACGCAGCATTTACAGTATAAGTTTACAGGGAACG
Organism: Macrobrachium nipponense; assembly: GCF_015104395.2. Lineage (NCBI taxonomy): Eukaryota > Metazoa > Arthropoda > Malacostraca > Decapoda > Palaemonidae > Macrobrachium > Macrobrachium nipponense. Next base: position 18,318,009 of record NC_087202.1, read on the forward strand.
ACAGCAAAAAATTAACGCTTTGCATGCTCGTACAGCATCCGTTTCAGCTTGTACAAAGCAAGGTTTGGTGAGCACCTAACAATCAATTCGTACCTATGGTGATGACGTAATAAGGTATCATAAACAAAACTATTCCTTTCGTGGGGGAATGTAAGGCAAACGGCTATTTGTTGTTTTGAATAAATACACGTTGATAAAAGATAGAAATGAATATACTTCATTCTACTAAATAACTAAATAGATGCGAATCGACTAGTAGGTATT
>NC_087202.1:18320772-18330772 GCF_015104395.2 Macrobrachium nipponense
CTCTCTCTCTCTCTCTCTCTCTCTCTCTCTTCTCTAAATGGGTTCTCTCTCTCTCCCCTTAAATTTTGGAATATCTTAAAAGAAATGCAACCACACCGTTCTTTTCGTTGCCCGGGGTTTTTCAGCTGTAAGCTAGTGGCTCTACCAATCACACACGAAGACCAGAAAGAGGTAAATTGATGGGTGTGTGTGTGTGTGTGTGCGTGTGTGCCTGTGCACTTGTTACCGTACTTCGAGAATCTCTCATTAATTATTGGATTAAATTTAGGTTATGTTAAAAGGAAAAAATCCTAAACATTTCTTTCAATGAAAGCGGGATACGTAAGGATGCTTAAGGATACCCATCTATTCTTTCACTCATATTACACTCAGGCTCTATTATTTTTTTCCGATTTTGTCACATAAGTAATTTTTTCGTTGTAGAGGATGAGGGGTTGGGGGGAGGGGGGAAGGAAACTTTTTTTTGCCAGTTAACTTTATCTACTTTGTTCCTCTCGATTTTCTCTTACATTACTTACGTTTACTTACATTTTAATCTATTTATTCATTAGTTTATTTCATTGCTTAATAACTGATCTCTTGTTATCATTCCTGTTAAGCTCTCTTACTTCTCTTAAATGAGCACCATATTCTTTAGAAGCTTGAATTTCAAGCAATAGCCCCTCTGGGCTTGTTCCTTATTAATAATCATCACACCTCTTCTAGATTCATATCAGGAACTGTTTTCCTCCATACGAACAAAATCGGTAAAATAATACAGTAAAAAATCTCCATAACGGAAAAGCCGTGATAACCTACACGAAAAAATACCTCGACATTTTTCGTACTTCATTTTTAAGTCACGGTTCAATTGAAAACATGTTATTGTGATAGATTCACGGGGAAAGGAAATTCCATTTTAGTCCATTTCCGGGAGAACAACTCTCTCTCTCTCTCTCTCTCTCTCTCTCTCTCTCTCTCTCTCTTTTACGTCCCTGACAAATTCTGACTCATTTTTGACGGTGGAAATCTTCTTATATCCTGCTTTTGCATGATTAACGATGAAAAGTCTCCTGTGGAATAAAATTTTAATTTCAGACTGAGTCCATTTTTAAAACAGAATCATTTAAGGTAATTATGGTTTCGTCGTGGTCTATTTTCTCTAGGGAGTTTTTTATTTAACTATTTTATTTAGAAAATGTATTACTGTTAAAACCTAATTTTATCATCTCAAAATCTGTTGAAGCAAAAGTTAATTTTCTGATGGTAATCTATTGAAGATTATATTTATTAACTAGTGAAAATCTGTTCAAACTAATCATGAATTCACGTGAAAATCTGTTGAAACCTAAGTGTACCTTACCTTCATGTGAAAATCTGTTGAAACGTAAATTGAGTGTATCTCCACGCGAAAGTCTTGTAAATCACGTAAATCTGTTGAAATCTGTTTACCTTAACGTGAAATTCCGTTGAAAATCTATCTTCATATCTTCAAGTAAATCTGGTAAAACAAAAGTTTATCTTCACGTGAAAATCTGTTGAAACTTGATTGTACCTTCACGTGAAAATCAATTGACACCAAAGTGTATCTTCACGTGAATATTTGTTAAAATCTTAGAGTATCTTCACATGAAATATGTTAAAACCTAAGTGAATATTTACATGATCATCTGCTGAAACCTACGTAAGTGTACCTTCATATGAAAATCTGCTGAAATATAAGTGTATCTCCACGTGAAAATTTGTTGAAACTCAATTGTGTATTCACGTGAAAATCTGTTAAAGCCTAGATGTATCTTCACGTAAATCTGTTGAAACCTAAGTATATCTTCAAGTGAAAATCTGTTAAAGCCTAGATGTATCTTCACGTAAATCTGTTGAAACCTAAGTATATCTCCAAGTGAAAATCTGTTAAAGCCTAGATGTATCTTCACGTAAATCTGTTGAAACCTACGTATATCTTCAAGTAAAATTCTGTTGAAGTCAAAACTTACTACTGTGACACCTAAGAGCATATTCAAGTGAACGTTTGTTGAAGCCCAAGTGGACCTTCTGGTAAAAATCCGTTGAAACCCAAGTTATCCTCACGTGAAAATCTGTTGAAACGTCAGTGCATCTTCACGTGAAAACTGTTCACATCTAAGAGTATCTTCACGGGAAATATGTTGAAACTTGAGTACATCTTTATATGAAAATCTTTCGCAACGATGATCCACCAAAACGTGAAAATCTGCTGACACCTAAGGTATTTTCATGTGAAATCTACTGAAATTTAAGAGCATATTTAAGTGAAAATCTGTTGAAACCTAAGAACGTCTTCGCGCTAAAATCTGTAGAAACCTAAGTACATATTCACGTGAAAATCTGTGGAAACTCAAGTGTATCTTCACGTGAAAATCTATTGAAATCTAAATACAACGCCATGTGAAAATCTGTTGAAACCAAAGTGTATATTCAGGTGAAAATCTATTGAAACCCAATAATGACTTCACTTGAAAATCTTTTGAAACTAAAGTGTATATTCACGTGAAAATCTGTTGAAACCCAAATTTAACCTCACGTTAAAATCTGTTGAAACCCAATAACAACTTCACTTGAAAATCTGTTGAAACCTAAGTACATCTTCACGTACAAATCTGTTGAAACCCAAGTACATCTTTATGTGAAAATCTGTTGACACTTAAGATCTTCACGTAAAAAGGTGTTGAAACTCAACATTATCTTCACGTGAACATTTTTTGAAACCCAAGGTTATCTCCAGGTGAAAATCTGTTGAAACCAAAGTGTATCTTCACGTGAAAGTCTATCGAATCCCAAGTTGATCTTCACGTTAAAATATATTGACACCTAAATGTATCTTCACGTGATACTCTGTTGAAACCAAAGTGTATATTCAGGTGAAAATCTGCTGAAACCCAAGTGTATCTTCACATGAAAAGCTGTCGAATCCCAAGCTTATCTTCACGTTAAAATGTGTTGAAACCTAAGTGTATCTTCACGTGAAAATCTGTTAAAATCCAAGTTTACCTTCACGTGAAAATCTTTTGGAATCCAAGGTATCCTCATGTTAAAATCTGTTGAAACTCAAGTTTATCTTCACGTGAAAATGTGTTGAAACTCAAGTTTATCTTCATCTGAAAATTTGTTGTGATCGAAGATTATTACTCATGAAAATCTGTTGAAATCCAAGTTCATCCTCATGCGAAAATCTGTAGAGGCCCAAGTGTATCTTCAGTGAAAATCTGTTGAATCCCAAGTGTATCTTCAGTGAAAATCTGTTGAATCCCAAGTGTATCTTCAGTGAAAATCTGTTGAATCCCAAGTGTATCTTCTTTGAAAATCTGTTGAATCCCAAGTCTATCTTCACGTGAAAATCTGTTGAAAGACAAGTTTATCTTCACGTGAATACCTGTTGATATTCCAGAAGAGTCGACAGGCAAGTTCAGACCCTTGGGACTCCACCAGAAGTCCTTTGCCTCATCAGAGTAAATGTCTTTTGTTACACAGAACATAAATTTATATGGACACCTGTTGCATTCCTTTTTAAAACATATATTTTGTGTTAAGAAAGGGTTGGGATGCGGTTATAGATGATGCTAGCCTTCCGGTTTTCAGCAGGTTTTACTTGGGTGAGATTTCATGCCCCATACCCTTTCTTTTCCTATGTTTAAGGGGTTATGCACCGGTGAACCTCGGAACTTCCCAGTGGACACCCACCCAAGGAATGACCAGAATCAACGTTGCTTACAATTATAATTATCAAGTAGCTCAGAGGGTTGAACACCTTAGTACGATAGATGAAAATATTTCTAAAGTCAGTAGTTCTACTCTAATAATTTTCCTTTCCATTTTAGAGAAGTTGGAGGGATGATTCGTCTTGAATATTTTCCTCGTCTTCTTCACTGACAGAGAGTAAGAGAAAGATGGGTTATCCTTTTTTCATAAAAGAGAGAGAGAGAGAGAGAGAGAGAGAGAGAGAGAGAGAGAGAGAGAGAGGTATCCATTCACAGACAAAACGGGATAGGGAAGAGAAGAAATAGAAAGAGGTAAAGAGAAATCGTGAAAGGCTGGTACAAAGTAACGAAAAATCAAATAAAAACAGAATAACGAATATAATCCTACACCAACCGTCAGAGTGAAAACTGTTCCAAAAACACTAAGGAGAGAGAGAGAGAGAGAGAGAGAGAGAGAGAGAGAGAGAGAGAGAGAGAGATTGCATCAGCTCATCCTCGAATATTCTCCAAATGAAAGAAATAAAAAAAGAGAGGAGAATAATCCTGATACATTCATCTTCCCTTCTCACTATAAGGGGCAGATCAGTCACAGAGGCTATTACCTCAACTTTTATGTCTAACCGAAATTTTATGGGTGTCTCTACATCGCCCCATTTCCCGCTCCCCACCCGCTACCTCCCAACAGTTGCCCCACGCCCCCATGATCCCAGATTAACGCCTTCCTCTAGAGATGCATGGGACTGAAGAGGGTCTAGTTATCTACCTTTCTCTATGTTTAGCATGTGCGTACCTGAGCACCATCTTCCACTGCAAACCTGCGACGCGCTCCAGATAAGGCTATATAATTATATGATAAACAGTATATTTATTCGTCTAGACTTAAAGGAATAAAACAATAAAGATAAAGTGAGGACGTTTGCCCCACGTATTCCTTTCTATTATTTAACATCAAACACATGACCTTCAACTATTGAGTACTCTCTGAACGGATCTTGGAAGGGCACACTTGTCACTTTATAATGCATCTACATACAGTTGTAAAAGTCTAGCCAGCGTTGTCGGTACCAAAGCATTAATTATTAGTGCTGAATTTTCCAAGATTCGTTAGCTACATACTTTTGTTTCACAGAAAGGTTACGACTGTTTATCAGAATTTTGTATGACCTGTTCCGTTCATACTTCTTTACTCTTCTCTAATGGAGTTCCTTTTCTATAACATAAAAGAGACAGACTGACATTTCATCACAGGAAGAAAGGGAATCACGAGCTTTCACGGTAATCTCTATACAAAATGGAACACAAATATATCGATATAAAAAAAAATCTATATGCAAGTTTTTTTTTTTTTTTTTTTTTATCCAGTCACTTGTCAAGTTTCAACCAAAAGTGGAGTATTTTCGTCTATCCAACCCACTGACATATTCTACACAAAATCTTTACATACTTTGCCAACAGAGCCTCCCCTTATATTCTAAAGGGATTTGAACCAACTCCAACATCTTGGCCATCCCACCCCACGATAGTTAATTACAGGTTCAGGCACTACAAAAAGAATATTTACATCATGTGAATGTAAATGATCTCTGGCGGTGGTAGGTGGGTAAAGTTCATTTCGAGACTAAATTCTAAGGATGTACTCTTTAGAAAAGAATTTAAACCTTTATAAAATGAAATGGTTTACATTAGGTGTAATGATTATAAGGAAATTTGGTTCTTGTGTTTCTATCAGACCAATCACTATAGTAGGATACACGTGCTTCAAGAATAACGTACTGATGGTGTTAATTAATTATGAAAGTAGCCATATTCGGTAGATAATTACCATAACAGGCGGACCACATAAATAATACCTATATCAAGGAAGTAGTTGTGTCAAAGGAAACTATAAATGAAAAACTCTAAAGATACTTCACTCGGGTTTAACATATTTGATTAAGACTTTAAGTCTTTATTACAATGTTCAATACACAAATGAGCACTGAGCGGGATTTTACAAAAAGAAATCCGATCAAAAGAAAATCCTTTAGGGATAACAAAGTTAGCTACTCTTTTATTTTATAACTTCTCCTTTGTTTTATGTTTTATATCTTGGCTTCACCACCTCAGACAGTTATAGGATCTCAACAGGAAATTTCCCGTTTACTTTCGCTGATGCATAATGCAGATCCTATGCGCTAAAGTCTCGTGGTTTAAAACTATTTTTTACCCTGAGTCTGTTATTAAGCAAAATGCTTACAGGTCCGTAATTTGCATCCATTACCTCAAAGAAGATTAGATTTTGTTTAAGTGCATTCGCCACATGTGGCTCAGGTGAGGCTTAATAAGTGAAGAATCCATTTTTCTTCTTGGATGTAAACCTACCATTTGCATATAGATAGATAGGAGCCGAGTTTCGTCACTATAAAGGAAATTTCGTACTGAATAATAAAGCTTTGTTTCTCGGTGTTTTGAAGAGCGTTCACATACATCCATAAACTTACACAGACTGAAACACGCCACTATATATATATATATATATATATATATATATATATATATATATATATATATATATATATATATATATATATATATATATATATATATATATATATATATAAAGAGAGAGAGAGAGAGAGAGAGAATACTTCATTGGGGTCTATATATCATCGTAAGGCCCTATGCTGTCTCATAATCAGAAAGAACGCCTTGTAATAATCGTCTTGAAAAGAAAAAAAAAAAGTTGGACAGTCAAACGAAGGCAAAAACGTCCAAACAGGTGATACTAATGAAGAACGGACTTTATATTTGGGATAGTGTTATCAGCCCTTTTAAGAAAAGGTAGAGATATTACCAAAAATCATTTTATCTATATTTTCATCTCTCTCTTCTCTCTCCTCTCTCGCTCTCTCTCTCTCTCTCTCTCCTCCTCTCTATCCTTCTTCTCTCTCTCTCTCGCTCGTCTCTCCTCTCTCTCTCTCGCTCCTCTCTCTGCCCTAAAACTCTATAGTATTTTAATTGGTAAACACAGCTCTACGGAATAATATGAAAATATATTAATTCCGAGGTAGAGCGAATTAGATATTAAAGGGACATATGTAGTTCGATTATGATATATACGTATATAAGCGAATTCCACAGGAATTCGCTTATTTTATGATGTCACGTGCATCTACTGTGATTTTTTAAGCATATACGTATATATATATATATATATATTATATATATATATATATATATATATATATATATATATATATATATATATATTACAGAGAGAGAGAGAGAGAGAGAGAGAAATACTTCACTGGGTATATATATCATCGAAAGGCACTATGCTGTCTCATAATCAGAAAGAACGCCTTGTAAATAATCGTTTTGAAAAGAAAAAAAAAGTTGGACAGTCAAATGAAGGCAAAAACGTCCATACACGTGATACTAATGAAGAACGGACTTTACATTTGGGCTAGTGTTTACAGCCCTTTTAAGAAGATATTACCTAAAATCATGTTATCTATATTATATTCATCTCTCTCCTCTCTCTCTCTCTCTCTCTCTCTCTCTCTCTCTGCCTTTAAAAACTCTATTAGTATTTTAATTGAAAACACTGCTCTACGGAATAATAATTGACATTATGAGACGAATAAAATTAGACATAAATAACGCAACTTGTTACCTATGTAAAGCATGTAGGAAAGCGATATTCAACTCGTTCGGGGCATGGACCACCAGCACAATAAAATATCGTGGAGCAGCTATTTTTGTGTAACAATAAATAGAAGCATAAACAATAGACTACATTTTGGATTGAAATAAATTCATATACAAGGATTACAGCTTTAAGATAGTTATGTTATTTTTTGAACAGGAATAACACACTAAAATTAACAGTTGATTATTTACCTGAATAACATTGTTCCTGTTGCATTTCAGTAAATTTTAAGATATATGTGCCAGTCTTCAGTTTATAACCAGATATATTGAACATCCTGCGGACCACCCAAAATGTCATCATAGACCACAAGTGGTCCGTTAACCATCAGTCGAGAACCACTGGAAAATAGTGAGTTCAGTGGAATGGACTTTAACTAATGCCCATCTTTTCTACAGCCTCCAACCATGATGGCATGTTATTGTTTAGGCGGTACAATGAAAGATGATTTTTCTTCATGGTGTAGGGCAACAGAAAAGGAAATTTAATCTAAGGCAGTTTAGCATATAAAACACTAACTTTGAAGCTAACAAATTGTACAATGCATACATATATAGATAGTACATGCATACATACTGAAATACATACATAAACTGTATAACGTATACATGCATACATACATACCTGATATCTACATTTCACGAATGAAATTTCTCCCCTAATATTAAACTGTCATTTAGGAGACACTACTTCTGCAATAAAACAAAAAAATGTAAAGCAAAAGCACGCGTCGTTAGTTTATTGGTCTGAATGTTACTGTTGTTATTCGTGAAAATAGCAGGGATTACTTCGTTATGTAACCGATTGATTTTAAGAAAATACTAGCATTACTTAAAAATAAATTAACATTGGAACCGAAATTTTATATAAAAATCACAGGATGATGATCATTTATAATTTTTTTAAACCACGAAATTACCAGCATACTGTTCACACAATTTTTATATTAAAAGAAACACGGAAATTAGAATCAAAATGGGATTAAGGCCGTTAATTGAAATAGAAACTTATATCTTTCAAACAAAAATACTGAAATTTTCGAGTAAGATACTAAATTCTTCAAAATTTCTGTTCCCGGAAAAGTAAACCTGTGTTGCGCACTCTATGATGTGATAAGATCTATTTAAGATAAAATGTTCACCATATAAGTATCTAAAACCTCGTTTTGACTCCCCTCAAAAACAGCTATTAAATACGTATAAGTTATTCTATATTTTGAAGGTTTTTTTAGGCATTCATATTTCACGGAACCTGTATTTTATGGGATACAAGATGGGACACAAGATAAAAAAAGAAAGAAAAAGAAAGTAAAATAATGTAAAAAAAAAAAAATAAATAAATAAACGTCAACAATTTGCTCCAGCACGAACGATCACCTAATACAACTTACACAAAAAACATAAATAAGTAAACTAAAACAATAAAATTTCCTAGACACGTAAATTAGAAAAATAGGTAATAAAGGCTTATCGTAAGGTAAGCGAGAATAATTTTCCCAACACCAACAAGCACTTAATGTAATTAATAAAAAACGCATAATTAGATATTTCATACACGATTTCAGGTCAGCCTACAAATCCTCAAAAGCAAAAGTAATCAGGATTCATCAAAATTAATGGATGTGAATGCAAATCCTGCACACTGGAGCAGGAAAGATTCTTCAGATATATTGACTCATAATCAGAAGCTGTAGTCAATTCGTGAGTCTGAGAATGAGAATGAAAGTCGCTAGATGTATTACGTGATTCTTTCCAACAGCATATTTTAGTAATGGGGAAGTTGGAGAGATATATTTCAGCGCGTATTTGTTGGTGAGTTTGTCTATACCACCTTTCATGTTGGTTGTACATGAATGTTTATTGCATTTGAATAATAACGACAATAACAAAGGTAAAAAGCGGAAAAGTTGTCGTTAATTTCCACAAGGAAAGCGGAGTCAAGTTGAAAGAGGAAATCCATTTCGAATCTGCTTCATTATCTCAAGAACGAAGGTTCATTGGATGGTCAACTTAGCACAGACCCGAGTAATCGAGAAAATGGAAAGCAAGAATGATGAAGGGTCGGTCTTTATCACCAGATAGGTTAGAAGAGTTAGGGAACACAGAAGCAAAAGAAAAATTCAGTAGCGTAGCAGGGGAAGCAAAGACTCAATACAGTTCGTCTCTTAGAGGAACGGCTGGTTAATGGGGCACAGTATGTGATGCAAAAAATGAAGGCAAGAAACAGCACTTGTTTCCAAGTGTTAGCTTCACAAAGTTGTCGTTGATAGAGGGTTACTTAGGGTTTGTTTTTCATTTTTTGCAAAATGAACGCGAACTTTTAATGTAATTATCTCCATGTACGTGTTAAAGACTATTGCATTATTATTTCTAGCCTTCTCTCTCTCTCTCTCTCTCTCTCTCTCTCTCTCTCTCTCTCTCTCTCTTACACACACACACACACACACACACACACCTTCTAAAGTAAATAATTCTCCATCTACACATTTCTTCAGCTAATTAAGTTATGGTTATGAAAACAGTTTCCATATCAATTATAAGGCATCAAAATTCTCTCTCTTTCTCTCTCCCTCTCTCCTCTGACTATGAACATGGAA
>NC_087202.1:18343272-18365772 GCF_015104395.2 Macrobrachium nipponense
AATTTGACACCTGTTCTATACCCAACGCCTCCATGAGAGTCTAATCTCACTTTGAGTAACCCTGTGTGGACCGACGTACTTCCCTAGGTTACATATAGGGCAATTAAATAGATATACGACTCCTGAGGTCATCAGGGGATTGAGTCTCTCCTTGTGTTTAAACAAAGATCTAAATAATATTCATTGGGTTGCGAGGTATTAGTCTTAATTCAATTGCAGAAAAAAACTTTCTATTAACAGTTTCAATTCAAGGTAGAAATTTTTGTTATGAATAAATGGGACACTTACATGTAATCGTAATTTTGACACTGTTGGTATTTTAATTTTAGGATGGAAGATATTGTTCAATAATTTGTACAGGTGTTTATAAAAAAAGTTTCGATGGAAAGCAATTGTCAGTGAAATATTGATGGAGATTGGTTATTTCATTGTGAAAATGATTCCAGTTCGACGTTATGTTAAAAGCCCTATGAAAAAGGCTACACGTGGAGTTTAGTTTAAAATTATAAAAACAGTTGCTATAAAAATTCGATCCTAGGCCGGTAAACGTTTCCTTTCTAAAAACCGTGGTGTTAAAATGATCATCATATCTAAAAACGGTTACATCCAAAAATTGCAGTTTATTTTCCTTTTCATATTCAATTGTGAAATTAATGTTAGGATGTATTTCATTTTTTAAACTGTAATGATGGATGGATTCAATTTATATACGAAAAGTGGCCAAAATATAAAAACAAGGTTCTTGATCTTCGGTTTAGAGATTGTTGTCTGTATAAGCAGATTAACGAATAATTTTAAGCGTATTCGTCATTTGTATGTATGCAATCGTATAACTCTCGCTTCTCAGTTGCAAATTTAAACCCTTAGAATTATTTTTAAAAATAGAATTCTTATTTCTACTTTCCCTTACAAATCTTCAAATCTTTTTATCTAGCTTAGCATCGTATTTGATTATCAGACTCATATAATTCAAATCTCTGGGTTTGTTTCCTTTTTCCAATATGGATTTTAATTTCCCACTTGCAATGTTATAATCCATTACGGTTAGTAAAGCATTATCAAGGTATTTCTTTTCAAGTTTGAAATACCTGTTTTCTACATGAAGGAGTCACTTCTCTCCTTTTGTTCTAATAGAAGACTGGATAAAAGACATCTTTTGTCATCAACAAAACTTTAGATCCGCCTTAATTGGATACTAGTTCTCTGTGATACAAATGGCTTCCTCTTGCGCCTCAATAATCCATTGAAGTATCTATTTCGTAAAATATATATTTGTCCGTATTGCGATCGAGTAACAGATTTACCTTCTCAGGATCAGGTAGCGGATATTCAGAGGAAATTTCTCTTACTGCCTTAGACAAAAACGTTTGACTACCATGCGAAACTCGCTTTCCAACATATTATATTACAGAGGCCTTTCCGACATCTACTACAGATGTCCGGCAACCATGCTAGAGAATTCATTCTTATCTATTCAAATACTTCTAGAGGAATGAAAAGAAATCAGATCACCAAACGAGGTTAAGCAAATTAATTTAATATGTAGGAAACATACGAATAATAAAAGTACCTTTCTGATTACATTTTCTTGGGTACTCTAACACAGCTTGCAGAATATATAAAACAAGAATCAGCACTGGAAACGCCTATCCAAAGGAGATTCTGCAATGCGCAATTGCATGGCTATTATCGTTAAAACAACGAGAACCCATTTACGCCGACTTACATCGAAAGGCAAAAAGTCCCAATCCGACTAATGTTCGTTTGTTATTAATTTTACTTTTAGTTTAATGGCCGTTCGGAACGGACTCTCCCGAACTGTGGACTGTTGGTCACAATGACCCCGGATAATATATTGCCCGATGTATGAAAGGCAACAAAATATACTATAAGTTATTACCTGGCATTATCATCTTGCTTATATTTGTTTTTTTATAAATATTGTCTTTATGTTATTCTGCTAATATATACAAGCTCGTATTTTTGTTTGATAATTTGTGAGTCAGTAAATTCGTAATATGATGTGTCGAGGTTCCTATTTCAATAATGCAAGCTGCACTGTAATTTCTTAGTATAATGTATATATATATATATATATATATATATATATATATATATATATATATATATATATATATATATATATATATATATATATATAATATATATATATAATATGCGTGTGTGTGCGTATGAGAATATAAGAAATCTATATGCATACGTATAAGAACATAAGACATACCACACGGAAAATTTCGTCCTGAGTTCAGATATTTTCTTCAGGATGTCGTACCCTAAAGCGAAACCGTTCACAATTTATGCCAGATGTTTCAATTTTCCCTAGGTACATCTGCATAAACTGTATAATGTTATACATACATACCTATATAATATTAATAATATATATATTAAATATATTATATATTATATATATAATATATCTAATAATAATATAATATATTATATATACATATATATATATATATATATATCATATACATATATATATATATATATATATATAATATATATAATATATTATATAATTATATATATGTATTATATATATAATATATATTATATAATAATAATATATATAGGTATGTATGTATACATTATACATTATACAGTTTATGCAGATGTACCTAGGGAAAATTGAAACATCTGGCATAAATTGTGAACGGTTTCGCTTTAGGGTACGACATCCTGAAGAAAATATCTGATCTCAGGGTTTGGCGATCTCAGGGTTTGGCAGATGTATACATCCATTTGTATGTGTATGATAGGTCCAACCGCTCGAGACACTTATGAGTAAGCACACATTCATTTGAGATAGGGAGTAAGGCGGTTCAGAGGACATCAGGTGCTGGGGCAAGACCCATCAAAAGGTATGGCACATATTTAGATGACTTAGAAACAGCTGCCTTTGAAAAGAGAGAAGTGTGAAGTGTATACATTTATTTAAAATTGCGTGGTGGGGAATATAATGGATTTATCTCTTTGTTTCAGATGGGTCCCATGTCATTATTATAGAAACGGGATTCTCTAAGTTTGACTATTGGAATGTAGTAGTTGACAATTTGAGATTTTTGGGGGTGATTACTTAGACTGATCCAGGAGTGTGGAATGATAATTTGCAGTTCTTTGTGTGTCAGACTTAGTTTTTTAAATATGACTTATTAATCACTTTGTTCCATTTTATGTTCATCTGGTTTTGGAAATAAACAGCATATTTTTGTATTTATGTGAACTCATTAGCCTAGTTTGACAATGCTTGCAGAGAGAGGCCGGCCGCTACTGACAGGTAAGAGTTGCCGCTTGTGTAGTTTTGATAAGGGGGTAAGATATATATATATATATATATATATATATATATATATATATATATATATATATATATATATATATATATATATATATATATATATAATATATATATATATATATATATATAGTATATATATACATATGTGTATATATATATATATATATATATATCTATATATATATATATATATATATATATATATATATATATATATACATATATATATATATATATATATATATATATATATATATATATATATATATATATATATATATATATATATATATATCTTACCCCCTTATCAAAACTACACAAGCGGCAACTCTTACCTGTCAGTAGCGGCCGGCCTCTCTCTGCAAGCATTGTCAAACTAGGCTAATGAGTTCACATAAATACAAAAATATGCTGTTTATTTCCAAAACCAGATGAACATAAAATGGAACAAAGTGATTAATAAGTCATATTTAAAAAACTAAGTCTGACACACAAAGAACTGCAAATTATCATTCCACACTCCTGGATCAGTCTAAGTAATCACCCCCAAAAATCTCAAATTGTCAACTACTACATTCCAATAGTCAAACTTAGAGAATCCCGTTTCTATAATAATGACATGGGACCCATCTGAAACAAAGAGATAAATCCATTATATTCCCCACCACGCAATTTTAAATAAATGTATACACTTCACACTTCTTTCTTTTCAAAGGCAGCTGTTTCTAAGTCATCTAAATATGTGCCATACCTTTTGATGGGTCTTGCCCCAGCACCTGATGTCCTCTGAACCGCCTTACTCCCTATCTCAAATGAATGTGTGCTTACTCATAAGTGTCTCGAGCGGTTGGACCTATCATACACATACAAATGGATGTATACATCTGCCAAACCCTGAGATCGCCTATGGCAACAGTTCGAACAGCCATCAGCCCAACAATGCACACACATCAAATTCCTTCATTTCCAAGAAGGCTATCTCTAGGTGCTCTCTGTCATCAAGTCAGAAAAGCTGACATCACGTAATTCACTAACACATCAATTTATTCTTTTAATATGGCTCAGCCACATATGTCCTTTGTGCACTCCTGTCGCACACCACATCTGCAACTAATGCACAATGTTTCAGTTTGTCCCATGATTTAGTGCTACCTCTATTGCTGGAACCCTTGTGCCTCGCCAGATGCACAGAAGTTTAAGAACTCCTAACGCACAAATTGTGTAAAGCTCGTTGATGAAAAACTCACCCTTGTCACTAAGATAAGCAGAAAACGACGAATAGTTGTAGACGCAAGTTGAGCACATAAATCATTTCAAAACAACTCAGCATGCGCCATTATTCAGTGTCTGCGACCCTCGTGAGTGTATCCAACACCCTCTTGTCACGAAACTGTAGATTCGACATTTTCTACTGAAGGAAATGTGGTCACCATCCCGTTGTCAAGGAAATATCCCATGACTTCCATGCAAGTGCAACTTGCACCCGCCTCATAGAAGATTGTAGACTCCTGATTATTCCCAGAACATATCCTGAGACGATATATCAACGACATCTCATCCGCTGCAAAAGCAATCCATAGCATTGCCACTCGTGTGTAGACTCAACTCGACCTCTGGTACTGTAGAACGAAGTCGTTTCCATCGTCACCATCATGGGAAGTTAGGAATTCTCTAAAGTCATCGTGTGTCCATATTTAAAAAGTCTACACGATCATAGAATAACTAAAGTCTTGCTTTACCCCACAAATCTGTCATTAATTAATACAACTCAATCTACTAGTCAAATATTAAAAATTCCTCACTAAACAAAACATAATCTTTACCCACTGAATCCTCACAAGTAATTCCATATCTGACAAACACATTATCAAAAAAGAACCCATAATGTCTAACAGCAAAAACCCCTTTTGCTGTTTATATAACTAACCTCCATGAAATATAATGCCGAACACCCCTTCTATCTAACTCACATACCCCGATAAATCATATCTCTTGTCTAAAATAGAAATGCTATTTAAAGCTTAACCCCAACCACGACATCTCTCGTTGGAAAAGAACAAATAAAAAAAAATAATAACAATAACAAGTGAACTTTCCCCATTACAAAACGTACATAAGAGAGGAAAAACATATATATAATCCAACGTTTCCCCAAAAATGCAGTATGTACCGTTACGGAATTTGCTACCGCAACAATCTCATCGACCAGAAACGACCAGAAACAATCCCCTTACAAAGTACATCTCCATAGAATGCAAAAATCAACATCTCCGAAAATAGTGCAAATTTCCAAGTAATCAACTCCAAAGGAAAAAATCAGCAACCGGACTCATCACAGCATTATCAGCAAAAAATCCACCTGTGAACACCCCATGTGCTTCGAACCGCACTATAGATTTGTCTAGTCAGACTTGCAACCTCAGAAACTATTATGCTCCAAATATTCTATACTAACGCTATATAACCACATTTCACAAACTCATCTCCAGGATATTACCAAAGGTAATATCCTGGAACTCCCCCATGACATTAATCCAATTATATAAAACCACATTACCACCTATACAGGATAAACCACAGAAAACCACAATCCAACAATTATATAATGCCAAAAATAACCACTGGTGAATATAAAAATACAACACCTCCATAAAACCACAATGCAGTAGTGTCACCCGCCCCCAATAGCCACAACAACAAAAGGAACCACAAGACCCCCTTCTTCAGCTTGTAAAACCACAGAAATTTAACCCCAAATCCCATACACACAGGAATTATCACATGTTTATCATCACATTTCTCAGCTAAAACAAAAATTCGCCATATTTCCAAACAACTTTCCACATAAAATATTAGCCTCTGAATCTTACGCCAAAATGCTGCAGTTTGCGCAAAATAAGAAAAAAAACAGTAAAAGAAAATGAAAGAGAGAAAAAAAAACTTTAAAACATTTCACCACCAAATTGCAAAAACCAGACAGCAAGAAAAAAGAAAAAGAATGCAATTGCACGACAATATATTAATCATCACAACCAATTCTTTTCAATTTTGAGATGTGAGTTAATCTCGACTGACCTGTTTTTTTCCTCTAAGACTACAAATCTGTTTCCAATTTTTTCCCCAATTACTCTAAAAAGACCTTCAAATTTCGGGCCTAATTTGTAGTTCAGCTCATTTCTTATGTTAATTTTTAAAAATACCTTGTCTCCGACATTGATCTTGGGATCAGATGTTTTACTAATACTTTTCTGTACCATCTCTCCAGTTGCGGATTCAAGGTTACGGCTGAGACAAGAATGTCTCTCTCTCGCTGTGGATACCAACGCCTCGATCGTATCCTCCCCATGATGAGGTATAATTAGCAAATCAAATGTACCTCGTGCTGGGCAACCAAACAAAGCTTCAAATGGAGACATTTTAATGGAATCACTAACCATAGTGTTAATACTATGTCTTACAACATCAATATATCTATCCCAATTCTTACCATTACATCCTACAGTTTTCCTGAGAGCCTCGAGCACTTTCCTGTTCGCTCATTCACACAACCCATTAGCCTCAGGTCTGTATGAAATAATTGTTACTTTCTGTATCCCCATGATTTCCGCTAAACATTCCAAAGTTTTGTACACAAATTCTCTACCATTGCTGGTCAATAGAACTTCGGGTGAGCCATATCTGCAAATGACACCATTGAAAAAAGCCACAGCTACTTCTTCAGCCGTTTTATGCTTAAGTGGGAAAATTTCTACTATACTTGTAAGTTAATCTATTATCACTAACAAGTACTTATTCGCATTTCTAGACTCACAAAAATTTCCCAGGATATCCATATGTATTCTCCGAAAAGGTCTACTCGGTATAGGATACAATCCTAATTTGCATGAAGTAATTCTTGCAGGTTTGCATGCATTGCACACTGTACAATTTCTCACAACATTTTCTACATCCTTCCCCATGTTTTTCCAAATGCATTTAGCATGAACCTCATTATACGTTTTTTCTATTCCCAAGTGTGGACTACCGAACCTGCAATGAACTATATCCAAAACCACTGGAATTAAGACTTTCGGAAATACGGTCTGTGTCATATCTCCTTTATTTTCACTGGTTCTATATTTATTTTCAATTTTCCTAACCAATAGATTACCTTCTAACTCCAAACCCGAAAAAGGCAACTTATAACGTTTCCTGACTAATTCCCCTCTAAGAAATGCTTTTGCATCTCCTAGAACCTCGTCTTCATCTTGCCTTTGCTCTATGAGAGCCATATCCCATTGTAAAGACTAGCTAGTGACTTGCGCAACTTGGAATCCTTCCGTGTCATGAAAACTTCTACTAAGGGCATCTGCAACTACATTAAATTTGCCCTCTATATATTTGAGCTTTGCATCAAAATCTCTGATAGATAGAAACCATCGAGCTCTTTTAGGTGACAACTTGGGTTTATTAAAAAGATTTAATAATGGCTTGTGGTCTGTAAGGACTTCTATTTTATTCCCCATCAGTAATATTTTAAAATGAACCAAGCTCGACACTATTGCAAAGGCTTCTTTATCTATGGTAGCCATTGATTTCTCATTGCTGCCCTTAGTCCTGAACTTCCTGCTATAAAATGCTATGGGATGGAATTTCACATCAAATTTTGGCATAAGGCAAGCACCTATACCCTTCTGGCTGGCATCGGTCACTAATGTAAATGGTTTGCTAAAATCAGGAAACTTCAAAATAGGGGGATTCATTAACGCGTCCTTGAGCTTTTGAAAACTCTCCAACTGGGGTTCCTTCTATTGAAATTGAATGTCTTCCCGCCATACATCAGTTAGGGGAGCTGCTATATTAGAGAACCCTTTCACAAACCTCCTGAAGAAACTGGTGATGCCCAGGAATGACTTAATCTCTTTCTTTGATCTCGGGGTGCAAAAATTCGCTATTGTTTTGTCTTTATCGTCATTTACTCTAACCTCTTCCTTAGATATGACATGGCCTAGATATGTGATTTGCTTTTTCAAGAACGAACACTTAGCTAGCTTAATTTTCAACCCCACTAATCTAAGGCTCCTAAGTACTTCTGTAAGCACTTTCAGGTGTTGCGTGATCGTGTCTGTTGTGACCAATATATCATCCATATACAGAAAAACATTTTTACCTAATAACCCGTGTAAAACTGTGTTTACCAACCTGGTAAAAGTCATCGGACTGCCCGATAAACCGAACAGCATTCGTGTAAATTCATAGTGTCCCTTGGGCACTGAAAAAGCCGTATATTCCTTACTACTTTCACTAAGAGGGACCTGCAAAAAACCCTGCGCTAAATCAATGAAGCTATAAATATTATGTCCCCCGATTTCAACAAAAAGATCTGGTATGCACGCGACTAGATAGCAGTCAGGGATTCTTTTCATTAAAACGTCTAAAATCGATGCATACATGGACAGAACCATCTTTCTTAGGCACAGCTAACAAGGGAAAGTTGTAAGGAGACACACTAGGTCTAATGATTCCTTCTTCTTCCCACCTATTGACCTCTTTCTCTACCTGTTCTCTAATTTTGAAAGGTATGCGGTATGCAGAAATATAAATAGGTTTTGTGCCACTCTCCAAATTTACCCTATGCTCTAACACATTAGTCAACCCCAATTTATCACTTTGTAAGGCTACCGTATCCCCAAATTCTGCCAAGAGCTCGCTTATCGCTTCAACATGTTCACTATAATCCACATTAGCTAATTGTTCTCTAAATATTCGTTTCCTTGATTGCATTTCTGCCTCTGAAAACTCAGGTTTCCCCTCTACGATAGCCACTGAACCACTATCACAACTCCAATCATGGAGATCCAGTATATATGTATTCCTTTCGTATATCCTAACTGTATCATTACAGTTTAGTAATTCTAACCATGTAATCCCATTCTTGGATACACTGTTCACCGATGCCATGCTAATAACCCCTCTAAGCCTCTCGCTATTTTCAATAACACACATCCGTTGGTTTTCTCACTTCCCTCAATTTGACTTTCACCATAGTCTTTGAACTAGGCTTTAACACAATATCCTCTGATAAAACACCTTTATATTTGTGGTTAGTACCTCCCCTTTCCACCAACCCATAAACATTACCACCCTTAGTATCATCACCTAAATTGTTATCACTGTGAACTCCAATAGAATCCCCGTAATCATTTCCCATAACACCAATGTGGGTTTTAATATTACCATTTTCCATAACTCCATTATCATCACCATGAGCATCACCAAACACATCTTATCTAGTAATCTCCATATCCTCCATTCTAATCACGTCCTCATAAGGAAGAAAAACACCCGGTATTCCAACTGTTATCCCATTAACACCCGCATGGATCGAAATCTTGTCTCCTACATGCAGGATGACCCAGTAAAAGACTGTTGCCCAACGCAATCCCCTTCATTACCAAAAATGGTTCTATTAATACTCTGTCACCGAGAGTAAACTGTATTTGAACACAAGCCAGGGTATTTAATCTATGGGCTTGCACATCACACACCGTCTCTGTTGAGGGTTTCAAAGGGTAAAGGGAGAACATAGATTGATACAAATTGTAGTCCATTAAATTTATAGATGCACCTCTGTCTATAAAGATCGGGATATCCACATCCCCCACTGGTCCATAAACTATATGCCTGGGCTCTGGGGCGTCCCCCACAAGACCACAATGGCACTTACTAATAACCTGTACCCTTTTTGTTGATCGGCCTCCCAAAAATTTTGCTGATCCCTTTGCCCTCTGGTTTGACCTGCCCGGGAAGTCCTCACATTATGACTCCCAGAACTTTGAGGTGTAGGCCTTGCATCTTTCCGTATCTGAGACGGACAAGATTGCCAATAGTGATCTGCACTCTTACACATTACACAATATTTAACTCTACACATTTTCTTTGGGTGCCCTGGTTTATTACAATTGAAACAGCGCAATTGCTGTTGGCTTTGATCAATCGACCTTTTGTTATATTCAACTTTTGCACACAAACAGGAAGAAGAAAATTCTGTGTTTCTTTGCACCCTATTTCTCGGGCTTGTCCCATTAAAAAATGTACTATCTACAGTGGGACATTTAGACATATGTTTCTCCATTTGGGCATAAAGTAATTCTTCGTCTGAAGTAGGTTCAATCTTTTCATCAAAACTATCCACTAATGCACCCAGTACATCGTGCAAAAGCATCGAAAAATGGATCAGTTTATGTAAATTGGCAAGTGAGACACTACCTCCTGTAACCCATTTAGATGTTTTCAATTTTCCTACCCAATCTGCCACTGAGTCAAAAAGTTTTGAACTATGCAAATCAGTCCAGGCACATTTTGCAAATTAGAAACTTCTGCAACGATGGGAGAGGTCACCTGTATTGAAATCTAGCAAAGCTTTCGCCTCTCTAAACGCCACTACATCATCCGTTATGTTTTTTTAGATTAAATAATTATTCACACCTTCAATAAAGGTTTGCACTGGCTGTGAAAGCGCCCCATCTACAATTCCCCTGAACAGGCTCACACCAGCACTAACATTCGGGACGTGATGAACCAGAATTGTAGCACCCCTTGCATCTGCCATTTTCCTCTCTTTACGGAAGCTTTTGTGTTTATGTGATTTCCCGACCTCAATAACATTTATATACACACAAAACCCGATCCAGAAAAATTAATACAAACTTCCCCCAATAAAAGATAAAAAAAAAAAAACATGCACTGCGCCAAGTAAACATCCCACAACAGCTGTTCGCAGAACAAGGTCACATAAAAATAAAATAAAAAAACAGGGAGGAGATAAAAAAAATGCAAAAGTGCTTTGCTCAGCGAACCAGCCCACTCTCTCACCCTTCCAAGTGCCTAGCAACGACCCTCTCTCTCTCCCTCACACTCCCTCACTCAGATTCTCGCCTCTCTCTCTCTCTCTCTCTCTCTCTCTCTCTCTCTCTCTCTCTCTCTCTCTCTCTCTCTCTCTCTCTCTCTCTCTCAGGGCGTAACTCACAACAACCAAAAAAACTCGCTCATGTTATTACAAAAACCTCCCCAATGTCCATCGAATCTCGAGAGATATCAAAATAAAAATACACTCTGAGCAAACTCATCACCAGTAAAAAGAGAACAAAAACAAAGGAGAAAAAAAAGAAAGAAACAATAAAATTACACTCACATCTTCATATGACTGGAACCCAAACTTGTATACGCATTGCACACCCACTAAACACTTTAATATGTCAAAAATTAAACTTTTTCCCTCATAACTTCAGGACACTAGTTTTCACGAATCACTGACCGGCTAAACTATCTGAGATGTGGAGAGAGAGACTCGACGCTTCGAACACCAAACCATTGAATCAGCAAAAAGAAACCCTGAGTTGCCTGTGACATAATTATAACCCCTTTTCCTACTAAAAAGTATGTCTACCTAGCCACCAGTCTCTTCGTTAGTGTACCTACAGCCTATAAAATGTATAAAAAGCTTTTAAACGCTGCCACCAATAACTCTTACCCCCCTACCCCATCAAAACTACACAAGCGGCAACTCTTACCTGTCAGTACTGGCTGGCCTCTCTCTGCAAGCATAGTCAAACTAGGCTAATGAGTTCACATAAATACAAAAATATGCTATTTACTTCCCAAACCAGATGTACATAAAATGGAACAAAGTGATTAATAAGTCATATCTAAAAAACTAAGTCTGACCCACAAAGAACTGCAAATTATCATTCCACTCCTAAATCAGTCTAAGTAATCACCCCCAAAAATCTCAAATTGTCAATTACTACATTCCGATAGTCAAACTTAGAGAATCCTGTTTCTATAATAATGACATAGAACCCATCTGAAACAAAGAGGCATATCCATTATATTCCCTACAGCGCAATATTAAATAAATGTATAAACTTCACACTTCTCTCTTTTCAAAGGCAACTGTTTCTAAGTCACTTAAATATGTGCCATAACTTTTGATGGGTATTGCCCCACCACCTGATGTCCTCTGAACCGCCTTCCTCCGTAGCTCAAAGGAATGTGTGCTTACTCTTAAGTGTCATGCACGTACAAACGGATATATACATCCACCACACCCTAAGATCACCCATGGCAATAGTTCGAACAGCCATCAGCCCAACAATGCACACACACCAAATTCCTTCGTTTCCAAGAAGGCTATCCCTAGGTGCTCTCTGTCTCACGCCAGAAAAGCTGACATCACGTAATTCACAAACACACAAATTTACATATATATATATATATATATATATATATATATATATATATATATATATATATATATATATATATATATATATATATATATATATATATATATATATATATATATATATATATATGCACTTAAAATCAGTGGAACACAAGATGTGCATAAGAATATTAGATATACCACAGGGAAAAATCGTCCTAAGTTAAAACATTTTCTTCAGGATATACCATAAACCGAAACTGTTCATAATCTATACCACGTTTTTTAGTTTCCCTTAAGTACATCTGCATATTCAGTATATATTATATATATATATATCTATATATTATATAATATATATATATAGTATATATATATATATATATATATATTATATATATTATATATCATATATATATATATATATATATATATTTATATATATAATCTTATTATCTTATATATAATATATATATATATTATACATTATACAGTATATGCAGATGTACCTAGGGAAGATTGAAACACCTGGCATAAATTCTGAACGGTTTCGCTTTGGGGTACGACATCCTGAAGAAAATATCTGAACTCAGGACGAACTTTTCCGTGTGGTATGTCTTATGTTCTTGTACGTATGCATATATATATATATATATCTTATATCTTCATATATATACGCACACACCAATCAGATGTATATTTAAGTGCTCTGTGTACCAACGTAATGACAGAGTTAGTTTTAAAGCCATAAAAACACGAATTGGTCTGCTTTCCATAGTGAAATTGAGTACCTACTGAATTTTTTTACAGCAAACTCTTACCAAAAGCAATTTGTTCTTAATATACGTTTGAATATAAAAAATATAATAGAAAAAGAATTAGGTTTTCTAAGACTAATCCTAATCCCTGCCCAAAAAGGATAGGTAGCCTCTTCAATTACAAGGATAAGCTGCAAGATTTTATGTTGTCCAATGTAATTTATAATTATGAATGCCCAAGATGCCTTGGTACTTATATCGGCTCAACATGAAGATTTTTGTAAATCCGTTATTATAGTCACATGGGACTCAGCTATAGGATGGGATCTAGGGCATCGAATCCCGAACTCTCGAGTATTCGAAAACATTCTCCATAGAGTAAGATTCCTATGGAAAAAACACATTTTTCTATCCTTACCTCAACAACCCAAGCATCCTTTCTAACAACACTTGAGTCACTTTACATCAAACACCTATCACTTAATTTAAACAATTACATCTCTGCCACTCCCCTTTCGTTGGCCTGAAGTGTAGTTTGGTCGGTCCTCATGTTTCTAGTCATTCTGCTCCTATACTCTGAACTGATAGGTAGTCTTTTAGTATTTATATGTTAACTTCTGTCAATAATTCATTTTTTTAGATTGTACTTTTTACTTTAGTTTAATATTTTTTAAAAGAATAAATTTTATTCCAGACTGATGATGTGCCAATGTCTTGGGGCACGAAACGTCTCTTAATAAATTGATCATGTGAGCTGTGTCTTGCTAGAACCCCTGTTGGAATGTATAGTTGTCTGCCCGCTGTCGTTGTATGTATTCATATATATATATATATATATATATATATATATATATATATATATATATATATATATATATATAATATATTATATATATATATAACGAACTAGTGGATGCATGAGCACGTTCTTCACAGAAACAATTATAGTACTCACATCGGGAACGAATCTTGGTCTCCAGCATGACAGGCCAAAGCGGTAACAACTAACAACTGCCCTTGGTAGGTCAGTCGGTACTGCCTTGGAATGTCACTCGGGAGACTAAGATTCGTTCCTGGTGTGTCAGAAGTATATAAACATAAATATAATATATAAATATAAATATAAATATAAATATTAAATATAAATATAAATATAAATATATAAATAAATAAATAAATATAAATAAATAAATATATATATATATATATATATATATATAATATATATATATATATATATATATATATATATATATATATATATAATAAAAGGAGCCCATAAAACACCAAAATATAGAGAGAAAAGTACTATATTTCAGAGACTGCTGTCTCTCTCTTCAGGTATATGAATGAGAAAAGTTTACAGAAAAGGTGGTATTTATACCAAGAGGCAGGTAATGAACATCTGAAAAGGAGCGTGGATTCAGATGTGATCGACAAGGTTTTCATTCAACCAACGCTTAAGAAGATTAAAGAAGATTATTAGAGGGGGTGACCTAAATTGGCTTGCCTGTGGATGGACCTCTTGGTAAAAATACCACTTTTTCTGTAAACTTTTCTCATTCATATACCTGAAGAGAGAGACAGTAGTCTCTTAAATATAGTACTTTTCTCTCTATATTTTGATGTTTTTATGGGCTCCTTTTATTAGATGGAATTCTGTTGTAACAGAACATTTTTACCAGTCACATATATATATATATATATATATATATAATATATATATATATATATATATATATATATAGTATATATATATATTATATATATATATATATGATATATATATATATATATATATATATATATATATAGATATATATATATATATATAATATATATATAATATATATATGATATATATATATATATATACTTATTTACATACGCTATTTCCCCTACCAGAGACGCAGCAGTCGGGGTATTCATCCGGGTTTCAACAAGTCATTTTATGATGCGGCTGATAACCTAGCATATTGCCCTGCTGACAGATCTTAAAAGGGGTTGCGTGCCTCAGATGTCAAGTTTTTCTTGGCAGTGATCTATCAACATACCTACCAGGACTTACAAATGAATGAAGAATAGAATATTAATGATTCCTTTAAATATACTACTCATTATTTTTGCTCAGGAATAATCACATTTTTCTACTTAATTCTACAATAAAATTAGGAGCATTTGAGAACCACAATTCAATAGAATTTTCTTCTAAAGTCTCTGCTAAACTTTATCTTTTTCCTGCAGGGAAGGAACGTTTGAATTACAAAATTAATAATTACTATCTTATAAATTTCACCATTACATTGTCCATTTCCTCTCAGGAAGGAACATTCGTTTAGTAAGAATACAAATTTCTGCTCTGTAAAAGGTAAATAGGTATGAAAGCACCCCATTCCGTGAGCTCTTTGACATTTTCGTAAACTACAAATGCAGGGAAAATGTTGCCATAAATTGTGAAGAGCAATTTCACTCGTGTTATTTCGCGTTTTGCTAAATGTCCTGCAAAAAAGTGGGTCAAATCGTATTCCGGTATGATATTATATTTGAAATGAAAAATACCCTTTTTATTTAAATTACCTGCATAAACGAGCTCGCAACCTCACATTAGAGGGCAATATTCGGTTGTTTGATGTTTATGTTGTTGTTAGGAATTTGCTCTTTATTCATTTACTTGCGCTGGGTTCATGAAAAAAAGTTTAACTCATGGAGTCTGCAGTAAGTTAGTATTTGATTGATACATTAACTGGTACGATTTAGAATTCTGCCACGGATTCTAAATTACGAATCATTCATATACTGAGCTTAAATCTATGGCCCGTATGTTAGTTAAGGTGATTTTACGCAGCTAGGCAAAGGCAGTATTTTAGTTTTATAACCGATATTAAAACAATCTTACTAACTGGTGCTGGGTTTGGAGGAATGGTGCTTAAATATGTCAGCAAGTGTGCTACTACGTCACAACCTTATCTTTGATAGTTTAGTAAAACATCATTTCTGCCTTACACTTAAGGTATACCAGTTTACTTTTTATCTTTACAAAAAAACCTGCAATTCTGGAATATGCATGAAGCATGTTAGATAATTTGCGAGGGTTCCTCTTATGCTACTTACTTGCATGGTTATCAATCTTCCTCACTTTGCCACTTCACTATAAATGGTCACTTTAAATATTGAGATCATTAAGCCATTCGAAAGTGCATTATTTTGAAAAGAATTAATATCTTTCCCTCCAGTGAAGCGAATCTGCAATGTATGCAATTAGCAGAGAAATCTCAATTATTGACTAAGTAGCTTCAGCGATCTTTGTTAATACATGTACCCGTCAACTGCGTTATATTCTTCATTTTCAATCATATAGTATTTTTATTGATTCCCTAAGCATTCTGGTGTCATTTTAAGCTGCATTATTATTTTACATGAGTATGGCTTAATGAATATTCGCCATCTTAAATATTTATCTATATACATATGTTAATCTAGTACACTAACCCCACACTCAAAATAGCCCGTAAAGGAGCTTAAATTCTATGCATTAAGCCAACAATACACTCTACGGAATCAACACACCATATTTAACTTATTTGGCTCCTCTTTGGATGAAGATGGACCTTCAGGATGGAGATTTTTTCTTTCTTTCTGTTATTAACTCATAACTTTGTTATCCGGGAATTTCCTTTTACCGTTAAGGATATCACGTTTGCGCTTCACGTGCTAAGATGATCCCACATAACGGATAACGTTTTATTTGCATCAACCCTCCAGAATACGGTTACTACGATTTTACAGTATGTTTATATGAATATTTATACGAAACGATTTGGAAGGTAACTTAAGAAACGTTCAAACAGTTATTACAGAAACAAATACAAATACCAAATACATTCTGCAAGTAGGCGAACAAACAGTTATATCATCATCATCAATTATCAACCACTGATTCAACATTTACACATTCCAAACTAAAGTAAGGATTAATATCGATAGCTTCTTTCCTGTAGCATTTAACATATGTTAGAATTATTCATAATAAGATAATAACTTAGTTATTCCATTGTGAAAGAGATGAAATAGCCATTAGTTTATTCCTCTATATATATATATATATATATATATATATATATATATATATATATATATATATATATATATATATATATATATATATATATATATAATATATATTATATATAAGTCATATCACATTACCGTGATTCATATACATATATCGAGCTACAAATATCCTTTAATATCTAATTCACTCTACCTCGGGAATTAATATATTTTCATATATGTTTAACCGAAAGGGAATTTATTCAGCGATAATAGAATTGCCGGCCGACGGGCACGAACCATCGACATCTTCAATTCCAGGACTGGCTACCTCATAAGTCATCAAAGATTTTTATTCCATAAGCATCCATTATACAGCAAAGCAAGATGTTTATTCTTTCTTATTGTAGGAGATCTCCTTTACCATAATACTAAAGCCTAATATATCTAAACTGGTTCAGAGATTCGGTACCTGATTCCGAGCGTTCGAATTCTTCGCTGGCCTCGAGTGAAAATTTCCGCCCAATAATCCGAAGGCACTTTGGCATGAGATATGAACCCTTCCGTTCGAACGAGGGTTCGGATCACTATAAAGGATATCGCCGGACCGTATCCCTAACTCTCCTCAACAGATTCGAAATGGGCTTCATTTGGCCCATTTTGATGGCTCATGAAACAACGCGAATGGGTCGTAAATGAATTCGCTGGACATCACTCCACTCGGGGGTCATCAGGGCCCACTGTTGATGTCGTTTCATATGTTATCCTTCGCTAGTAATGAGAACCATTATTGAAAATGACGTTTCCTCCGGCCAGACATTTGATTCATGCCTTATTCATTGTCTAAAAGGAGAATTCTTTTTAATATGAGTTTTCCTCTTTCCGCGTATTCTCTTTGATGATTCATTTATTGTATATTAATCATAAGTGGACATAATGATGATGATGATGATGATGATGATGATGATGATGATGATGATATGTGATGTAGAATCATTACCTAGAACGGAGATTTAAGGTTAGATTGGGGCATGTGTAAATCCTATGAATTGAAAGTTGAAATTTACAAAAGCATCTGTTCAGTTATACGGCATTTTAACTTTAGAAGTAGTATAATGCGATGGGTTAGTAGTACCTTCGAAACTCTCCACTATCACAGCATCTTTAATAAATGAAAGATTTTCTATGATTATCAGTTATCTAATGCAAGTGAAACTAGATAATGAGATTCACAAGACACAATAAAAGTTGATGCAATTATACACGTTCGAAGATCAGTGCCGGAAAACACAAGTTTTTCATATAATTTTGTATCCGGATTTTCAAAGAATTCTAGTCAAAATAGAATACAACAGTATTAGAAAATCGAAGATGTGAGAATCAAACCGGTGTTGGACTGGGAAGATGTCAGTGATATGAACTCAATGTAATTCATTAATTATTCAAGGCCAGACTCGAAGTTCGAAAGAAGCCTAACTTTTAAATGGCCTATTAGGGTACGAGCCGATTTCATCGCAAAAAGGATACGTTGCTTTCACCTCTCAGGGAATTATTCGTAGGACTATGCTTACTTTGTGTAGGGTTGAACGAGAAGCGATGTATTCTAGTCCACACAACTCGAACTGAATTGTAATGAATCCGAAGATGGTAAAAATTCCATAACTGAGCTTTTTTCAAGATATAATAAATGATATGGACAAATGTAACTCTCTCTCTCTCTCTCTCTCTCTCTCTCTCTCTCTCTCTCTCTCTCTCTCTCTCTCTCTCTCTCTCTCTCTCTCTCTCTCTCTCTCTCCATTTTATTACACATGGATATACTGTAAAAAATAAAAAGTATACATTGACATTTTTTTATATTTGTGAGTTTGCCACTAGAGGGCTGCGACAGTGGAAGTACCATTTTGGAATACCCTACTAATTATGTATGAAGCAAAAGTAAAACTTTTCCTTATGAAGTTCAAAGATTTTATTGATAGCTGAAAGTATAATTTTGTACCTTCATCATTATTCTCCTCAGAGTCAGAGAAAACTAGAAAGGTTACATGGAACTTTCAAGAGTTAATTAGGTCCTGTTGTAATAACTGGGATGTTATACCCATTTTATTTGCTGAAACTGATACTTTAATTTCAGCTGTGTATTTTGCTTCCTTTCAACTTGTATATGCACACATGACGTAAGAATTTCTCTGAAACTGATAAAAGAAGAAACATGATAATGGTAATCCAATGCAATCAAAAGTTAGTGCCATGTCTAAAAGTCTTGGAATTAGCATAAAAACATGTAGAGAAATATCAACAGAAGATGAAAGCACAGAATGACCAGAAAGCTGAAACGGAAATTCAGTGCGAGGAAATAATCGATGGAAAAGTAGGTGATGTAATATTGTGGGTAAGGAAAATTATAAAAATTACAGTCTGAATACAAATTAATCCATTATAAATAAATTATAAAAGTACCATCGTAAAGAAAAAGTACTGAGTGCCGGCAGAAAATATAGAACAGGAAGAACATTTGATTAAGAAAAGTATCCTAAGATATTGGAGACCCCATAATGCCACTGTACATCCGACAAACAGCTCCCATAAATACCATAAGGAGGATGCTCGGCAAACTAGCGTCGTTAGTGAAATTTAACCGACGGCATGGCAATGAAACGAGGCTGCTACCAAGTGCTCTGTGTAAGGCGTTTGTGGTCATTTGTCTCTCGCTGCAACCCGTAACTAATGTGGACAGCAATATCTGCGCTTTGTCGTCGGACTGTGGTATTGTATGCACATGGTTTTACGGATTCCAAAACGTTGCAAAATTATTGAATTGCCTATGACATCAGAAGCCAGAGTGTACGTGGAACGCAGTCGGACAGACGCACCATTAGACGAAGATCTAACGAACGACTGTGTTAAACTAATGATAGACCGATATCAGATGTTAACGTAATTTTTCGGTTTTTAGTCAACCTTGTGATTTTGTTAACATTTAATATTAAGACATTTAGTATTTAAGTATTTATTTTTAAGGAAATTTGTATTGTATATATTACGAAAGTTAAGTTGTAGTGTGGTGATTTTGCGCCTCCTCCCCGCTCGTTAAAGTTTTTGAATTACCCTTTTAACACTCGCATCTTTTTTGTTTACGTTTGGGTACGTGACTGGAGTTCTCGGTGAAGGAGGTGAGAAGAGACAGAACGAGTGTTTGGGCAGACAGTTCGGGCTTTCTACAGAGGCTGTCCCTTTTTTGCTCTGCAGCTGCCGCACTTAATATATTTTATCGACGCTTTTGGGAGTATTTTGAGCCGTCCTTCGCAGGTACACATCTGGCCACCTGCGGTGTTGCGTCCTGCTTGTATTGCAGGTGATTTGTGCCACCTGCGGCTTATCTTGCTGCCACCTCAGTGGAAGATTTTCCTGAGGTGTTAGAAGCATTTGCTTTACCAGGACGCCTTGGAACTTTTGCAGCTGTGGGGGCCTTGATGCCCGTCAGAAGTCAAGTAGGGAGACAGATCCCAGGTAAGCGTTCCTTTTTTGTATGGTCGTGCAGGACCTCTCAACTCCTCCTTCCTGGTGCTTCTGTACTCCCCTGTTAGCAGAGTTCTGAAATTATTTGGATCACGTCCTACTGTAAGGCAAAACCTTTATTATTAGTCCTGGATCACGCACTCCCCTTCTGAGTGTGAGGAGATATTTTTGTTATTATCAATTATATATATAGTTATCTCTTATAATGAACTGTTGAGATAGTTGGAATTTGTTGCCCCTTTTGTTTGTTTGATTATAATTATAAATTCTTAAGATGTTAACAGCCTCGTGCCTTTTATATTTGTTTATATAATAAGTTTAGATTATAAACATAGGTAGGAAATTAAGTGTTTTCTCCCTGTTACTCTTCACCTTCCTTCCCATCCTATTTAGTTATAGGTATTGGTTATTTTATTCATTTGGATCTGGCCAGTTATATTGTATATTTTGATGTATTTGCATTCATGTGTTTCTCTCTATTTTCTCTGATAAGGGCTTAGTTTTTAGTAGTTAGGAATCCCAAGGGATTATTTAAGGACTAGAGTTTGTCCTTGGCAATCACAAGGTTGACTTTGATTATTTTTGTTTGTTAATAAATATTGTTGAGTTTTCCTGAGTGTTTTTGTCTCCATTGACCATCTTTTGCTGGATACTCTGTAACAACACTGAGTATACATCCTTTAGTGCAGACAAACCGGCACCACGGCCCAACAAGGGTCGTAACAACCGACGAGACCTGAGAGAGAGAGAGAAAGAGAGAGAGAGAGAGAAAGTACGTCATCAGGGCGAAAGAGGATTTCCTCCCCAGGCAAAAACCAAATACATGATGAGCACGGATTAGGGTAAGTGAATTTACCCCAGGGTAGACAACGTAGACAATATAGACAATGCAAAACACTTAACTAAACTACCTTTGTTGAAAGGTTATTACCAGATTGAACCAGAGGAAGAAATCAGATATTGCAGTAAATGTCCATTATAGTGGTTTGTGTAATAATACTGTAATCCTATTAGGGTTATGTAATTCCCCCATTATGTTCCCAAGTCCCACAATGTATAAAAATTAATATTCGATTTATTTTAGTGTTGGTATAAATGAACAATCATAAAAAATTATCTTTTTAGGTTATCTCTATTTGTTAGTTACCTTTTTCTTCTCTCCTTAAGTTAGAAGTTCCTTCATTAATTTCTCTTTGTTTTTTTATTTCCAACGTATTTTTATGTTTTCTTTTTGTTTCATATGCAATATTACTTGCTTAATAATGAATATTGTGCTCTGCTATATAATTCTGATGAATGTATACATTTCCATCCATTTCTAATAAATTAAACGCTGAATATTTCCTTAGATTAACAAAACGCATCAGTTGACACAAGATTCCTGAATTATATGGTCATTTTGGAAATGGGTCGAAATACTTCGACTCTAAGTTTACGGAATGGATGATAGAGTTTGGGACCTTTGAGGTCATTCAGCGCTGAAAGGGAAAGAGTGGGAAGTTCCAATAGGTGTAACAAGAGGAAAACCTGGCAGTTGCACATGGATCAGTTGACAGGAGAGGGTGGAGAGATAAGAGAATATGAACGGAAGCGCAGTCAAGTACGAGGGGGGGTTGCAGCTAGGGGCCGCAGGGACCCAGTGAGGT
>NC_087202.1:18373272-18388272 GCF_015104395.2 Macrobrachium nipponense
TCCCCCTCCCTCTACACCCTCCTAATCCCACTAATCAGGAGGCCTCTAAACCCCCGCACCCACCCCCAATGAGCCCCCAAACCATCCGCCCACCCACCTCAATCGTAAATCTGTCTTTATCAACATTACGATCAAACGAATATCCGTGTTTATACGATGACATAGAATCTCGGAACTAGTTTAATTTCGTAAATTAGGGCCATTTTCCTTGTTTGCTAGGATTGCATATTTAATTCTCCACCTGCAACGTTGCAGCCCAGATCAGCCGCAATGAATACGCTCGTAATAAGCTTATTTATGAGTTTGCGGGATTAATTATACCGCAATGAAGTGGTGGTTTTGTCTGTAATGCTCGTGGTGTTATGGCACGGGATAATCTACCCTAGGGGAAACAGATGACGGAGGGGTTGACTTGCGCATTAATATGTTGCAATATACTGCAATTGACTTGTTATACAGTTAGGTTTTTAAACCATACAGGACTCATCAAACGGAAATTTTTCTTCAAGCTGGGTATAATGTATTTTTTGGCAGCTAAACACGATTGCAAATGCAAAATTGCAGTACATTGCAATTAGCAAAACAATTCCTCGAGCAATGCAAAATTCGCCAAAGTACAAAGGTTATACCCTTAGTGTCTTGTGTGTTTGTGTAGGTGTATATGTGTGAAAATGTATTTTGGGCCATTCAACAAGACTATGAATGCAGAATTTTAATATGATACATGCATGGCAAAATCAGCAATTGCTCTAAATCTACGTATATCCTTACTGCTCTTTTCTGGGGGGTCAAAGCGCAAATTCTGCTTCAAGTTGGGTGTAATGCAGTATTATTGACAGCTATTCACGAGCAAAGACGGTATCATTCTAAATTTTAGGTTCTGCAGTTTCTTAAGCATATGAAGTACGTAATAGGTTTGGTTATGTTAAGTTAGCTTTTCAAGCTTAAGTTTCAGAAAGTTATGTTAGGTTAGATTAGTTTAGAAAGGCCCATGTCGCAAACCATACAAAAGCAAAAATAATAAAATTATAATAATTTCATTTCCAAAGATATCCTTTATCAACGAAACCTATTTGAAGGTGATATAATCTTTGTTCTATTGGAACATAAAACTTATAACTAAAATTACTAGAGGTCCCGTTGCTATCTGCAAAACTGATCTAATTTTTTGGGTAATTTAGTTATAAATAAAGACAACTTGTAATCTTTGATTATTCAAGATTTGCTTATAGAAAACGCTACCGAATTTTTATACTACTAATGATGCATCCTTGACTTTTATCTTGGGTAAGAATATCATGAGCACCAAAACAACGTTCAGTTATAACGTAAATCTGACTCATAATTCTGGAAAAAAAGAAACGGGGCACATTAATCCTGTATGAAACTCTCAGCCACGGGTCATGGAACTCCAAGCCACGGCCCATTAAATTTTCAGCCAAGTCCGGTGGTTGCCTATGTTGTTAGCACCTATAGCTGTGCCAGACGAACGATCATGACTAACTTTAAATTTAAAGTAAAAACTACTAACACTAGAGGGCTGCAATTTGGTATGTTTGATGATTTGAGGGTGGATGATCAACATACTGATTTGAAGCCCTCTAGCCTCGTCAATTTTTAAGATCTGAGGGCTGACAGTAAAATTGCGGACGGACGGACAAATAGCATCTCAATATTTTCTTTTACAGAAAACTAAAATGTCTAGAAAAATAAACTAGACAATTTGCAACGAGTAATTCTGAGACATTTGGCAGAAGAGCGAAAATAATGTTTTCGGAAGGACGTCACAAAACTAACAAAAACAGAAAATTTATATTGCTTTAAAATTGTGATGATAACAAGAGGTCTACGTGGTGTAAACGCACCACTCATGTTTTCTATTCAAGTTTACAAAAATTCACTAAAAATTTACATTTAAAGAAGGCCTGCTAACAACCCTACTTCCCTTGCTATTTTTGAAACAAAAACAACCAAATAGCTTCTGGTTTATAACCAAGATTTTTAAATATTTCCATGAAAAATCTTGATTTCTTTCATGAAATCATGATTTCTTTTCCGATGCAGATAAACAAAATTGTTTATGAAAGACAGGACAAAAATCATCACTAGACACAAAATCATATTGTCACCAAATATCAGCTCAAATTCCTTGACTAAATCCGCGATGAATCATGTCAAGGTTAGCGAACTCACTATATGTATATCTAGAGAGAGAGAGAGAGAGAGAGAGAGAGAGAGAGAGAGAGAGAGAGAGAGAGAGAGAGAGAGAGAGAGAGAGAGAGAGAGAGAAATCCATTAAAGACAGGGAAGAAGTCACCTTCCGATGCCATTCTTCTTAAAAAGTAGGGCCAGTCAAATCCTACCCACAAATCAGTCCAGAAATCTTTGGGCGAATCCATTTTGCTCCCTTTACGTAAATGCCAGACATGATTAGAAAGAAGCAACGCTGGGGAGACAGAGAGAAAAGAAAAACATCACACGGAGAAAAATACACGTAAGCAGGATTGGGGTAAATGAAGAACGAAAACATCTAAATTGTTGAAGTCGGAATCAAATTCAAGTCTTCGGGAGACTTTTCTTTCACTTATTTTTGGATTTTGTCGCCAGTCTTACTTGAAGGATTTTCCTGCCTTAACTTTCTTTGCCATTCATCGCCCTCTTAAAAGTCCTAAAGTACATGTGTCCCTTTGAAGTATTAATGTGAGCTAACTTGGAGCTTGGAGCCAAACTTGTATTCATGCAGTCTCACAGCATATGTTTCGCCTTCTTAATGTTCTTAATGTTTCGTTAATGCCTTGAAATACTTTATATAATTCCAGGGAGTAGCTGTGCAGTATTCCATCCCACGTTTATCTATCTGCTTTCAACGGGACAGCAGAGTACTGTTGGGACAATACACATCCTATGACCAAACAGTGTTTTCTTCAAAAGAAAAAAGCCCTGTGATATCAACCGCCATGGTAGTTGGAGGTTATTATAGCCCAGCCAACAGGAGTACACTCAAACCCTAACTTAAGCCGTTTATAACTGTGGAAATATTCAACCGATCGGAATGAAACTTTGGCTTTGGAGTTCCACTAAGGTCTATAATCGTGCCAAGTTTCATCGAAATCCGTTCATCCCTTACGGAGATCCAGATATCGATTTTTGGTGTTCGGGGGATGTGGTAGGGGATACTTGAGTGAGATAGGGACCTAACATATCTGTGGAGCAATAACGGTAAAATATACAGCCGTGATACTTGGGTTTTCTGAAAGCTCGTATTTTGGAGGGTTTCTTTTCAGGGTTTGTTTTTTCAAAATAATGAAATTTTGACGTAACAGTATACCATTCAAATTAGCCACCAAAATTCAAATTTCCTATTGCTCAAGTACGGACTACTAACATCCTTAAAAGATAAGCCATTTTTTTAATGAGTGTGAATAGCAAGTTGTGTTAGGAGAAGCTGGGTGACTTACCATCAATTGTCTGCATTAAAGATTATCAGACACGTTGAATTTCGCGATCGTTGACCTATCCTCAATAAAATGCCTCAATAGATAGAATGTTTTCACATACATGCATACATATATATATAAATATATATATATATATATATATATATATATATATATATATATATATATATATA
The DNA here is from genome assembly GCF_015104395.2 of Macrobrachium nipponense. Taxonomy (NCBI): domain Eukaryota; kingdom Metazoa; phylum Arthropoda; class Malacostraca; order Decapoda; family Palaemonidae; genus Macrobrachium; species Macrobrachium nipponense. The sequence continues at coordinate 18,376,904 of NC_087202.1, forward strand.
TATATATATATATATATATATATATATAGGCGTGCCAGCCACGCTTTCGTTAGGCCCAAGGCTTAAATACTAGTTGCTTGACTGGATCAATGAACTGGCTCAATTTGAGTGCCTTAACAACAGGATAACTAAATCAGTAACTGCGTAGGACCAACTAAAAAGGGAGTCAGCGAACAGAAAGTAGTCGTTGAGTAGTGTTGAATTATACTACTATGAGATTCACAGCCGATGTTCCGGTGTTTTTTCCGGAATAAAATTTTATCAACGTACATGACAAAGGCGACACTTTGTCACAGGATATCTTACGTCCCTACCTTATTTTTTACTGTATTCTGTATTACGAAAATTGCATGATTCTGGTAATTATAAGAGTAACACCGACTTCTTGTAGACATCGCCAGCAAACTCGGAGGAATGGCTTTCGAACGTATAATGAAGTAACTTTTTACGTCATTGACTTGCCTTCCTCTCGATGGATAATTGGCTATTCGTGAAAAAGTCTCCACCTCTGGCAACAACGGATTACAACCAATACTCCTTGTTTACCCTTTGTAGTAGTGGTGGTAGTAGTAGTAGTGGTAGTAGTAATTTATATAGGATTTATACCATGCGGTCGAGTGCTGGAATCCTTGAAGAAAAGGGTTTCCACAAGTAATCCGAGAAATTTCTTTCCATCACTATTTCTCCGTTAAAAAAAAATATATGTTTAAAAATAAGTTAATAAAGTAAAGAAAACTTTGGCATTCGTCGTAACTCCTTTGATATTTTTCCTAATATGATAGTGACGATCATTGTAATAAATAGAGAACTGCATAGGATTAGATTGGTTTATACGTAGAATGTAGACTTCAAGCCAAGCACTGGGAGAATGACTTATAGCCACCATTCTTGAAGCCTTGACAAGGTACGAATAATCATTCAGAATATCAGAGACAGCTGTTTGTCGTCATCACCTTGTGGGAAGGGTCAGGACGTCATATGCTTACGTCACGTATAACTTTGAACCCATACACTAAATAAGCGCCTCAGTGGCGTGGTTGGTATGGTGTTTGCTTCCCACCTCGGTGGTCGCGGGTTCGATTCTCGGCCATTCCGTTGAGGAGTGAGAGATGTGTATTTCTGGTGATAGAAGTTCACTCTCGACGTGGTTCGGAAGTCACGTAAAGCCGTTGGTCCCGTTGCTGAATAGCCACTGGTTCCATGCAACGTAAAAACACCATAAAAACAAAACATCACTAAATTGTTCCGCCAATGGCTTCGGCTGTTTTATTTTACTCTTATGAATATATTTTTTCTAATATGAGTAATAATGAATGCTGCGAAAATTAGGTAGGGATGTAAAGCATACGATGGCTAAGTAATATCTTTGTCAAATGCACAGAAAAAAAGTTATTCCCTAAAAACATCGGGACAAGGCTCTGAATCTCATAGTAGATGCGTCCACTAAACTTAAGTATAATTTCACTGAAATGCAATGAATAATACAGGGGTTACATTTGAACCCCGTGGCACAATAGGCTATCTTAAACAAGGTTATAAAATACTAATCAGGCACAAGGGTGATAACTAAATTAGCTAGACTAATCCTGTAGGTTAACACTTAGAGTAAAACAGGCTTCCTTTGGTGGTCTGATACAGAAGAGCTAAGGAACCATTAAAAAATAGCAGTATCTATGAGCACTGTTTTGGTACTTTAGTTTGTAACTGCTTCCGTTTAAATAGTTGAATGACACACAGGTAGACACAACAGCACTGTCGGTAAGCCTGCAAAATATTCGTTGTTTTAGTAATAGCAACTGAACACCAGGGATATTGCAAAGATTTTTACTTTACCGTCAAGTTGCAAGCGCAAAGCTAAACTTTCATTACCATATGCGGGTGGTTTTAAGCAAAACATGACTCGACAGCTTGACGTTAAGAAAGCACAACTAGAATCACTTGTTAAAAATATGACTATACTGCAAAAGAGATTTATGTCACTGCACTGGGTCAAGTTTTCACTGGACTGGGATTTTGGGGAAACAAATTCAAAACGGAGGTTTTGAGGATATATGAATGAGGTTCGAGAATTAGGTTAAGGAATGGGAGCTGGGATTACAGACACTGGATTCAAATCGAAAATATGTTACTGCACTGATTTGTAAGGGCGATCCTAGGCCCTTATATCCCCGTCTGCAGCCACCAATTTGCATGATTTCGAAATGGCGACGTCTTTTGTTCTGTCGTCAAAAGGGATCCTTCAAATCCCCAGGTAGGTGCTATAAGAGAACAAAATTTTCGACAGAAAATAAATGTCAAAATGCACAATAGAAAGGGGCGGTGCTAAGGAGAGAGAGAGGTTGAGTGCAGGTGGAGTTGCTAGGTGGGAAATAGGTTCAGGTCAGGTCAGAGTTAAATGGCCTGTGACAGGGTCGATGGCTCGGCCGCTGGAGTGGTAGCCACTGAGAGTCCCAGTGTTAATGAGTTTCGCGTGCCTAAGGGTTTTTACACAATAGCAGTAGGAGAAGGTGTGGAGCTTAAGATTTATCACAAAAGTTTTCCTATAACTTGTTGGGAACAAATGCAGATGGCATTTGCAGGTGACCAGCAAGTTTGGGTGGCGTGAAAAGCTAATGGATCCTGTGGGTTGTTGAAAGGGATTATATGGAATTGGATAGGGAATTAAACAAAAAATTAAGGGACGGTGATGCCTGGGATTTCGCCTGAAGGTAATTGTTAGTGGCTATGTAGATATTCTCAAAGTGTATGTCGTTTCATTCCCTTTCAATAATCTATGTGATTCATTCGGAGTGACTTCCTGTAGAGCTATTGTATTCACAGCATCTCGAAATAAGTTATAAGTATCGTAGGTATGTTAAGTGGAACGAAACTTATTTTTGACAATAATGTGATTTAGACGCGTTTAAGGGTTGAAAAGAAGGCTTATGATTTGTTTGTAAGCAAGGTGAAACGGGTTCATTTTCCCTGGCACTCCTATCTGATGGAACAAACTAGCTTAGAGCAAAACATCTGGATGCTCTATGCTAAAAAACAAGCCATATTTTCGCATTGCTACTTTACACGTTCTTTTAGTTTTCTGAAAATTGACATGAGGGTAAAAATGCAAGCGTCATGGAGTGACGCATGTTACAATATCTATATATATATATATATATATATATAATATATATATATATATATATATATATATATATATATATATTATATATATATATATAGCAAACGAGCTGAGCTGACCATAATCACGGAGAAGCCAAGTGAATATAAGAAAACTTTATCTATAACCTTCATAACCCCCATTCCTTTGTTACCACGTTTTCTCGATCTGGGCCGTTGCCATTGCAAGATGGGACTGAAATCTCGGTCAAAAAAGTGATGAAATCACAAAAAGGGTAGTAAAGCCCAGCCACAAGAGACAGTACGGAGGTCAAGGGTCACCTAGCAAGGGTGGGGCGTAAGGCAGTAAGGGCCATTATAATACGCATAACCGTGAACGCTAACATACCTGAAGAGATAGACACTGACACTTCTTCAAGCAACGCAATTTGAAGACATATGAGGTGTATCCACTCAGAAGCGCGATCACATAAACGCAACGTTTCTTTGTGGGTGATGTTTTTTTCTCCCTGCTTTTCTCTTCTTTGTCGTCGAGAATAATACGAGAGAACTCATTCCGATTGTTGCTGTTGCTGTCATGAAGACTAGAGTAATGATCAACAAAAACCTGGGTCAGTGTTGGGTGGTGCTGGAATCAGGCGCTCTTGCCTAGTTTTCGCATCATCAGTGATGGTGCGTTCAAACAGATGCCTATTCAATATGCGTATTATAATAGCCCTCACTTTCTATACTGATTGTGAAAAGACTCCTACTTCTGCTCTTCGCTTTCATCATAATGTATCAGGTTGCGGAGTTAAGCCTACGCCGAGTAAAGCCTACGCCCCACCCCTTCCTTTGTATCCCCTGACCTCCCTATCTGTCTCTGTGGCTAGGCTTTACTAACCCTTTTAGGATTTTACCACTTTTTCGCCTGTGTTCAGTATACAGTCCGACATTATTTAGATAAATAGGAGTATTTGATACAACCAGTCATGGCAGTGTTCTAGATAAGTCAAGTACTTTTGACACGATTGGCACAAGTAAAACAGTAAATCAAGTATTATAACAAGTCACACCTATATATATATATATATATATATATATATATATATATATATATATATATATATATATATATATATATATATCAATAGAGGGATCCACAGTAATATCCTTGTTTATCTAGATATAATATGTTTATACAAAGCTTAAAGCTTTCGTCCATCCTCCTGTGGACTTGATCACTAAGCAAATGAGACATGATATTGGTGAAGAATTCCAAATAAACATAAACAAACAGACAAAGAACATTAACAAGGTTAAAAAATTCGAACAAGTCATTGGGTCGTTTGCCTTTCCATAATTCGCTGTGATCTACGAGGCGGGACAAAGCGCGGGTACTTCTTCCTGAATGACATCTTGACGGTCGTTAACCAAAAAGGTAGTTTGTAGATTAGGCTCTGGAACGGGCGAAGGATGGTTATTTACATTATCAGATTGAAGGAGGCTGTACACATTTCTGAAAATTCTTTATTCTGGCCCTTTTGCAAATTTCTTCACTCAAAAGTAAATTGTTCTGTATGCCAGTATTCCCCTCAAAAGTGTCATTCAAAGTGATGAGAGCTCCTTCCACAATTCTCCTAGTGGTCCTATCCGCACTCTTATAAATAACTTTTCCTCCCTTGAAGTCGATGGCATGATCGGAATCCCAAGTATGCTTGGCAATGGCGCTGTAAACGTTGCCCAAACGGCAAGCTGCAACATGTTCACGTTTCCTCTGGTCCAGGGAACGACCGCTTTCACCAATATAGCATTTGTCACAATTTTTACATCCTATAGCATAGACTCCAACATCGGTGTTTGGTTTTCTGCAACTGTTTTTGATAATTTTCTTTTTAAGAGTATTAGGGTATTGAAAAACTACGCTATACCCATGTCTTTCTTTTCTAAGATTATTGGAAACTTTTTTCAGGTCATGATTATAAGGAAGGGGAAGGCATTTAAAATTAGCAGTCGAACAGCGTTCCCTTGGATTATAAAACATACTTCTGGCTCTAGAAAGACATCTGTCGATAAAAAACTTGGGGTAACATAACTTTTTGAAACTCGTAGTTAAGAATTGAATTTTCTGGTCAATGAAACTAGGGTCACAAACTCGAAAAGCTCTAAAAAACAAATTCGTCAGAACGTTGCGTTTGATTTTCTCGTCATGATATGAACAAAAATGTATGTACGTATTTGTGTGAGTACTTTTCCTGAAAACAGAGAATTTAAAAGACTTATTTACGTCATCCCTGTGAACAACCAAGTCTAAAAATGGCACACGCTTGTCGACTTCCCTTTCCACTGTAAACGTGATGGATGGAAGAAAACTATTCAGTTGTAAAAGAAGCTGATCAAAACTTTCGGCATCGTCCTTAAAAACAATAAAAATATCGCCAACATATCCTACCCATATAAAAGGTTTCAAATCATTTTTATGGTCTTCCAAAAATCCACAAGGAGGGCATCCCTTTGAGGCCCATTGTAGCAAACTGCAATACTCCTCAGGCTGATTTGACCTCTTGGTTGGCGGAGGTTTTGGGTGACTTAGTGGGTAATATATCTAGCTCCCATCTTAAACATAATCTTGATTTCATGGATAGAATTATGGGTAAAAATTTGGATGGAATTATGTATAGTCTGGACATCGTCTCCTTATTCACTAATGTGCCTCTTGATTTTGTTCTAGCTAATTTGGTCAAAATTGCCGAAGAAGGAAAATTCACGCCACCTATTCATATTAATAAGTTTTGTGAGCTTATAAAGACGTGTGTAGAATCCACCATATTTGAGTTTGAAGGAGATTTCTATCAGCAAAAATCAGGGGTTGCTATGGGATCCTCGTTGTCGCCTGTTTTAGCTAATCTTTGTATGGAATTTTTTGAAATACTTTTTGTGGACAAACTTCCAGATGATTTGAAACCTTTTATATGGGTAAGATATGTTGACGATATTTTTTATTGTTTTTAAGGACGATGCCGAAAGTTTTGATCAGCTTCTTTTACAACTGAATAGTTTTCTTCCATCCATCACGTTTACAGTGGAAAGGGAAGTCGACAAGCGTGTGCCATTTTTAGACTTGGTTGTTCACAGGGATGACGTAAATAAGTCTTTTAAATTCTCTGTTTTCAGGAAAAGTACTCACACAAATACGTACATACATTTTTGTTCATATCATGACGAGAAAATCAAACGCAACGTTCTGACGAATTTGTTTTTTAGAGCTTTTCGAGTTTGTGACCCTAGTTTCATTGACCAGAAAATTCAATTCTTGACTACGAGTTTCAAAAAGTTAGGTTACCCCAAGTTTTTTATCGACAGATGTCTTTCTAGAGCCAGAAGTATGTTTTATAATCCAAGGGAACGCTGTTCGACTGCTAATTTTAAATGCCTTCCCCTTCCTTATAATCATGACCTGAAAAAAGTTTCCAATAATCTTAGAAAAGAAAGACATGGGTATAGCGTAGTTTTTCAATACCCTAACACTCTTTTAAAGAAAATTATCAAAAACAGTTGCAGAAAACCAAACACCGATGTTGGAGTCTATGCTATAGGATGTAAAAATTGTGACAAATGCTATATTGGTGAAAGCGGTCGTTCCCTGGACCAGAGGAAACGTGAACATGTTGCAGCTTGCCGTTTGGGCAACGTTTACAGTGCCATTGACAAGCATACTTGGGATTCCGATCATGCCATCGACTTCAAGGGAGGAAAAGTTATTTATAAGAGTGCGGATAGGACCACTAGGAGAATTGTGGAAGGAGCTCTCATCACTTTGAATGACACTTTTGAGGGGAATACTGGCATACAGAACAATTTACTTTTGAGTGAAGAAATTTGCAAAAGGGCCAGAATAAAGAATTTCAGAAATGTGTACAGCCTCCTTCAATCTGATAATGTAAATAACCATCCTTCGCCCGTTCCAGAGCCTAATCTACAAACTACCTTTTTGGTTAACGACCGTCAAGATGTCATTCAGGAAGAAGACCGGCGCTTTGTCCCGCCTCGTAGATCACAGCGAATTATGGAAAGGCAAACGACCCAATGACTTGTTCGAATTTTTTAACCTTGTTAATGTTCTTTGTCTGTTTGTTTATGTTTATTTGGAATTCTTCACCAATACCATGTCTCATTTGCTTAGTGATCAAGTCCACAGGAGGATGGACGAAAGCTTTAAGCTTTGTATAAACATATTATATCTAGATAAACAAGGATATTACTGTGGATCCCTCTATTGATTTCTTAGAAGCACGATACAGTGGGTTTTTGGGTTTTTATTAATGCAATTTTTATATATTATATATATATATATATATAATATATATATATATATATATAGTTAATAATTATATATATTTATAATAAAGCCGCTCTATGATACAGTTAAAACAATGTAAATATACAAAAATGTTATTATAATTAAAAGATGAATTTATAAATGGGAATGAAATATGGATACATTTCATTAAATTCATGGTAAATTTGTATATCATTTTTACCAAAAATCATTGCTGCTAAAGGAACCGGATTGGCACAGGCGCATGATCGCATTGAGAACGACAAGCATGACAGACAGTCACACAGACAGGTGTTAAATTTAATGGATCTGCTTTTTGATTGAAATACATATATCAACGAAGCAGCAGTTCCGTGTTTAGCAAATTAAGTCAAAATGGACTCATTAAGAGCATTCATCGATTTGATATTACGTTCCAGTAGTCATTTAATATAATCGCTTGATACAATAGATATCCATTAAGAGTATAATGAAATGCACTCAGCTCGCTTCGGTGGCTCTTTTAAAAAGACATTCACGTTAAATTCTCTCCAAATTAACTTACCAGAATTATGGAACTGTATAATTATCCTTTACTTTGCTATTCTGATGAAAAAAAAAAATCGTAGAACGGCGAATAACAAAAGTTTATCTTGTATTAAAAGTTTATTGCTTTGAAAGAGATTCAATTCATCTCATGATTATCATAGTCATAATAAGACAGCATATCTGTACTATTTCCGTCTTTAAGAATATAGAAAATAGCAAAATTTTACAATTTGAACGAAAACAGAATAGAGGGAAGAGACACTAAAAGAGAAAAGAAAATCACAGCCCTTACGTGTTAGACCCTCTGAAGAAGATAGTACATCTATCTTCTACGCAACTGTTGTTGACACAGAAAGCCCAAAACGCTCAAAATTTCTAAGCAGTAGGAAAGGGGATTTCACATCTAGGCTTTAGATCGGTCAAGAATTTAGGGATCTGCGATTATAACTTTTTTAAGCAACGTCCGATGAGAATTCATAGAGAGAGAGAGAGAGAGAGAGAGAGAGAGAGAGAGAGAGTAGATGGCCTTGCATGAGTAGATGGTCTTGCAGCAGTTTAGCTGACTCAGGAAGAGGGCTTACCTGCGAATGTTGTAGAAGGTTCTATAGTGTGCATCAGTTGAGAGTTCCTCCATTTTGATTTGTGCCAGGTGAGGCCCAAGGCGAAGTCATTTGATCTTTGTACAAGGTATCCAAAACTGGTTTTCCTATTGCTGTCCATCTTTTAAATCTTCCAGTTTCAAGGCATTGAACCTCTTATTGTACTGATCACTAAAGAGATAAATAATTTATTCGTGTACTTTCAAAGCTCTTCTTTACACTGCATGGAGAGAAGAGTTTCTCGCATGCTGAACATAATATATTAACAATAATAGATGAATAACATTTGCACAGTGAATCAGAATTTGTTATTGAGATAGCCTCTTTCTTGGCCAGTTCAAATGCTGCAATTGAGGTATGATTCTATAAAATACTTGGAAAAAATCATCAGATATTGCTCTTGTCATCCAACAATTTTCAGATAGAGCATACTGTATGCCAGGAAGTTCTTTTGTTGCTTTAAGGTGCTTAAGTATGTTTTATTTTAAACATTACTATGAGAGGGAGGACAGCACCAGCAGCACAGCACACAGCAAGAACAGTTGTATTTTCTAATAACTTCCACAGACAACATGAATGGACTTCTTCCCCACAGAACCAATTTTATTTACATTTCGATGGGTCGTGGGAAGCCCAGTTTTATCAGTCTTCTAGATGCAGTCTATTTTGTTGCTTTTACCAAGGCTTTGTTGTTCTCTCAGAACTAGGTATAGTACAGTATCTACCAATTACAAATGGGTCATCAGCTGCATTTTTTCCAAGCTAACTGCATTGTTCCACTCTTTTAACATCGTGTCTATTAAGGAATAAGGCAGCCCCACTTCAAATACGTCAATGTGCAATGCTTCTAAAACTACTGTTAGTAGTCTCGTTATCATAATCACAACATAAGGTCAGAAACAATTACTGAGGCAACAGAAAACTACATATGGGGTAACACAAGATACTACATGGGATAACAAATGACAACACGGGATAACAAAAAAGTAACATGGAGTTAGAAAAAACAAAATCGCCTGTTTCTTCTTACCACAGCATAGAAAAAACAAAATCGCCTGTTTCTTCTTACCACAGCTTAGAAAAAACAAAATCGCCTGTTTCTTCTTACCTCAGCTTAGAAAAAACAAAATCGCCTTTTTCTTCTTACCTCAGCTTAGAAAAAACAAAATCGCCTTTTTCTTCTTACCACAGCTTAGAAAAAACCAAATCGCCTGTTTCTTCTTACCACAGCTTAGAAAAACAACAAATCGCCTTTTTCTTCTTACCACAGCTTAGAAGAAACAAAATCGCCTTTTTCTTCTTACCACAGCTTAGAAAAAACAAAATCGCCTTTTCTTCTTACCACAGCTTCGAAAAAACAAAATCGCCTTTTTCTTCTTACCTCAGCTTAGAAAAAACAAAATCGCCTTTTTCTTCTTACCACAGCTTAGAATAAACAAAATCGTCTTTTTCTTCTTACCACAGCTTAGAAAAAACAAAATCGCCTTTTTCTTCTACCACAGCTTAGAAAAAACAAAATCGCTTTTTCTTCTTACCACAGCTTAGAAAAAACCAAATCGCCTGTTTCTTCTTACCACAGCTTAGAAAAACCAAATCGCCTTTTTCTTCTTACCACAGCTTGAGAAGAAACAAAATCGCCTTTTTCTTCTTACCACTGCTTAGAAAAAACAAAATCAATCACCTGTTTCTACTTACCACAGCAACTCTAAAGGAATACAATCCATAATCCCAAAACCTCCCAAAATCTTCTAAGGTGAAAATAAATATAAGTTGTGAAAATTACTGAAATGTTTTCGACACCCACATTCCAATAGCTTTCCGTTGAAAGACTTCTGTATTCGTAAATTAGGCAGGTAAGTAAAACAATATCCTGGACCATCATCCTATGAATTTATCCTCAAGATTATGGTCTTGAAGGAGGGCGGCTACGTTTTTACTTACTCCAAAATACCCTGTCTTTTTTTCCCTCAGTTGGCTACACACACACACACATACACACACACACACACACACACACACACACACACATATAATATATATATATATATATATATATATATATATATATATATATGAAAGAATTCCTTCTGCCTATCATTTCCCTGCGGCATTCGTTTTATATAACGAAGTCACGTGCATCTACTGTGATTTTTATGTGCGTATATTATTTTACTGTTTTTTATTATATATTTTTTATATATATATATATATATATATATATATATATATATATATATATATATATATATATATATATTAAAAAAGGGTGCGGTAATGAATTGTTAATCTCAGCTCTTTCCGGTTAGAGATAGGCCACTTAGTGACAAGTGCTAGGTTCATCGAAAAATGCTGAAATGAAAAACAGCCAGGAATGATGACCAATGCAATCTGAGGTCGGCGACGCCTCGGAAATCACATGCTTGGGACATGCCTCTCCCATGGTTGTTAGGCTCCCGCAGGGCGTGTCTGCATGTGTGTTCGTTGCATATGATATATGGCCTTGATGATAGGTAATGAGAATAAGAGAGGATACTCTTTGATTACTTGTGACAGTGTGCAGAACACACCTGGAAGAGGTTTGAGAACGCCCATCGAACAAGGTAACGTAAGACAGGACTTTGAAAAAGTTAACCTTTGAAGTGATAACAAATTCGTGGGGGAAAGAGAAGTGTGGTGCGTACACATTCCTTTTGATTAACTTTCACGTGTGAAGTGGTGTAATAATTATGGTCTCTTTATCTCAGGTGGAGTAATGCCACCATATAAGAGAATGGGTTCTCTGAGAATTATTTGACTTATTAAGAATG
>NC_087202.1:18393272-18395772 GCF_015104395.2 Macrobrachium nipponense
TATAATGTATGTGCACATATATATACATATATGGATGTGTATAAATACTTTACACAAATACATTACCGCATGTGAATTTTGTGCTCCCCCTTTCCTAAGATTTCGGAATACGTCCACTAATCTGAGAGACAGCCAAACGAAATATCTGAAGAAATTTGTGATTTGAAATAATTAAGTCTCGACCTCAAGCTCTAAAGAATTTGCCAACCATGAGTAAATAATAGCTTTAAAGCTCTTATGCACGGTTACATGTCGAGATCAGGTATGAGACCTTTAGTATCTACTTGACCCAAATTCATCTTTCGAAGTCATATGTACTAGAATTGGCACTGGAATACAAAATATATGCTAAAGGGCAAGCGTTGGGATCTGTGAGGTAATTCAGCGGGGAAATTATTGTTGAAAACACGTTTGGAAGAAGGTGGAAAGATGGAAGAAAGAGAATAAGAACAGGGGTATAGTAAAAGGAATGAAAGAGGTTGCAGCTAGGGACCGAAAAGACGCTGCAGAGAATCTTAGTTATGCCTCCATGCAGTGACGGCACTACTCCTTAGGGAGGAAGTCTATAGCTTACCATATAACAACTACGGAGTGTCGAGCTAACATCAACAAATAAAAATGGTTATTCGTATCTAGTGCGTTCTTTATTCATTTAAATTCGAAATGATTTCACATTGCAAAAGGATACGTTTTTATCATGCACGGAACTCGGCCAGAACCCTGACGCAAGTGCAAACTTTATTCGCGAGTTGCCGCGGATGAGAAAATGGCAGAAAACGACTTTCCCTTTAGACAACTTCGACGTGAGGTTGCCATGTCCGCTCTACCTCCTGCCATTCCCTCAGGGACTTTGTCTTGACAAACCCTCCCTCCAAAACTTTTTGTCGCTGGAAAACTCCCTCAGGATCAACTTGGGGTTGAAGGGGGGGGGAGACGTCGCAGGATATTCTCCTACTCTAAGAGAGATCCTTGCAAAGGATCCCGTTCATCTCAAAGGTTCTTCGCGAGAGAGACATGGATCTCGGAATGATCACAGTTTCTTACTCTGTCGTTTTTCCCTGTTACGAGTCTTCCTTCTTATTTTCCAACCCTATGCCTGTCTTGTGTATGATCAAGATCAAGGGGGCCTATCTGCTGACGTCTTTATTAGTGAATGCCCATACAAGTAAGGACGAGACTACACATTGGCTTCTTCGACGATTGAGTGACCAGTGGTGAGTACGTGTATCTGTGTCTGTGTAAAGGCCACGATACACTGAACAATTGTATGAACGATTGTCTGAACGATTGTCGTTATCGACAAACGCACCCACTATTCAGCATGAAGATATAGTGCCGTATATCGTTAGTTGAAATAATCTGGTATCAAGCCATTTCATGTTATCCGCAAGCCCAACATCACTCATTAACAGAGAGAAGACCATTCATGGTTTTGTGGTTCATGTTGCCGCATCAGATGAATTCTTCATTTGCACAGTCAGGAAGCCAAATCATGAAAATGACATCATTTGGGCTGCAAAGTTGGATGATACCAGCGATGACATGCACTATCGCCAAGTTGTGAAATTACCTGAGTGTTTGGGAATTTTTCTGTTTCACAACCAAACGGTTAATGTGGATCATCAAAGAAAAAGGACAGTCATGGAATGGCGAATACTTCAGAGAAACTGTTCTTACTGGTGGAATATTTCATTTCCTCAAAGATCCTGAAAATGTGTTATCTGTTGAAGAAGTTACATTTTTGCATAAGACACCATGTTTCAAGGCTCTTCAGACACAGGAGCTGCTTCGAAACAGTGGTATCGATTTCTTCTCGTCAAGTGAATATCCAAGTACCTCCCCTGACCTTAATGTGTGTGAAAACATTGGAGGTATATTAAACGAGCATGTTGAAGCGCGCACAGTGAACTATGATGGTATACCAAGCCTCGACGACCTGCAAAGTGAGGTGGCCGAAGTGCTCAAGGAAATGGAGTTTGAGTCTCAGTTTTTTGCGATTTGCTGAAATCAGACCCCTCAAGAATGCAGGTTGTGGTACAGGCAGATGATTGCCAAACAAAATATTAAATACCCAGAGAGAAACTTAAATAAACACCTGTTCTGAATTACTTTTTATTGGAATTTATTTTAATTTCAATCTTACTTATATTTAATGAACAAAACAATTATTTAGCAACCAACACAACTTACATTAAAGAGTAGATCCACTAATAAAACTTTGTGACATTGCCGTACATTACCTTTTTCCCTAGACATGGCCAAAGATGCACAATAATGTAAAGCACTTATCACAAATGTTGACGTTGACGTATTCCAAAATTGTCGTTGTCTTGGAGTTAGAACGTTCAGTTTTGTACAGGGTCAATTTCCTATTATAATGTAGATGCCGGCCTTGCTAGTGAGTAAAGGCGCTGTCACACTAGCAAAATTTCCGTCGACTTTCCAAAGAAGTCGACGTCATTCCGTACTCTGGTTGTCACACACGTTCTTCTTCACGCCG
>NC_087202.1:18403272-18408272 GCF_015104395.2 Macrobrachium nipponense
TTACGTAAAATGATCAATACAAAGTAAGAGTTACGCAAAACACAAGAATTAGCAATGGTTTATTATGTTAACACAACGAAATTACTGTTAGCAAGGTAGCAAATACAAATATCACTTCTGCAGTGATTTCACAAGAAAATCACAATTCCACTAACTTAAGTGGGTCTCTGAAGGAGACAGAAATAATAGGAATGGGAATATGATTAACAGTCAGAACAGGGAATGAGTGCAAGGAATAGTAGGCGAAGGGCTGACAGAAACTTCCAATTCAATTACTTTAGTCCATGGATGAGACATGCGTAGATAAAGCAAGGGCGTCAGCTGGAGTACTTTGGTCCCTAGAAGTCCTCACCAGGGGAGCAAAGAGATGGTGCTGCTCATCAGGCAGCACCCAGGTACTTCAAGAGTGATAGCTTGAAGAGGGATGTAGTGGTGGACTTCTAGGCAGAGTCCAGTCTCCAAACAGTGTAGTATTAGGGGAAGCTAACCGTGTTCATCACTAAGACATGAGTATGCTAGAGCGGTAGGCTGAGGTTGTTGAACGTGAGATCGCTTGGGAACGGGATGATACACCGATTACTGGCTAGAGCAGAATGCAATTTGGTAGGATAAGCCAAGCCATATTTATACCCAATTTCGGGAGGTTCAGGAAATATCTTGTCCAAACTGGAGTGATTTCCTTGGGTCCTTTCATCTCTGCCTCTCATTTTTGCAGGTGCCTGAAAAGGTCATTGAATGCCGGCAGAGGAGGTATGGAAGGAGATGGTACAGTGGGATGTTAATTGGGTTGAGAGCAGTGGTCGGTTGGTGGAATTGCAGAATTGCAGGTAAGGGATGCTGTGACAGCAATGGCGAAGGAAAGGGTCAAGTAAAACAGGTAAGAGGTCCTCAAATTAACAACATGTAAGGTGTGAATTCTAGCGAACTAAGGGGCAAATCTCTGTTAACAACTAGACTTGGGGTCGGAGTTGTTTTCGCCTTAAGGGTCAGTCGTTGAATATGACAAGGGGATGACAGATGATAAATCACTTTTGACACGTTCTTAAAATGACATTTGGCAAGTTTCCCATCTACGAGCCAGTGCTGGGGAACAATGGAACATTGGAAAAGAAACTAAGTTAAAAACGTCTCCCGGTCTCCAAGATATCAAAACAACATGCATTCGCTTTACTTTATTCTTAACATGAAGCAGTTATTTTAGTTCTTTCGAATTCCCTTGTCTTTTGAATTTCTCTCTCATTCTCAAAATTTTCCCTTACGTTACCTCTCAAAATTTACCCCAGTTTGCGAAACTTCCTTCAGTAGTTTCCCTCAGTTTGTGACACAAAAAAGAAATACTCAAGTGTCAGAAGGACACTCATAGCACTTTCCTGTCCTTTGAAAAACAAACACGAACTCATTTCTCTCTCTCTCTCTCTCTCTCTCTCTCTCTCTTTCTCTCTCTTTCTCTCCTCTCTCTCTCTCTCTCCAAAATAGCACAAAGTACAAATACAAAATAGTCTGCATCAAAGTTAATTCTAGCGATTCAGGCTTTCAGTACAAATTTCAAACAATACTCAATTCCCTCAAAAATTTACTTTACCATTAAGCATACTTACCTATATTTTTCCTCCATGTAAGTCAATAATTTCAAACAAACTCTATAAATGTCTTATCTACCACAAATAAATGCTTTTACCTTGAATTTCATTCATTATCCCAGTTTGTGTTAATGCTGAAGCCAGAAATGGCACTTGTAACAGTGCGGGAAAGTAAAAGTAAGCAAATTGGGATAAAAAAAAAAGGGGGGGGGTATAAGAACATTTACGCATGGGAGTTACTATAAGATACAAGTATTTTTTACTGAGAGAAAGGTATGAAGGTAAACTTCCTAAATCTAACCACAGTTCCTTGAATATATTCTATTCTCTAATCATAATCTCTCATATCTAACCTCCATCTCCTGAGACGTCAATATCAGTTTCGGAACTTTGTTTGGTACTGCATAAGGGTTTTTAATCTCCTAAAAGATAGGTATCAATCACTTTTAAATGTGAGAAACCTGACTCAACAGGTAATTACGATCATCAGAGTCATACAAGACTGAGTATTATGGTTGAAAGTGCCATGGCATCTGGCACGTGACACTATATATGTCAATCAAAATACAATAGGTAATGTGACCAAAAGTATAAGTCAATTCCTACTGAGCCTTAAAATGAATGTTACTGTAAAACAAATCAAGGTAAATGATCCAAACTACAAGAAAGGAAAAGATCTTTAATTTACAAAAAGGTAGGGAAAGGGAGTGAATGGACATCCGACTCTGGATTATGGTGACAAGTCACCCAGAAAAGATGGGTGGAAATGTGCCATGTTGGCACCAGTGCCGTAGAACTAAATGGCTCTCTTAGGCTACCTGGGCGTCATATGCCGTTTATCTCTCTCCCCTGAGCCTCTTCTGGTTTGATGATGTGATGGCGCCAAAGGAGCCACAGGAGTGCCACCTTCTCTGGCTGCTACTGCAACAGCCAGAGCACGGGCAGAGTTAATTACATCTACAAACAGCTGTTACAAATCCCTAAGCTTTGCGACAAGCTGAGGTAAGGAAGAGAGCCCCATCAGGGCCTCTGCTTCTGAGGACTGAGATGACGAGTAAGGGAGCGTTGAGGGCATGGAAGGCTCACAGTGCCAGGCGTCTGGCAGCTACATATCCTACTAGGGTGTTTGGAGTAAGGTGAAGGCAGGGTATCCTGCCACAGCAGGAGGTTGTAACCTCCTGGAAGAGATTTGTCAGCACCTAACTTATAGATTTGGGATGAATGAGGCCTCATGATCCCAAATGAAGCTTTCGATAGTTTATGGGGGTCTGCCTTAACCCCATGAGGAAGTCTGTTCTCTCTTATGATGGATATCTGTGTAGCAGTGTTGTCGAAAGCTCTAACCTGGCTCCCTTGGGAGTAGGGGTTAGGAGGTGCCACATAGATAGGACCTTCCGCAGGAGGGCCGAGGGAAGTTCAGGCAGTTGCCAAGGCAATGGCTGGCATAGCTGGTTTAACTGTGTCCTGAGTGCCATACTGAGGACAATGCATGTATCGAACTGACACATGAGGCCTCGTTGCTTGCAATCTCTGCAGATTGCCTAACAGCAATTGTATTTTGATCCTGCTCCCAATGCATGAGTACGCTAGAGTAGCGGGCCGAGGTCTTCGGACGTGACACCGCTTCAGAACTGGACGATATCATGATTACTGGGTAGGGCGAAATGCCATTTGGTAAGCCATGCTAGGCCATCTTTCATCTCTGCCACTAATCCTCGCAGTTACCTGAAAAGGTTGTCGAACGCTAGCAGAGGAGGTATGGAAGGAAAGGGTACAATGGGGTGCTAATTGGGTTGAGAGCTTTTGGTTAGTAGGCAGGAATGCAGGTGTAAGGAGGAGGAGTCGCAGATACGGGATGCTGTGACAAAAATGGGGAGGGAAAGGGTCAGGTCAAACTGGTAAGAGGTCACATCAGACAGACCACACGTGAGAAGGTGTGAATTCTCGCGAATTAATGGGCAAATCTCTGTTAACGACTTTCGTGAAATTAGACTTGAGACCGAAATACAATAGTACAAAGGGGTCGGTAGTCCCTTAGTGTTTTCCCTTCTCGGGATCGAGTTGTTATAGGCTTAATTCTTAGATGAATATGACAAGGATGTGACAAGTGATAAACCACTTTTAACACGTTGTTAAAATGACATCTGGCATGCTTTTTACCTACAAGCCAGTGTTGGGGAACAATGGGAAAGAAGCTGAGACCAAAATGTCTCTGCTTTATTCTTAACATGAGGCAGTTATTTTTAGTTCTATCGAATTCCCTTGTATTATGAATTTCTCCTTCATTCACAAAATTTTCCCTTAAGTTACTTCTCAAAATTTCCTCAATTTGTAATTAGAAAAAGAAATACAAGAGTCAGAATGACGCTCGTAGGAATATATATATATATATATATATATATAGATATATATATATATATATAATATATATATAATATATATATATATATATATATATCTGTGCGTGTGTGTCGTGATAAAGGTAGCCCTTGGAGAACTAAAACTAAGAGTTTTAGTTCTCCAAGGGCTACAGACATTCAAAGATTAGGAGGGAAAATGAAATTAGAGGAGAAAATCTACCTTTCGAAATACTCCTTTCTAGGACGACAAAAGGCAAATGAAGAATGACAGACCGTCACTTCTCTCACTAGGGATCTCTGTCCCTCCTCCAATTTCCTGTAGTGAAAGAGAAAGGAGGAGAAAGGGCTTGAGAAATTATATTTCTGCTAGCGTTGAAATTCCAGGGGGCTGTGAAATGTGGATTTAAATCCCACTCCTTCCTGTATTGCACGAGGCCGTTTCTTCTAGGAACTTCTCTTTATAAGAATAAAATGGAAATATATATTTACATATTTTATGTATAAATTAAAACCTTTGTAACAGATATATTTGTTTAGTATTTTTATACTCACAAATATATTATTAAACCTCGATTCCCCACAGAAAAGGAAGGATTTGAGGCACACTCTGGTTAAAACCGTGTGCCTCTGTTTACATGAGCAGTGAAGGATACATTGGGCTAGCAACCTTATCCAGAATGACTTGACGTAAACCAGGAATGCTATCACCTCCTGGAAACTCTACAGTTAAAGGCAAATTTGTCTTCGTGACTTTTTTGTACTCAGCAAAATATTGCGATAAATATTTACTATTGAATTCCCCTTACCTTAGGAAACAATTACAGTATGAACTATAATTCATAAATGCATCTGCCTCTACCAAAATTTCAAAAAGTTGTGCCTTGTGGTTTAATTTACACACACACACACACACACACAATGTAAATAAACTTCAGCAACTCCCATAATCCGCTTTCAGCCAATGCAATGGATTGGTATAAATAGAAAAGGAGAATCTCAATATATTAGTTCTGCTTGGCAAAGCCTGAGATACAGACGAAACAGTCCGTAGTAATTTTTT
>NC_087202.1:18413272-18420772 GCF_015104395.2 Macrobrachium nipponense
TAAATTAAAATATATGTGTATATATGTATATGTGTGTGTGTATGTGTGTGCATTCGACCCGGCTGCAAACATAATAGGGAATATAATTTTATATCTAAGCACGCATCGTTACAAATATTTGAAAAAGAAAAAAAAATGACGTTTAGACATTACTCCCCTACATTGCATGCAACCAAAAGGAAGTGCACGCCCTCTACCTTGCAACAATCTTCCGATCAAGAAAAATATATCATATATATAATTTCCTTTCGACCAATCTTATTCTCGTTTCGTCCGATTACTGCATCTCGAAAGATACGTTTCTCTGTCTGAATCTGGAAAGAAGAACAAAAAGAAGCAAGAGAAGAATGAGAAGAAAATAAGCCGGATGGAAAGGCTTCGTGTTTTGCATCAACCTAATCATCTCATTGGCAATGCAAAATAGCAGCCGTCCCTACCAACTGAAGGGATTGGGGGGGTGGGGGGGCCAGGGTTGGGAGTTGGAGATTCGTATAATTAACGCATGCGAGATGTTTCACTCCCTGCCCACTTCTCTCTTCTTTGAAGAATGAGTGAAGGCTACGAGGTGCTAGACCACCGAACATTTTAATTTTTTTTCTTAATACTCCTTCGCTAAAACGAAACGATAGAATGAGATCCGAATCGCTTTAGGTCTGCCAATGTCATTACTTTTCTTCTTCCGTTTAACTAGCCAATGGCGCGGTTTGCTAACAGCATTTCAACTGCTTCCATTAGTTTTCCTTTGCATTTCAAATCTTCTGGAAATGTGGGTAAGAAAATTTGCATGGCAATGTTCTCCTGCGTTGAGCCATTTAAGGAATTATAATTTCATTCATTACATTTTCAGCTCATTTACCTATTCGGTAATCTCTCGTTAATTCTTTTTCTTCTGTTGTTACTTAGTTATCAGTTTTATTCCTATTCTTATATTAATTTGGTATACTGGCAACTCATTTTAAATGAGGTTCTCTTAATTGGTGATGAGTTGTTTTACACCAAAAATAAATATTCTTACAGGATTATTTATACGGCGATGAACTGAATCTTTTGATAGTTGTGTGAGATGAAACTTTGTCTTTTAATTACTGAAAGGCAAGAGTGCTGCCAACAGAAACACACATCCCAGCGACTGTCACCCAACTTTCCGACTCAGCAGTGACTCAATTATACCTTCTGGGCGAATATGGAAGACGGAATTAACACACAATCTCGCGTGCAACAAGTCTTTCTATTGAAGGAAAGATAAGTCATAAAAGATGTTAGGTGAGATTCGCTGGCATGCTAAGCAGTAAGCTTGTTTGGGTAAATTTCCGTTTCAGTGCCGAATAACCTCATAGATCATAGCACTTGGCCTTTGGCCTAAATTCCATATTCTATTCTATTTGTGCCTTGGTAAAAGCCTTAGGTACAGGTGGTACCTATAGGTTCCAATTTTTTCTCTGAGTTGCGTGGTTCATTGGCAGCGCCCTTGCCAACTGCAAGAGCTGGGTCCAATCTCAATGTTAGTCCGAAGAGAGAGAGAGAGAGAGAGAGAGAGAGAGAGAGAGAGAGAGAGAAGTGGGATTCCGGAAAAAAACTATAGTATGGTAAAAAAAAAAAAAAAAAAAGTTTTTAATTGTTATTGGAAGAAAGAAAAATGAGTTCTGACAAACCATAAAGGTTTCATTTATCAAAATTTTGGCGAAAAAATTATTTTGTGGATCGAGATTTCTCCATGCAAATATAAATTCTTTCTCCTTTAAGAAATAGAAGGGAGGGGAACAGATTGTATTTTCTCATTGATCTTTCTCGTTAATTATTATTTAAAACATTTAGTTCCATCAACCGTGAACTTTCCTTTTATTGCGGACAAATTAAGATCTTGAGGTCTAGGCTTCCCAGATTTGAATAACTGCGAAGTCGTGCTAATGACGTCAAGGAAAAAGGAAAGGAAAGAAAGGAAAAGAAAAGTTAATATTCAAAATTCTGAATCCGGGTCAGGTAGCTTCATAACTTTTGCCCAACCGGGAGTTCATTTAGTTTTCCTCGTCATTTCTGCAAAGGTGAATTTAGTTTCGCTTTTCTCTAGATTTTCAAATGTCGGTTCTTTTAGCTGACCTGTCCCTTATTCAAATCAAATCATAATTAGCGGGTTTTTCTCTCTTGTGTATAATTTTCATGAAATTGAACTTTTTTCATAATTTTCCATTCTGCGTATATACAGAAGAATCTACTGTGCCTTGATTTTATCCATTAATTCATTTAACCAATAATTTTTATTTTATAAGTTTCGGAAGTTCCTGTCAGTTTTACGCATAGGCTAAGTTTATCTAGCTATATCTCTATTTTCTTTTTGCTGGATATGCATAAGCAATTTTACGATATATTTCTTTAGTTTATTTTCTTTTTACGCGTAGGTATTAATTCATCCCGCTAGTGCCTACTGTGTTTCTCTTATGGTTTGCCATATTCAACTATTTATCCACATCTACCTTGCATCAGGATCGAATTCTGGGAGCTTCAGTGAACAGCAATAACAATTATTATGGCATCCCGCTTACAAGCACTACAGCCTTTGAAAGCTTATATATATATATATATATATATATATATATATATATATATATATATATATATATATATATATATATATGTATGTATGTATATACAAATGTTATATACATATATATATATATATATATATATATATATATATATATATATATATATATATATATATATATATAACCGAATAATCATAGCTAAAATCTCCAAAGACCAGTGCAAGGGGAAAAGAGAGGCATCATCATCAGGGAAGCAAGAAAATGGTGTGGAGAGTGTATAGGGTTCGATGCACTGCTGATAAGCCGTATGTACAGATGTACAAAGTGGCTAGCACTGTGGAAAGTTTCTGCGCATGAGTTTCATCCATAATCTAGCAGCATTCAAGTGTCAATGTGACACTGGTGTTTTTCGTCTTTTAAAAAGGAGCTACCAGTGTTACAGCGAATGGCTTAACAGCGAAAAAATAATATTTTTATTTTATCACGGAACAGATTCGAAGAGGAAGTCGAGGCATATAAGAAAAAAAAAAGGAGCCATTCCTCGTCTGAATAAGACATAGCCAAGGGTTGTAACTGACATGGAGGAAAAAGGAACGATTCTTTCGAATTCTGAAACCGGGTCACGACGCTTCACACTCTTATTTTAGCCTATTTTATTTTTCGAGGAAAGAGGAAACGTATTTCTCTATTCTAAAGACATAGGGAGGGAATTCAGGCGACGTGCATTTGTTCTTGTCAAATGCAGCACAGCTTAGATAACTGATATATATATATATATATATATATATATATCATATATATATATATATATATATATAATATATATGTGTGTGTATTATATATATATATATATATATATATATATATATATATATATATTATATATATATATATATATATATATATATATATATATATATATATATATACAAAGCAAATGAATATGTTAACCTATATATATATACGTTAATTTACTCATTAGATTTGTAGTATTTACACCTTTGAGTAAAATGTAAAGTATGCTCCTTAGTGATGTCAATATACGTATATATATATATATATATATATATATATATATATATATATATATATATATATATATATATATATATACGTTAATTTACTCATTAGATTTGTAGTATTTACACCTTTGAGTAAAATGTAAAGTATGCTCCTTATTGATGTCAATATACGTATATATATATATATATATATATATATATATATATATATATATATATATATATATATATATATATATATATATATATATAGTATATATATATATATATATATATATATATATATATATATATATATATATATATATACGTATATTGACATCAATAAGGAGCATACTTTACATTTTACTCAAAGGTGTAAATACTACAAATCTAATGAGTAAATTAACGTATATATAAATATAGGTTAACATATTCATTTGCTTTGTAGTTTTTACTCTTTTGGGTAAAAAGTAAAGTGTGCTCCTTATTGATATCAAAAACCTTGTCTGTGGTGTTGATGTCAGATGTCATTAAATCTCATCCCGATTTATCAATACGACTAATTTCGTACTTATGTACGACTGCACGCTTTTTCTACTCCCTCTTTTTTCTAAATGTTTCAGAGCAATGTCTTCTATCCCAAATTTTATGTTCTGTTCTTGATTATTTTTTGCCTTCTTATTTACCTACTAATCATTTCGTCTTCCTTGCATGAGGTCCCAATCGCCCTATTCAAAACGATACTTCCATTAGCATAATCAAATACCGAGACACATAGAGCTCTCTGACTGGCCATATATTGTTTACTCTTGACAACACGCGGCTGAGCATCAGAAGGAAATCATGAAAAATCAGACGAAGCCTCTAGAAAAAACAAAAACATGAAAAACCTCATCAACCGACCTGCTGAAAAGTCACGATCGTCCTTTGTGTCTCTCGCTGTCATGGGTTTTGCAGTTGAAGGGTTTGGGGAAGGGGGTTGGGGGTCAAGGGTTATATAGGGTACAGGAAGGGGTTAAGGCTCGCAGATAAAGATTCTATGCTCAAAGGATTTAAGGCCGAGTTTTTATTTCCCCTCTTTAATTCGCTTCCGATTGGTCGATCCCTCCTGCTTTGTTCTCTTGGCTACAACGAGGGACGTTATCTCTTTCCGATACGTGACGTTTTTTTATTCATGTAAACTTTGTTCTTACAGTTTACAAAAAAAGGTACCGCCATTGTTAAAGACAGTTTCAACCCTATCGCCATTAACTGATTAAACCTATGAGGTTTGAAACAAACAAATCTATTCTCTAGACAGTCCTTCATGCAAATATTAAAAAGGCACTGGAAAAAATATTACAATACATTAACCAGAAAGAAATTCTATCTCATTTTTAATTGTAAGTTAGGCATTAAATGTGTGATTACCGGTGATTACCACCTATGTCCGTAATGGAAATTGCACTCTTGTGAACTATTTAATAACGAGTAACACATTTCAAATTTTACTTAAATTACATCTGAGTAAGTATAAATTATATTCATTATGAACAAATAAGGAATGATAATGTTATCGCATTATTAATTTTCGATGGTATAAAGTACCTGCTATATTCTTAATTTCATACGTTAAGCACCGATTGTTTTTCGTGAGCATATTGAATTCAAAACATATAATCCATTTATTACACGAAATACTAGGCAATGCTAATTCATCTTTTAAAATTCCATAGTCACTGAATCTCTTTTTTCAAAAATTAAGTATCTAACTTCAATTTGAAATTACTGTCAAATGTGAAATCTAAATAAAGTTTATAAATCGAGAAGAACACATCATATTCATAATCCCGGAGATAGATCAGAATAAAATAGAATGTTTACTACACCAGATGTGAATGCGGATACTCAATTAACTTATTTCGAATTCGTCGTTGATTAGAGTAATCATAGAAGACTCAAAACCGTTAACAAACAAAGACGAAAAGCATTTCTTAGTTAAAATGGCAGAATCATTTCATGATGATAAAAGTGGGTCTGCCTAAATGCATATATGAAAGAGCTCCGAGCCACAAAGTAGAAAAATGCTTAATAGTAAATGGAGGATTTTCGTGACTGTGCGTGTGCAACCCAATTCCATGATAAAAAAAAAAAAATGTTCCCATTAGGAAGATTAGGCGAGATTCGAATTTCTTTGAAACCTGAATTTTTTCTTTGGAATTCTTTGTGATATGATACCGGCCCATTTCCGGTTCTGAGGTCTCTTATACATTTCTGATACCCCGATTTAGAGGGGTTTTTTTTTTTTCTTCTTTTTCCTTTACAGTTTGTGAAATATTCCTGACTCGATGGAAATTTGAGTCGTTTCTAGTATTTTTGTGATATTTCTTGCCCTCGGTTGATTATAATCTCTTTTTTTAATAATCTTGTTATTTATTTCTTTGCAAATATTTGCCGTATCTTACTCACCATTCTTTTTCATAAGTGAATTTTACACGTTTCTGATATGCAATTCTTTTTACTGAATTTCTTTCGCTGCATATAAAAAATCTTCATAATTTCTTGGAAGCATAGGTTTTTTTTCATGTGGAATAATTTCAGGGTGTTTTAGCGCCTTTTTCAACATCAGGATATAAAAAGATATAAGGTTAGCACCTATTATAATAAAGTTTTTTCTTACCACATATTCTCCCGGATTAAGTATCTCTAATTACCAGAGACAATATTAATCAATCGTGTACGTAAATAGTATATCTAACCTTATTTATGTCTTAGTAGCTTACTGTCACTTTACATTAAAGAGAGATGACCCTTCTTTCCTTTAAAGTTGAACATTACTTAAGTAAAAGACCTAATAGGGAGCTTTCAGTCAGTCTTCACAAGGAAAAATTAGATTAAGATCTTCGTGAGAAATTATAATTACATTAACTTCCTGGAAGTGACATGTCTTCCAGGAAGCTGATGTAAAAATATATCAGCATCTCTATATGTTTGCACCTTCCTTTTGAAAGAGAGAGAGAGAGAGAGAGAGAGAGCGGAGAGAGAGAGAGAGAGAGAGAGAGAGAGAGAGAGAGAGGGTACGGTCGAGGGAGCTCATCTTATATCTGGTGAGCCTTTTTTGCTGAAATAAGCAGTGATTTCACCTTTAATCAATTGTAAATGTCTCTTCACTTGGATATATAAATTCAAAATTCTGACTATACTGTTTTATAAACCCACATGTTCCAGCAAAATCCTCTAGAGTCTTGAAAGGTATCTTGCTCTTTACCGCGCTTTGCTATTGAGAGGCGAATAAAACGTATTTATTTGCGGAATCCGAATCACTTATCTCCAGTGTTCGGAAATACCGGAAACATTGAAGAATGGGTGATGATTGCTCGAGAAGTCATTTAATTCCGTATTTGGAATAAAGGGGAGAACGAAGAAAAGATGCTCTCCCAGAGATGTGGCACAGAATAAAATATCTACAGGGAAAATATTATTGAATATGAAAGAGCTGTTGCGCCAAACTTTGTAGCAGTGGCATATGATATATTAATATAAGTGAAAAATAATAGTTAGAATACTTCCACCCCCAACTAGTGAAAAATTGCTTGCTCCGTCACTTTCCATTCTCATTCCTCCTCCTCCTCCTTCACCTCCTACTCCTCCTACGTTCCTCCTCCTCCCTTCCTTCTTCTTCATAAAATCCCTGGAGAGGCCAAAGGGGCTCTGAATGCCAACCAGTGCAACGAGGGCGGTTCGAAGAGATTTCACCCGGAGCGTTTTGCATAGCTGACATTTTCAGACCTGCATGACGGACGATATAGAAGTCGAACGTAGGAAGGCAGGCGAAGATGCATGGGTGTCTGTTGGGATTATTCTGGACGCGAACATTCATTCATTCATTCTCTCTCTCTCTCTCTCTCTCTCTCTCTCTCTCTCTCTCTCTCTCTCACACACACACACACACACACACGCACACACGCACACAC